>NC_064848.1:116915475-117261725 GCF_024139225.1 Suncus etruscus | reverse complement strand
CTAGGCTAGCGGGTGCAAGGCGCCCTTCCACTGCACCACCACTACATCCCCTCTCTATGTTATTTTTAATGGCTAGATATCTCATTTCAGTTTGGTACTGAATAATATTTCATTGTTTAGATGTACCATATGTAATGTATCTATTTACCCATTCAAAGACATCTTTTATTTTGTCCCCAGCTTTCGGTATTTTAATGCTTCTATAAATGTATGTTTAAATAGTGTGGATTATATATTTTCAGCTCCATTGGATAAATATCAAATAGTCAGTCACTGATTTTATAGCAAACATGAGTGCGTTTGGTATTCTTTTTTGTACACATGTGGAAAAGTTGATTTAGTAATGTAAATATTTGTCATGAGACAAAGATTAATCATTGGAACATTAACTATTATAAAACAACAATACATGTAAAACAAATCAATTGTTGGACACCAGAAGTTTTTGACTAGAATCCTGAACCACCTTCCTGTCTTAGAGTAACTTCTCTTGCCTGCTTCCTTCCTTCTCTTGCTAACTTTCTGCCCAAATTTGCAACCAGCAAGCAACCTCCTAATTGTTGTGTAGGCAAGAAGGTGCCAAGAATAGTTCTAATTAGTTCAGCTCACTAAATCTGGATTACTATTGTGTGATTTACAAGGAATATATATTTTGGGTTCAGGTGACTAAATGTTTTTCTTTTATCTATTTCATATACTCTATATTTCTTGGTTTTCACAAGTTCTATGACATTTTCTAAGTCGTGAGTGATAAAGGTTTTTCCTATTACTTTGATCAAAGAAGCTTTTTAGAAAACACCTGAGGATGTGGCTGGTTGCAGAAGAGCACCAACATGTCACAGGATCAGGATTCCTAATCCTACTCTCTGACCTCTGGGTTGGGGAGAAGAGCTGGACGTTGAATTTAGTTCCCAGTCACCTATGATTTGATCAGTGATACACTAATTAGTGAAGCCCTACCCCCCAAAAAAGAACTTAAAATAAGGAGTTTTAAAAGGTTGGCAATTTTGGGAGTATGCTGTATCTAGAGAAGGTATGGAAATCCGTGCTTATCTCCCATGCCTTGCTTTATGCAGCTCTTACAGTGTTTCTGAATTATTTCCTTAGTAAGAGATAGGTGATCTAATGAACAAACTTTCCAGAGTTCTGTGGGTCATTCAGCAAATTAATCAAAACTGAAGATAGTATTTTGAGAATCCTTGAGCTATGACTGGCAGGTGAGGGTTTACCGTGGGCAACCTGACTTCTGAGGAGGACCTTCAGGGAACGTCAAGTTTAAAAGTGCTTGATCTAAAACACAGCTAACTACTTGTGTCTGAAGGAGAACAGTCTTGGGAGACTGAGCCCTTTGTTTATGGAATTAGATTCTCTCTTATAGATAGTGAATTGCTTTGAATTCTCAGATACACTGGTGTCTAAGGATAGCTTGTTGGTATGGGGATTTTTTTGAGATTGGATCCAGAAATCCTATACATTTTGTTTCTGCCTATTAAATTGACTTTACATGACTGAATAGATATTTCAAAATTTCTATTGAAAATATTAACTAAAATAATAATGAAAACATTACCTTGCCCAAGTTTTGCTCATGCATTTTTATTTTTTATTTTTGATCCTGTGGATTTAATGCTGATCTTTCTTGGACTCTGTTATTTTGACAGGAACTATGAGTCATGATGAAAACTAAAGACAGCAGTCAATTGTTGAGTAGTTGCTGCCTTTGACCACTGTATCACGCAAGCTTTGAATTTTCCCAACACAATATGTATGTAACAAAGGGGATGCTTATGTTGGCAGCCCTGCTGGACCCTGTGGCAGTGGAAGTAGCTCAAACTGTTGGAAAGAGCACTGAGCTAAGAGTCAGGAGACTTTGGCTAGAGTTCAGTCTGCCATGACTAACATAACCTTGGGCAAATTGAACATTTTCCTCATTGATAGAAACAATACTGCCCTTTCTTCTCAGGATTATTATTGAGATAAAAGGAAACAATAAGTCAGAGTGGCTTGAATAAAAGTGAAAAACAGTGGCAAATATTAGTGCAGCTTCTTATCTATTCACTCAGTCTGTGTGCTTATGCCCAGCACCTATTATCCCACATATACACCAGGAAACCAGATGATCCATGAACTGGGCTCTATGGGCTCTTGGTATAGTAGAGAAGGAGCTGCCAAGGATATCTTAGTAGTGCAGCATGGTTGGATGTTAAGGTTTCAGCAGTTACCAAAGGTGCTTAGAGAATAGAAGTACTCAACTAACTCTACCTAGAGAAGTTCTCATGCAAACAGCCACTCTTATTATTGCATAGTTTTTTCTTTAATAATTATAGATAATATTACTTACTTGTATATATTATTAATGTTTATTTATTTAAAATGGGGGGATTGTTGTGTATGTAAACATTGCCATGGGATTATTATGTTACTGATTCTACCCTGATCGATGATTGTGCACTACCCTAGGGTGTGACCTGGCATTCTGCTCCCACCATAGGGTGGTACCTGATTATAATGTATAAAAGCAAGGGTCTGTGGGAGGCTGGGGCTTTTTCTCTGGGGCTGATTGTGGGGCTTTTGGCTTCATCCTTATCGATGGAATAAAGCTGATATCTTCTGAAGCCTGACTGCCTGTTAGCTTTATTCCCGCCGCATTCACCTCAGAACTGCCATCTGAATAGGGTGACAGACAGTGGTCCAAGCTGGAAGAGAAAGACCTCATCCTCCATCCCTCCATCAGTCAACCCCATCAAGGGTTCTTCTGCAACAACAGAGAGGTGGTTTTTCTCTATTCTTAGAAAATCAAAAGTCATCTTGGTTGAAAAGAGGTAAGAGCACTGTAGGTGGTACAACCAGCAGGTTCAAAGACAGAAATGTGACCATATACAACATTATTGTTAGGCTTAACCTATCAGGGTCAGGGAGATTGGTCAGTGGTTAGGGGTGTATATTTTTCCTGTGCAACCACTTGATTTTCAACTTTGGAATTGCATGTATACCACCACTGGGTATAGCTTTGAAGCAATTTCCTTAAAAAATAAAAATGGGAGGCCAGAGCAATAGCACAGTAGGTAGGGCACTTGCCTTGCATGAGCTGACCCACATTCAATACCCAGGATCCCCTATGGTCCACCAAGCCCACCAGGAGTGATTCTTGAGTGCAGAGCCAGAAGTAACCCTTAGCACAGCCAGATGTAACCCAGAAACCAAAAAAAGGAGGGAATTCCATATAATTCAGTAGTACCATTCTTATATGAACTGTATAAAAATTGGGCTATATGTTCCCCCTGTTCAAAGAGTATTAATTCACTATAGCCAAAACATGGGCTCAATTTAAACATTTCAAGGCATATGACTAGATTTTTAAAAATGGTGGCATATAAATGCATCAGAATACCATTAGCTGGTAAAAAAAAAAAACAGATGAACTCATGCCTTTTGAAATAAGAATGAATAGAACTTGGGGCTGGAGCAATAGCACAGCGGGTACAGTTTTTATCCCTGGTATTCCATTAGTCCCCTGAGCCTGCCATATGTGATTTCTGAGCACAGAGCCAGGAGTAACCCCTGAGCACCACCTGTGTGGCCACCCCCCAAAAAAAGTATAAATAGAATTTAAGTTTCTTGACATCTTCGCTGCTGTTGTCTTTTTGACTTATTTGTACAAAATAGAATAACGACCCAAAAAAGGAGCAGAAAAAGGGAAATGGTTCCTTAGGCCCTCATAGTTCCCCACAAGACTTAGGTGAGAGCAGTCAGGTTCAGTGTGATAAGCAGAATAAGTCCCAACTGGGGTTGTTGGGGATTACTTTGCCTGTTTTTTTTTTTCGTTTGTTTGTTTGTTTGTTTGTTTTTAAGCTTAAAATGTTTTATGTAGGGGCTGGAGAGATAGTATGGAGGCAAGGTGTTTGCCTTTCATGCGGAAGGATGGTGATTCGAATCCCGGCATCCCACATGGTCCCCCATTCCTGCCAGGGGCAATTTCTGAGCATAGAGCCAGAAGTAACCCCTGAGCACTGCCGGGTATGACCCCAAAATTAAAAAAAATGTTTTCTGTAAATATTTGATTCTTTTTTTTTTATTTTTATATTCTCCATTGAGAACCTGACTACATTACAGTTGCACATATGCCCCTGCAAGACACAGCTGGTATCTAGGCTGAGTGTGCAGCATGAACTCCCATCCTGGCACCAGCAGTTGGCACAGACCATACACACAAGAGAAAACAACAAAGAATGTGACATTAACTAACAGAGCCATTAATTAATGTATCCCCATCCTCCTCCTCCTCCTCCCAGTCCATCTGAGTCTCCTGCCCTTAGTCCTCTGCTGGTCCCAGGCTAGAGTGCTTTTTGTAGAAATGACTCAAAAGAAGGGTGTGAAGGGATGCTTCTGGGGTTCAGCCTCTTCGTGTCCAGAGTATGCCCATGTGTGTGTATGCAAGTGCTCAGCAGAGAAGAGCAGTTTGGCTTCCTGGGGTCAAGAAGTGTGTGAGTGGGAAGAGCTGGAATTGAGCATAGGTCTGAGTGCATAAGGGCCAGGTGAGGGTGGAATGGTGCACCTTGGTGAGGTCAAAACATCCCTGCTAAGACAAAGGGTAACTAATACCTGGTGAGGAATCCTCTGCAAGGGGTGCAGGCAGGAGTACATGGTCTCACTGGAAGCCTGACACATGTGAGAATGGCTAAACTAACTCCTAGATGAAAACTATGGTTATTGGAGAGAAAATGGGGATAGGAAGGAGGATAGGGAGTCTCTGGGTTAAAATGGCACTGGAACTCTGATGGAGGAATTAGAGGTAGTTATACACATATAGAGGTATAAAACTAGCTGTCTGAAATTATGTAGAACTGCAGATCAATGATAGACCTATGGGGAAAAGCATATTAAGAATTCAATAATTAACAGATAGTCATGAAGACATCATTTTCTGTAGACCTGATCAGATTAAGGAAAACAACAGTGAAGAAAATGGTTTCAATACCTGCCTACTTTTAGATTATGTTCATCGTAATCAATTCTTCTCATTTTGAAATAAAAAATTTCTAAGCATTACTCCGGTCTTAGATGTCTGCACTGACTGCTCTAGATATGAAGTCTTCTTTTTGGGAGTCTCCATGTTCATTCTCCTGACTCATTCTTCTAAATTCTTTCACATTTTTATTCAGATATGCTTTTTTTATTTTATTGGTTTTTTTTTTGGAGGGGGGGGAGATCATGCCTGGTCGTGCTCAGGGGTTACCCCTGACTGTGTACTAATAAATTACTCCTGGCAGGTTCAGGGGACCATACGGGATGCTGGGGATCAAATCCAGGTTGGTCGAGTGCAAGGCAAATATCCTACCCATTGTGCTACTACTCCAGCCCTAAATATTCTCCTTTACAGAGCCTAAACTGGAACTTTTGGTTGTAACTAAAACATGGTTGCCTTTCTCTACCCCTTATTCTGATTCCTTTTAACTTCTTGTATTTAAGTTTCTTTTAAAATGTTTTTATTTAAAAAATGTAGACATTTGTTATTACCTCTCTCCTCTTCATTCACTCTTTGTTAGTCATGATACTACAGTGACCAGGGGTCATGTGCCTGTGGTGCTCACAGGGGTCACTTCACAGGTTCTGGTGCTGATAGAATTGTTGGTAGTTGCTTCATTGAGACTTACACTCCTTTTTTTTTTTTTTAATGGGATGCTGGGGTTTGAACCACCATCCTTCTGCATGCAAGGCAAATGCTCTACCTCCATGCCATCTCTCCGACCCTGATAAAAATGTTTTATTTTTTCAAGTTCATTTTTAATGGGATTTTTTTCTTTTATTTTTTAATTATCTTTATTTAAACACCATGATTACAAATATGATTATAGTTGTATGATTACAGTTATGAAAAGAACACCCCCCTTCACCAGTGCAACATTCCCACCACCAATTTCCCAGATCTCCCTCCTCCCAACCTCACCCACACCTGTACTCGAGACAGGCTTTCTACTTCCCTCATTCATTCACATTGTTATGATAGTTTTCAGTGTAGTTATTTCTCTAACTGCACTTATCACTCTATGTGGTGAGCTTCATGTCATGAGCTGCACCTACCAGCCCTCATCTCTCTTGTCTCTGAGATACTGTTAAAAATGTCTTTCATTTTTCTTAAAACCCATAGATGAGTGAAACCATTCCGCATCTTTCTCTCTCCCTCTGACTTACTTCACTCAGCATAATAGATTCCATGTACATCCATGTATAGGAAAATTTCATGACTTCATCTCTCCTGACAGCTGCATAGTATTCCATTGTTACACTCCTTTTTGTTGGAGTATTTGCACCAGTGTTCTCCAAGGGGATCCATTCATGACTGATGCACACAGTTATGGTTTGAGTGCATGCAGTAAGGTGTGCGGGCTGGTTGCTGCAGTCTTCACATTGTGATTCTCAGGGATCATGATCCCTGGCCTTGGTGCTCACACCAATTTTCTGTTTCAGTGCTTTCTGGGGTTACACAATTTTTGTGGACCTTATAAACACCTGGTTGTAGCACTAGAGCTGATTGCAATGTCAGTAGAACACAAGGGATTTGAACTTGTCTCCATATGCTTACAAGGCAGGTGCTTAAAGCCCTTGAGCTATTCTTTTGGGCCAATGTATTCATCTTTCCATAGTACTTATTATCTTTTATTTTATTTTATTATTTATTTATTTATTTATTTATTTTGATTTTTGTATCACACCTGGCAGTGCTCAGGGGTTACTCCTGGCTCTACCCTCAAAAATCACTCCTGGCAGGCTCAGGGGATCATATGGGATGCCGGGATCTGAACCACCAACCTTCTGCATGCAAGGCAAATGCCTTACCTCCAGTCTATCTCTTTGGCCTCGGTATTAAACCATTTTTAATTATGAGTCATAAAAAAATCTGTTAGGGAAGCTAAAAATGAGCTCAAGTCTTCCTTGTATGTGGGGGTATGTATATTTGAAAATTGAAAATCTGGTCAAAGAGAAGTCCACATGAACTTCTTCATGGTTTTGTTTTTTTCAATTCAAACTTTAAAAAAATTAAAGTTTAGGCTAGAGTGATAGTACAGTGAGTAGGGCACTTGCCTTGCATGTAGTCAACCGGCATTCTGTGTGGTCCCATGAGCTTACAGGAGTAATTTCTGGATGCAGAGCGAGGAGTGTTGCCCTGAGTACTACCCAGCATGACAAAAAAAAAATGTCATTAATTTAACTCCTATAAAATAGTGCTTATTTCCTTAGGCCCTTATAGCAAAATTAAGTTTGCATGGAGCTACTGAGTTTCCTCTTTGCAGTTTAGAGAATTGGTCTGCTTAATAATTCTTAGAATCCAGTTTCCCCAAAAAAGAGATAAAATCTTAGCTAAAATAGCATATCAAAATTTACAAATTTGGGGTTCTCAGGAGGTCTGAGGTTAACTTCTAGGGATTCTTGATCAATTGGTGGGTGATGTCAGGGTACTGTGTGTTGCTGGGGATTGAACCAGAATCATCTACATTGCAAGTCTTGCACCTTAACCCCTGAACACTCTCTCTCTCTCTCTCTCTCTCTCTCTCTCTCTCTCTCTCTCTCTCTCTCTCTCTCTCTCTCTCTCTCTCTCTCACACACACACACACACACACACACCCAATAATTTACTTTCTCACTTTAGATCAAGAATTACTAATGGAAATAGTAATAAAAAAGAAATAGCAATAATTTTCCATCCTATCAAGAAGTGTTTTATTTTTTGCCAACTAAAAAATTTGAACACCAGGTATGAGTGAAGTAAGATTATTCATATATGAATAATTTCAAAATCTGAAATAAAACAAAAGCTCTTATATTTTAGCATGCATTTGAACACACATGAAATTATATTAATGTCAATTTTTCTATAGAAGTTATTATGTTTGGTTGAATGCACCTTCTATTTACTCATTGAAGGTGACCCTTTTTGTTGAGCTTGTCATAGCGTGTAATGATCACATTATTTGGTTCTGTTTCATTTTCCATTTCTCTTTCTCCTTTCTTTTTGTCCAAGAACGTCAGCTTCTTTTCATTTGCAGCCTTTGTGAGTTTGTTGGCAAGAACATGTAGCCTTTTCATAAGCCAAAAGGTCACATGAACATAAAACCCTGGTTCTCCACCCTTTAGGCAACAAGATGTCTACATACTTTTCCTTCCCATTAGGACATTAAAATGTGTCTCAGGAGGGAAACAAAAAGCAAATTTACAGGTTTTTACAAATATTTGTTACCATATTAATGCAAAATTTATGCAGGCAAGGCAGTTTAATCAGTTACTATTTATAATTCTTAATGCTTTAGATAGAATATCTAATAATAATTTAAAGTTAACTTTTTCTTTTCTCAAATATGTGAATAAAAATAGTGAATACTCATTGCTACCCTAGCACAGCTTTATAGCTAATGTTACAAGATGACTATAGCCTTTGTGTCCTTTACTTTTGTATCTATGAAGTTTTTGAATGTTTTGCTTTTTTTGCTTTATCTTGTCTTTTCTTTGGTGATAGCTATCCATCACAAAGCCCATTAGTCATTAGTGACCCATGTCCCCTTTTTATTAGGCACACGTTAGAAGGTCATGGCTTTTAACTCAGTGGTAAAGGGGACGTTTCATTTTCCTAATTTATATATTGTGAGACCACAAGGGAATCTTAAATTTTGATTGATGATTAATCACTCAAAGTGAAATCTGCAGTAAAATAATAAAGAATAGTAAGTTTGGAACAGATATAACCATACTTTGCAGTATTTCTGAAACTTTTTTTTTAATAATAAGTTTAATTACTAGCAATTTCTTTCTTTCTGGACAATGAGTTGACAAGTTTTTTGTGTTAGTAGTCTTTTCTTACCATAGAATAATGGGTTTCAGAATCCTGGTTTCTTTTCAGAAAATGCACAGACCCAGAAATGAGTAGAATTTACATATTTTGAGTAAGAAAAACATGGTGGTAATCATAAATAAACTATACTTTTTCTTTCAGAGGTAAAATTGATGGTACATAAAATGAATATTTCTCTCCAATATGAAATTTTACCGTGGAACATAATAAGCCCATGCCTCATGATAATTGATTAGAGTTGAAATCTTGGGCCAAAAAATAATTAAACACCTACTCATTCAATGCCTCATACATGCTACCCATATTAGTTAAATTGCATCAATTAGTGTATTTTAATAGGCATTTATTTTTTATTATTCTCAATTGACCACATTTGATCTTTAGAACCATCATAAGCAATGGAGCAAACTGGTAATACCTGAATACTTCAGATGATGCAATAAAACACAACCATGAACTTGTGCATGACAGATAGAGGAACGGGTAGGATTAAAAAATAGTAGAACAAATCAAGAAGACAGGCTGGAGTGATAGTACAGTTGGAGGGCTCTTGGATTTGCATGTGGCCAATCTGCACTCAATCCCTGGTATCCCATGTGGTGCCCCAAGCACCACTAAGAGTAATTCCTCAATGCAGATCCAGGAGTAATCCCTAGCATCCCAGGGTGTTGGCCCCAAATAAAGCAAACAAGACCAGAGAAAGTCAGTTTGATTTATTGTCCTGTGCTGTTTCCTCTGTTTTATGCTATATTCCTTCAACTATTAGTTAGAAATCATCTGCTTAATACAAGTAAACCAAACTTTTCAATATTGATTATACTTCTCAAAGTATAATCTCAGGGTCAGCACAATCAGTATCATCTGAGAGTTTATTAAATATATCATATCTGGAGTTCTGCAGCAGTCTAGGGGTAAGGCCCTGACACCTCTGCTAAACAAGCTCTCCAAGTGCTTTATTTTCAAGTTAGAAACCACAAAACGAGACTGTATAATGGTGAATTGGTTATCTATTATTTATTCATTAGAACTTTTTTTATTGGAGGAGAGGCACAGGCAATACCTTATATTTACTTACTCATCTGGGTTATGCAGAGAGAAGCAGCCCATCTATATCCATTGCTTGTGCCTGTATTGTCCATGAATTAAGTAGAAGGTCATGGGTTAGAACTATATATGCTGTAGATCTCCAGGGAAGGGAGTAATCCCTTGAGATGGCAATAGTTGGAAAAAGACTTCTTGGAAGATAGATGGAGATGGGCCTCGAGTAGCATTCAGAATTGAAGTGAGGATGCTGGAGAAGGGGAATTTCAGAAAGTCATGTTTGTGACATAGTAAAGACTCCTGGCTGGAGTAGAAAAGACCTTTGTACTAGGGCCATGAAGAGTAGATCAGATGAACAAGTCAGACAAAATTGTAAACAATTGGGACCAGACCAGTGGTGCAAATGGTAGGGTGTTGGACATGTGCGTGCTAATCTAGAACGGACCACGGTTTGGTCCCCCAGCATACCATATGGTCCCCCAAGGCAGGAGCGATTTCTGAGCGCATAGCCAGGAGTAACCCATGAGTGTCACACTGGATGTGGCCCCCCCCAAAAAAAAAGTGAGCAATTTCATCAACTTAACATAATATTGAAGAGCAGGGAGCAAAGATAGATTTTGGTGAAATACCTGAAATTATAAAGATATTGTTTGAGAAATATTGAGTTGCCACTTGTAAGTAGAATTTATAAGCATTTTAATATCCTGAGTATTTTTGCACATTGTCTGTCCACCATAAATTTTCATGAGCTTTGAAGTAGAATCAGGTTTTACAAACATTTTCAAAACAAAAGGCATTCATTTCAGTTTATGGCAGTTATTACATTTTGAGAACTTAGTAAAATAAACCAGTGTGCCTTTTTCATAGGAAATGACAGAGTCTGAATCTGCTGGTAAAGAGAAGGCAGGGGGCTTCACTTCTTATCAGCATAATTGGCATTGCTGCCCCTTCTTGGGTATTTTTTTTACTAGGTTGATGGCTTTCATTCTTACTCTTATGAGTCTTTGGCTTGGAGAAGGAAAACTGATGCTGACTTTTAGTCAGAGTAAAATAATGGACACCATATCGCTGAATCCTTATGCAGTAAAGATAAAGGTGAGAAAATATTAAGTGCCTAGTTTAATTAGGTTTTGTGCCAAGTGTACAGCAGTTACTACGGTGGGCTCTTGTCTAAAGGTGTCTCTAAGGTCTTGAAGAGATGGGTGAAGAGATATACATAGGAGAATATGAAATGGGTTTTAAGTGGTTCTATCTTATTAGTGGAACTAAAATAGAAAATATTACATTCTGACTAATGCCTAGTTCTGATGATAGTTTGATGACTATCTTTATACTTGGCATACATAAAAAATCATACTTCTGGTATACCTGGAGCCATGCCTTACCTTTTTGAAGATTTGAATTCAGGCATCTGACCTGGGCTTGAATTTTGCTTACAGAACCCTTTGAGATAGTTCCCTAGCCCTTGAATTGACTTTTAAGAATAATGCATCTTTTATCTCCTTGGGTGGGAGACATTTCAAAATTGTCTCCATCAAAAATAAAACAGCAGGGACATGGAGTGATAGTGCATAAGTAGAACATTTGCCTTGCATGTGTTCGACCTGGGTTTAACCCCCAGCATCCCATTTAGTTTCTCAGCACCACTTGGAGTAATTTCTTTTTTTTAAATTAATATCTTTATTTAAATACCTTGATTACAAACATGATTGTAGTTGGGTTTCAGTCATGTAAAGAACACCCCCTTTCACCAGTGCAACATTCCCATCACCAATGTCCAAAATCTCCCTCCATCCCATCCCACCCCCACCTGTAATCTAGACAAGCTTTCTAGTTCCCTCTAGACAGGCTTTTCATTTTCCTCATTCATTCACATTGTTATGATAGTTCTCAGTGTAGTTATTTCTCTAACTGCACTCACCACTTTTTGTGATGAGCTTCATGTAGTGAGCTGGAACTTCCAGCCCTCCTCTCTTTTGTCTCTGAAAATTATTGCAAGAATGTCTTTTATTTTTCTTAAAATCCATAGATGAGTGAGACTATTCTGCGTCTATCTCTCTCCCTCTGACTTATTTCACTCAGCATAATAGATTCCATGTATATCCATGTATAGGAAAATTTCATGACTTCACCTCTTGGAGTAATTTCTGAGTGCAGAGCCAGGAATGACCCCCAAGACTGAGGGGTGTGCCCCCAAAATGAAAGAAAATAAAAAACAAAAAACAGCAGCTTATGCCACCTTTTCCCATCACTAAAGAGAGTGAGGGGAGCTAGGGCAACCAAGAACTCAGTTTTGCTTTCCACAGTTCCACAGGGATGATAAAGCTTTCTATTTTAATTGCATCTCTCTCTGAGGCCTTGTCTACTCTGCATTTCCGTTCATGAGGTTCCTAGACACTGCGCATTACCAACAGTGTGGATACTCTATCAAGGGTATGGAGAATGGCACATGAGTTGCCAGTATGGTCAGTGAAGTCACACATACTGAAGTGACTTAATGTGTATTTGGGTGGCTACTATGTTGTATTTCATTATATAACTTCATTGGATCTGATTATAAGGGAAAGGGTGCTCATATATTTGGGGGGGGGCACACCTGGGTGTGATCAGGGGGCTACTTCTGGCACTACACTCAGAAATCACTCCCGGCAGGTTCGGCAGACCATATGGGATGCTGGGAATTGAATCCAGGTCTGTCCTGGGTCGGTTATCGCTCTAGCCTGGGAAGGGTGTATATTTAAAAGGTACAAATGCTGGAACAGTTACTTAAGGCCGCAAAGCTGCTGTGATACAGTTAGGAAATCACTTAATAAATAGTGAGGATAATAAAACACTATGCATTTCAACCCCAAAGCCAAACCGCTACAAATAAAATCTACTGACTTAAATCATCACATAAAACATTTCTCTGAGGTTAGGGTCCCACTTCACAGAGTTGTATGAAGGAATTTTCAGGTTTTAGAGTTGTACAGGTCTGTATATAACAGAAATTAATTAGATACAAATTTATAAAGATCAGTTAGATAACACTGAGACATAAATCTTTATCATTGAATGTTTTACTTTTCAGTATTTTTTCCCCAATGCACTCTGGAGGGGAAAAGGGTAGCTAGAATAATCCAGGAAACTCTGGTAAAATTGTGTGTGACACATTGTCTTTGTTCTCTTAAAGAGGGTAGATTTGGGGGAAAATGGTGATGATTTTTTTTCTTAAAAGGGGCAGTAGGTCAAATTTGGAATCTCTGCTCTGTACAACAGACTTTTTTCTTTTTTATTTTAAAATTTTATTTTAACAATAAAAGCAAAAACTTAGTAATTTGCCAAATTGTTCACAATAAGGTTGTTTCAGACACTAAATGTTCAAATATCAGTCCCACCACCAATGTGACAATAAACATGTTTACTTATACTCATTCTAGTTCTCATTTAAAAGTTTTGAACAGTTAGAGAAATAACTACACTAACAACTATCATGACAAAAGTAGTGAGTGATAGAAATAGAATGCCTGGGGCCGGGCGGTGGCGCTAAAGGTAAGGTGCCTGCCTTACCTGCGCTAGCCTAGGACGGACCGCGGTTCGATCCCCCGGCATCCCATATGGTCCCCCAAGCCAGGAGCGACTTCTGAGTGCATAGCCAGGAGTAACCCCTGAGCGTCACCGGGTGTGGCCCAAAAACCAAAAAAAAAAAAAAAAAAAAAAAAAAAAGAAATAGAATGCCTGTCCTAAATACAGGCAGGGATGGATGAGGAGGATTTGGGGGGCATTGGTGGTGGGAAGGTTGCACTGGTAAAGGGCAGTGTTATTTTCGATAACTGAAACCCAATTACAAACATATTTGTAATCATGGTGCTTAAATAAAGATTTATATAAATAAATACATAATAAATAAATTGTTATCACAAATCATTTAATTTTAATCATACTAAAAAAAGAGAGTTAAAGACCTTGATATCAGAAAAAAATAAATAAAAGTTCTTAACATTTTCGCTCATTATATTTTTTTTAGAATCTAATTAAAGGCAGGATTCTTAACCCCAGTTCATGTGAATATCTTTAAAAGTTTTTTTTTTTTTTATAGCATCTGGGCAGGAGGTTCATGAGCTTTGCCAAACTCTGATGTTTGAAGCTTTCATTGAACGTAATGAATTAACTTATCATCTGTGCACTAGCTGTGTCCTTTCCTTGAGAGAATTGGGAAGTTAATCATGCAAATCATTTCTGGTAGAACTTGATTCTCATAGAATTAAGTGGAACTCTGACTGAGAAAGGCCTCCGGCAAAGCAAAATAAAGCAAAAAACCTGATGTAAATTTGTAGTCATACTGCTGTTCAAAAATAATGTACTAATGTGAGATTTCAAAGTTATAAAAGTTTAAAACAAGAACCAATTTTCTTCATGCTCTTCCCTTCTTCCCAAATAGTTCCATGTTATTAAAATAAATTCCATTCAATTGCCCCTCAATGAGTGTTTACCCAGGCACTTTGAGAACTATGGCACACTAGTGGTAGAGAATACCACTCTACATTCAATTAAAAAAAATTAGAATAATAGTGTAAATCCCACTGGCAAAAGTGATGAAATTTGAAAATGATGTGTATCGACATATTATGAAAAGGGCTCCTTTCCATTTCCACATCTCTTTGTTTTCTTGCTTGACATATTTCCTAATTCAAGTGTTTAGTATAAACTCGATAAATGTCAGTTTGAGATGCCATTTGTACTTCTGGCTTACTTCTTCCTCTGTAGGGCTTCTAGGAAGCCACAGCAAGGCAAGTCTTCGTAACATGTATTTTTCTCATTCTACCGCAGGGCTATCACAGGGCAGTCCACATAGACAATTTTTAGCTCTCTTCCTTCTCACTAGTTCTCTTTGATGCTCCACTCCTGCTGAGAAACATGATATATCCTAGCCACTCTACACTGAACTAACTTGGGGTCCTAAGATTTGTGACTGTGAAGAGGTCTTTCCTTTAGATGGACACTCAACTCCAAGGCTGATGGACTTTCAGGGGCAGGAGGGGGAGATCAGAACAACTGCTCTGAGTCGCTGAGCTTGTTTTAGCAAAATAACCACTGAAGATAGAAGAGTTTAAAGGAATAAATCTGCCATCTGGGATATTGACCCTATACAATGCCTGAGTTGCCACTAGATTTTTCTGTGGAGATTCATTAATTTAAATAGTCACATAAATTTATTGAATTGTTTGGGAGTCACACTCAATGATGCTTGCTCGGGCTTACTCCTGATTCTGCACTCAGAAACCACTCCTGGTGGTGCTCAGGGACTATATGGGATTCTGGTATAAAACTCAGATTAGTTACCATATTTTCCGGCGTATAAGATGACTTTTGAAATGAAAAAAAGCCAACTGAAAACCGGGGGTCGTCTTATATGCCGAGTATATCCTGAAAACGTTTTGATATGCTGCTAAACGAAAAGTCTGGGTATTGCCACAAAATGAATTTTCCAACTCGATCCTGCACCAATCACTGCCAGACTGCTCGGACCGCCTCTCTAACCAGCCAATCCAAGCAGGCTTTCTATGTATGCAAATTAGACAATGTTCTGGATCCGAATCTACACTGTCAAAAGCCTGCTCAGATTGGCCAGAGTCAGAGAGGAAGTCTATTACATATAACCTTTAAACCTTTGCTTGTTGTGATTGGCTCACTGTGGTACATACAGTTGCAGCACAGGAACGTTCTATCTGATACAGCGAATATAGGCCTAAACCTATGTTTTAACTGTAAAATTAGGGGGTTGTCTTATACTCCCCGTCGTCGTCTTCTACGCAGGGTTGTCTTATATGCCGGGATGTCTTATATGCCAGAAAATATGGTACATTCAAAGCAAACACCCTACTTGTTTTGCTATCTGTTTGGTCCCTCATATTCATATATATATATATATATATATATATATATATATATATATACTGTTGTGTTTTGGGGCAACACCCAGAGGTATTTAGGGGTTATTCCTGGCTCTACCCTCAGAAGTCAATCCTAGCAGGCTCCGGGGACCAATTAGGATGCCAGGGATCAAACCCAGTCCAGCCATATGCAAGGCAAATGCCCTACCCACTATGCTATTGCTCTGGCTCCTCACTTTACTTATTTTTAAGTACTTAGGAAATCGCTGCTGATGACCTCGTGCTTTTGTTTATTATTATCTTTATTTAAGCACCATCATTACAAACATATTTGTAGCTGGGTTTCAGTCATAAAAAGTACACCCCCCTTCACCAGTGCAACCTTTCCACCACAAATGCCCCCCCATCTTCCTCTTTCCCTGCCTCTATTTCTCTCACTACCATTATCATGATAGTTGTTGGTATAATTATTTTTCTAACTGCACTCACCAATCTTTGTTGTAGGCCAGTATCATGGGCTAGTCCTTTCAAACCTCATCTCTATTGTCTCTGGGTATTATTACTATACTATCTTTTATTTGTCTTGTATCCCATAGATGAGTGAGACTATTCTGTGGATGACTGCATTCATTCTTCTCCCCTCACCATTTCTTTCTTGTCCTTTTTATCTTTCATCTTTCTTTCGCTTTCATTTACTTCCCTCTTTGACATTGTATTTTAAATTTTTTTCAAATTTTTTTGGGGGAGGGATCACACCCGGCAGCGCTCAGGTGTTACTCCTGGCTCTCTGCTCAGAAATCGCTCCTGGCAGGCTTGGGGACCATATGGGATGCCAGGATTCGAACCACCGACCTTCTGCATGAAAGGCAAACACCTTACCTCCATGCTATTTCTCCGGCCCCAACATTGTATTTTAAGTTTTATTTATTTATTGAAGCACCATGGATTCAAGGTTTTTCATACAATGTTTTTTTTCCTAAAAATAAAGTTGTTCATGATTAAGCTACAGTCATACAATGCACAACAACCTTAACTAGTGCACATTTCCCACCATCAATGACATTATATTTTTCCTCCTCCACCACCTGGTTTTTTTTTTTTTTTTTTTTTTGGTTTTTCGGGCCACACCTGTTTGATGCTCAGGAATTACTCCTGGCTACGCGCTCAGAAATTGCCCGTCATGGGAAACCGGGGGATGGAACTGCGGTCCTTCCTTGGCTAGCGCTTGCAAGGCAGGCACCTTACCTCTAGCGCCACCTCACTGGCCCCCCACCACCTGTTTTTAAAAATTTTTTTTTGTTTTTTGAGTTACACTCAGTACTGCTCAGGGCTTCCTTCTGGCTTTATGTTTCAAGATCTCTCCTGGCAGAGTCAGTAACCATATGTGGTGCTGGGGACTGAACATGGGATGGACACATAAAGGCAAGACCCTTATTTGCCGTCCTATCTTTCTAGACCTACCTCTATCCTATTTATTTTTATAGATGTAATTATTTCATATATATTAAAAGGTACAGTGCAGATCACTGTCCTTTCTGTGAGCTTAAGAAGCAGTATTTCTCTAGAAGGGCTGAATTTTTCTCCTCATTTGCCTTTCTGCCAGAAATAATTGCTGCCTAATACTTGGTTTCACATTATAATCTCTGGTTTTGTTTTTATTTTTTATTTTTTTGCAGGATCAAGGGTCATTTCTCAGTACTTGGCACCTGCTCTTGTGACTAGAGCCTGAGCCTTGGATTGTGGTTTAAAAGGGAACCAAAATAAAAGGAAGGGAAGCTGGGGGTCCAGAGGGAAAGCAGCCTTTTCATTTTGTAAACATAATAGGGTTGAAAACTTGAGCTTAGAGAGTCATGTTTTAATTCAATTTATATTTTCTTACTTCTTTTACAAATATTAATTAAAAAAGTCATGTGCTTAAAAACATTTATTAATTACCTTCTTAATGTACAGCATAGTGTTTAATAGAACTATGGCATTGTAGATTCACTTCTCTCCTCAGTTCTGTATTACCCGTTTTTTTTTTTTTTTTTTTTTTTTTTGGTTTTTGGGTCACACCTGGCACCACTCAGGGGTTACTCCTGGCTCTATGCTCAGAAATCGCCCCTGGCAGGCACAGGGGACCATATAGGATGTCGGGATTTGAACCACTGTCTTTCTGCATGAAAGACAAATGCCTTACCTCCATGCTATCTCTCTGGTCCCTCGTTTTTGTTTTTGTTTTTTTAAATGGCCTTGGGAAATCCTATTATACTTTTAACTTTTTTTTATTGAAAGAATTATATATATATATTAAGTTGAGTATAACTGGCAAATCTGGGTAGTACGCATTATATTGTACATTTTGCTCCATTTGAAAATATTTTACATGTACAAAAAAGCTTAGGAACTGAGGCATGCAGATATAGGTCACACTCCAGTTTGGTGACCTAAGAAAATTTCTAAGGTTCATTGAATCTTTTTTTTTGTGTGTATAAAAGGGGATGGTGACAGTATCGCTTTTCAAAATGTATCCCTTTTATGAAATTAAATTAAGCCATGTCAATAATGATTTTAGTATTGCCATGTAGCACCAAATGAATGTTAGCTAGAATAAAATTGTATTTTGAGCTTACATTAAGTTATAACTTATTAAGTTACTATTTATAATTTATTATTGTAATTTAATTTATTGTTCAATTATTTATAATTTTTAGATTTATTATTTATATTAAGATATAATTTATTTCCATCATTTATCTTAGGATGGGACACAGATTTGGAAGGTTGTGTAATTGATATTATAGGTCAGAGAACATAGACACAGCAGACGAGTGAAAGAGTCTCTGTACCTGCAGGCACAAAACAAAACATTCCTCTCCCCAAATAGCTTGTGATGTGGCCCTGAGTGCAGGTGTTTACTATAAACAGCACATGTCTGCAGAGGAGGGAGGAATTCCCCTTTCCCATAGAACTGTTCTTATGTCTGGTTCACTGTATGGCATGTCACAAAAACATCAACAGTTTTCTATCAAGGGCTTCCACCAGTCTACCCATCAAATATTTTTTTCCTCCTTTAAGACAGTATGTGATAAAATGTCATTAATCTCCACAGGGCAGGACCAAAAGCTCTGTAAGCTCTTAAGATCCTCAATAGTTAAAAACTTCAGAGTTCTCCAATAAGCTGTGCAGATTGGTCAGAAAGCGAGGTGATTGAAGAGCAAAATAATTTGCTCTGTCAGTGGTTATTATCCCATTGATTTTCCAGGGACTGTGATTGAATGAATGGCTCCAGTTCCCTATTTAGAATATGGAAGAAACAATACCTATCTCTTTTATTAAAACAACTTCAATGAAAACAGAATTGGGTCATAGTAAATTTTGTGATTTATTTTTTTCAAATAATTTTATAACTAAAATAAAAATAATAGAGATGGTTCTTAATATATTTAATTATAATTTCATTTAGAAGATGCTATCACAAATGCTTTTTCTTTATTTTTGTACTTACGATGCAGAACCCATGGAGGACAAAATTTACTGGTATATGAATTTTACTATGGATGGTAATTACCATTATCACAGTGATATATAATATTTTTTCCTTTTGGAAGGAAGGGAGTTTGGGCCAGAACTGATAGTGCTCAGGGCTTACTTCTGGCTTTGAACTCAGGGATCACTCCTGGAGAGGTTTTGGGGAACCCTTTGTGGTACTAGGGGTTAAACCTGCGTTTGGCCTGTATAAGGCAAGCACCGACCTAGTGTAGGTAGGGCCCTAAAACTAAAAGAAATTATTTTTTCAAGTGAAAATATTTTTTCCACGATTTTAAAAGCTTGTAATAATAGTTTTAAACATTCCAGTTTCAACCTCCTCTCCAAATTTTTCTCATGTATTTTTTGTTTCTCAGTAGAGTTGAAGTAAAAGAAACATTTTAATGGGAAATTTAATACCTTTTTTCTTTAGGATTAATAATACTTTTGAGAATGTTGGAAAATTTGAAAAATATTTGTTTTCTAGGATTTAAAATTAACACTTGTATATTCTAAATAAAATTGCAATTTTATATAATGAGATCCTTAAAATATTTAAAAATGGTTATGATACACATAAAAATTGATAAATGATATGGCATTATAGATAGAACCTTAAAATGACATGTTGAAGATAAATTATTTTTCTTTTTTTTTTTTTTTTTTTTTTTTGGTTTTTGGGCCACACCCGGTAACGCTCAGGGGTTACTCCTGGCTATGCGCTCAGAAGTCGCTCCTGGCTTGGGGGACCATATGGGACGCCGGGGGATCGAACCGCGGTCCGTCTCCTAGGCTAGCGCAGGTAAGGCAGGCACCTTACCTCCAGCGCCACTGCCCGGCCCCGATAAATTATTTTTCAAATTAAATCAGAACATACTAATATCTAGCTCACACTTAAAATGTCTTCAGCCTATTCTGTTCCATAGAACATAATTTTTCTTATTTTATATTTATATGTATACACATATATTCCATATAATATAATGTGTATGGCATATAGATTTATTTTGTTTCCCTAGTACCTACCTACCATAATATCACATAATATCACATCATGACATAATGAGCTCTTATTAGCTGCCCTGTGTGCTTCTTTTCTGTCTGTTCTATTTTAGTGTGTGTGTGGGAATGGAGTTGGGTTCTTGATTTCAAACAGTTGTGGTTCACATTAACCCTTTGTTAACAGGGCTTTTACCAACATTCACTTAAGAAGATATTTATGATGAATAGTTACTTCCCTTTATGCTCATCTCTCATTCCTCTTTTCTTCCCTCTTCTTCCTCTCCTTTCCTCACATATTCTGAATGATCTTTAGAGATGTCTAAGATCATGTCATGGAATGGCAGGGATGCAAGATGATGGGTATGGAGGTTATCTGGGCTCACTAGCCTAGAGCTTCTCAACTAGGGGCAGCATGTGACCTTGTTAAAGACTCCCAGGATATTCCAAAGGGCCCACAGGTGAAAATCAGGTAAATAGGGAGGCACAACCTAAGACTGGAGGGAGAGGGGAGCACAGGTCAGGAAGAGGCTAGAGTTGGAAAAATCTTGAGAGACACTGATTTAGATTATTCAAGTGTTTATTGGGTTTCTTCTCTTGCCTTTGGGGAGATTCAACAAGACCAAAGAAAGAGCCAACAAGAATTGAGGAGAGGAACATGGATACATTAAAAAGTCAAGTCATAGGGGCTGGAGAGATAGCATGGAGGTGAGGTGTTTGCCTTGCATGTGGAAAGAAGGTGGTTCAAATCCTGACATCCCGTATGGTCCCCAGAGCCTGCCAGAAGCGATTTCTGAGCGTAGAGCCAGGAGTAACCCCTGAGCGCTGCCGTGTGTGACCCAAAAAACAAATAAAATAAAAAAAGATTCCCAGACTTTCTTTTTTTGTTTGTTTTTGATTTTTTGCATCGGGTGATGCTCAGGCATTACTCTTGAGTATGCACTCAGAAATCACTCCTGGCTTTGGGCGACCATACAGGGGATAGAACCCAGGTCTATCCTGGGTCAGCCATGTGCAAGGCAAATGCCTTACTGCTGTGCTATCGCTATGGCCCCAAATTCCTGGACTCTCTTAAAATACGTAACCAGAAGA
This sequence comes from Suncus etruscus, assembly GCF_024139225.1. Classification (NCBI taxonomy): domain Eukaryota; kingdom Metazoa; phylum Chordata; class Mammalia; order Eulipotyphla; family Soricidae; genus Suncus; species Suncus etruscus. Next base: position 117,240,368 of record NC_064848.1, on the reverse strand, counting down.
GTGATGGATAAGAATTTATTTTGCATACTTACATTTCTTAAAAATAAGAAATTCAGATATTCATAAAACAGAGATAGTACAGTGGACTAGGCTCTTGCCTTGCACCACAACTAATGTGGGTTCAAGTTCTACCACCACAAAAGATCTGAGTATTGTTAAGAGAGACCCTTGAGCACAAATCCAGGAGTAAGTTTTGAGCACCTTTAGGTATGATTCCAAAGTAAAAGCACAACAAACGAACCAGATACACACACACACACACACACACACACACACACACACACACACACACACACACTTCTTCCACAAAAGACCAGTTCTCTGTAGTAATTTCTCTGGAGGGAAATAGTTTTGATAATTGGTAGAATAAGTAAATAGTGACAAAGGCTAAGGATAAAATCAGTGAATTTTAAATCATTTGTGTTTTTCATTTACAATTTTTAGTCTTATAGAGATGTTCTAATGGCACATTATTTGCATATGTAAGTACTTGAACATTTTGAAAGAACATTATATAAATAATTGACTCAGGCTTCCTGACTTGTTACTGGATAATTTGATGATTTTGTTATGCTTAAAATTAGAAAACAAAATTAGCTTTATCACTAGCCCAAATTTGTCCCCTTTCATTTTCTTCCTTCCATGGTACCCTCAAAAGTGTCTTAGTGTCTGTCAGACATTCCCAACCCAATAACAAAAATTGTTCTCAAGAGAGAATCTAAATTTACTTATTCCATTGGCATAAAGTTGATCGATTTACCTACCCATTTGTGAGCTCTCATTTTATTGTGATTAGGCATGTCTTATTTATAAGGACAATATTTAAAATATGTTTTTAACAGAAAAAATATCCAACAGTATTATTGTAAAGTCAAAAACAGTTTGCTACAAAGACACTGTAATATCAGACAATAGTGGCTATCAGCTAGTGGTATTTAACCAGGTACATTTAGTAATGTTGTCTCTATAGTTTAAAAATAGCAGAGAAAGGAGGAAAGAGAAGGGAAAGGAAGGGATAAGATTTAGGGATTAAGGTATGCATATGAAGATTTAAAAGGAATCTGTAGGCAAGTCTTGACACGAACTATAAATTGAATTGCCGAAATATTTACTTATCAGAAATTGATTTATTTCTTCATGATAATTATTATAGGCTACAATTGACCAGAATGTTAGTTTAAAGCATCCTTAAAAGCCTCAATGTTATTTGATTAAACGTGTAGCAAGCATGTTGTGCAATGAAAGGAGAGAACTGGGAGGCATGTAGTTAATTAGTCTTTAAGGGAAGATGGGAAACTGAAAGAAATGACCGATGACAGTAGCAATTCTTGAAAAATTATCTTCACCAATGAGGACTCTTCTCTGGAGAATGTGTTTGTAATATTACCAGTTAATTAAGTAGAGAAAGTAACAGCATGGGGCTTCAACTGTCAGAAAGCACAACATTTTCTGAGTTCTTCAAAGATCTGTGTGATAGCAGATCTCATAAGAGTTAGGAGGGGTCTCTCATAATTACTAGTGGTACTAGTATGGGTTAACAGGATATGTGATGATGAACATTTTGCTCATGTGTGCTTTCATTTAGCTTTCATTTAGCTTTGTTGGAGGAGATCTGAGCTAATCAGCTCCACAAACATTACATTCATATTGAAAAATATATGATAAAAACCTAAGGTTTTCCTTGGGGTATTAATTTGTCTAGTTAAGAGAAACTTTCCCCCCATTATTACTTGTTTCTTTCTCAAAGAGATAAGCAATTAAATGTAGACTGTAAGGGAAAAATTTCTATGTGATTGCCTTCTAGTCAGAATGTGTGACCTACTGCAAAAGAAACATCTTTCTAATCAGAAAAATGATGGCAAAATAGGTCTCTTTGCCTTCACCCTCAAGATTGAGGTTTAATCTTTTTTTTTTTTGACACCCCAGGCAATTCCATCTAGCTTTGTCATCCATATCAATTTTACTAGAATTTCTCAGAACATCTGTAAACGCTGATTAAAATAGCAATATGGCACTACAAAAGAATGCATTGTTTTTCTATGTCTACCTAATTCCTGAAATTGCATTTGTGGTAGTTTGTGACACAGATACAGTGGTCATATTTCTTACAGTGCTCTTTGCTATATGAAGATGAATATCTTGATCTTGCTGGAATAAAAGAAGAGACTCATGTGAGCTGTGGGCACCATTATGTCATGAAAAAGTAATTCTTCTGGGGTTGAAGAGAACAAAAGAAATGCTTATGCTATCTTTCAGAGGAAAAGGCAGCAGATATATAGCCAGAGAAGTCCACTATATAAAAACTCTCTTGAGTAAGGCAAACCACATAAGAGAAACCACATGGAAGCCACAAACCCTCTCATCTCCTTTTTATGGGCAGAAATTAGGATGTGGCACAACCACTTAATTAAGAGGCATTTATTAACTCTTTTATTATGCTTCTCATCGCTTCAGGTCTAAGTCCCTCTTTGACTCCCTAAAAGTCATTAAGTTATTATTTCAGTTTTCCCTCATCCACCCAAGTTTACACAATTGAGAAATATGATTTAAAAATTAGTTATATAGGTGGAAAAGAGACAAATCAGTTTTACTGCAGTTAAAACTAACCCAAGAAGTGGTTAGAAGTGGAACCATTGAAAATATTCTAGCTCTCTCCCTTCTACACACATTCTCAACAAGACCCTTATGACCCAGACCTTGTGCAGGAAAGATACTTAGTGCTGGTTGACAAAGCCAACCAGAAGTCAGAAAAGTCTGGACCAAGAAGTTTTCCTCTCTGCTAATAGCTTAGACCTGTGGAGGGAAGGGGAAAAGCTGCTGTTCATCAACCTTTGGGAGGAAGTGGATATTCCCTTCTACAGCAATATAAGGAGGGGGCCTCTAACTTCCATACCCATCTTTGCTGCACACCCACAGATGCTGCAGTGGTCCCAGGGGACTTGTACTCTACTCAGAGAGGGTGAGATAGTAGCTCATGGCTCAGCACACTTTATCATGATGCTCACTGCGGCAGCACCATGCACTTCCCTAGGCTGTTGCTCCTTGGGATTACTGTTCCCTCATTCCCTTCCACAGCCTTTTCCCAGCCCTGGGCTTTCAGTGAGATTAGATCTGACAGATCTCCTGCTCATTTGTTTCCTTTCCTACTTTGAGTACTAGAAAAGTAGCTTCCGGTTTATAAACTTCTGTGCAACTTACCACCAGTGACATCCAGCCTGTGTTTCTGTGTTTATTGTTCCATGTACAGGTGCCATGTCTCCTTTATTAGATGACTAAGGTTTTGTAGATGGATGGTTTCTCCTATATTATACATATTTTATGGTTCTTCCCAGGGACAGTTTAAATTTTTATGCAGCATCTTGTAAACCAGTAGGTATATCTTAAACAGGTTTCTCTAGAAAACAGAGGCAGATATGCAGAGGCTTTATAAAGAGGTACAAATTACGACAACAGTAGTGAGCAAATAGGGGAAGCAAGACAAATATAAGGGACTGTATTAGCAAGATGCTTATAACATCTCAGAAAGCACAGTTATGATTTACTGAACTTGGGTTGTCTCGCAGAAATGTCTTCGGAAGCACTCCGTCTCACAAGAATGTTACAGGCTGGGGGAAGCAAGGAATTTATTTTTCAGCTCCTTTTTTTTGTGTCTTTGCTCTCATTGATCCTGGTTATCCCATTTTTCTGTCTTCCTGTTTTTATGCACATGCTCTGAACAGCCTGGAAGTGGGGTAGGACTTCCTTCTTCACAGCAAGGTGCTTTCACAAAATCTAGAAGTTGCAGAGGTAGTCAGAATTTCCACAATATCAATCAAGTGGACTGGGGGCATCAAAACTGTTGTAGTGTTCACTGCAGTGCTTCAGATACATACCTAAAAACTGTCGATCCAGGATTACTGAGCCAACTGGAAACAGGGCAGCAGCAGAGTGCAAGCAGTTAAAGGCATAGAGGCGTGGAAGGCATATGGATCTGGAGAAGTATTTGGACATACAAAGGGAGATTTAAAAGCCTTTTCAAATAATTACACAAATGCTTAGGGATCAGTGTAGAGAAAGAAGAAAATTATGAGAACAAGCCACCAAACAGCGTAATTGCCAACATGTTTAAGTAGATTGACCTCTGAGCTGAAAACTCGGGCCTTTTCAGAATGGGATTGAGCAGATTCCCCCTCCCTCCAGCTCTGCCTGCCAGTGGACATACCTGACTTCCTCAACCATTTAAACTCGCCAGCTTCACAGCTACTGAAGCATGTTGCTATATATTGTGCTGTGTGAAACCTCCTTTAAATTTCATGGTCCTTACAGACTAACAGAAGCACAACAAATTTGATGGGAAAGTTGTGTAGAAGCCCATCAAGCTTAATAAGTGAAAAACAGTAATCTACAAGGCTCAACCAGCTCAGGAAATCCTCAATGACCTTTCTTTTCCTCTTTCTTTTCTTTCTTTTTTTTAATACTGTTGTGAGATAAAACAATCACTACAAATTGAATCTTATTGATCTATTTTCTGATAATTCCATTTTCCACCTTGCTGTAGCAAGCAATATGAAGTAAAGTTGTTATATGCCTGCTAAGGGGGCAGACTTGGGAAGTGGGAGGGAAAAAGGACATTGGTAAAGTGAAGGTCTCTCCAGTGTGGGATTGATATTGGAACATTGTGTGTCTGAAAAACTGAATTATGAACAACTTTGATATAATTTTAAAGATCAGAAAATTAACCAGCAATTTAATCAAGGAAGATCAGAAAATTATTCAAAGAAGACTTTCTGGAGGAGGCCAGTTTTGAGTTGTCTTTTGACAACTTTGAAGATTGTAAAATGCAGCAAAATGAGTTTCATGCAAAGTTCTCAGGAACTTTGAAGTCTGAACAAAGTGCCACGTATAGTTAGATCTCTGATATGACAATTTAGCTCATTTTTTATTTTGTAAAATTATATTAAGGGGCTGGGAGATAGTAGAGTACAAAACTTGCATGTATCCAAGTTGGGTTCAATTCCTGGCAGCAGACGGTCCCTGAGCATCAATAGGTGCAACCCTTGTGGAAGCCTCTGGCATCCGGGGACTTGGGTATTCCCAGCACTGCAAGGTTCAAGCAGATTTCAACCATAGGTCCCTTATACTGAACTGATGGCCTGGTTGGCTGAGACTTTGCAATGGGAACTTTTCACATGCAAGGCAAGTGCCCTAACCACTGTACTATCTCTCTGGCCCAATTTTGTTTGTTTTACTCCAGCTTAAATACTGAAATGAAATGTAACAAATATAGATTAAATTGGTTTCAGAAATTTTAGGACCTCTGATTCCCCCTGTCCCCAAAAAGACTCAGACATGAAGCCTGTCCTTGCCACTCTGTCTGTGGCCAGGAATGCAGCCCTGCATGGGGTGACCCATTTTCTCTTTAGACAGTTCTGCTTTCATAATACCCTTAGAACTCAAGTGAAGTGAAATCTACCTCCAGGGAAGGTTTACCTCTACTGCACATTAGAATGAGCTTTAAAAATTGATCAAGGCCAATCCCACCACAGACCAATTAAGTCCCTGGGAGTGGGCCCAAGCAGCAGCAAGTTTCTGAATGTGCTCCAGGGAGTTTCATGTGCAGGATGTTTGCCACCTGTAATTGGAAACTAGCAGAATTGTAGAGCACATGCTCGTGTTTCACCCACATTTCTTCTTCAAGAAAATTATCCTCTGGTTTTTATGTGAAATGACTCAGGGTATTCCAGAGGAATCTATGATAAATTTTGATTTATATTGAAATCACCTAATGGGACTTTTCACTATAAGAAATCTGGTGGATTACAATTTTAGTTACAAAGAAACAGACCAAAATATTGTTTTATTTTGGAATCATAACCAGCAATACTCTGGGGTTACAACTGACTCTGCACTCAATAATCACTCCTTGTAGGCTTTGGGACCATATGCAATACTGAGGATTGAACCTGCATTGGCCAAGTGCAAGGCAAGTACCCTACCTGCTATATTATCACTCTGTAAACTGGCTTATCATTCTGGTCTTGTAAACATATAAAAAAATAAGTTTTTATCCATCCATCCATCTATCCGCCTATCCATCTATCTATGTATCTATCCATGTGTCTATCTGTATTTGCATCTATCTTTCTGTCTCTGTCTGTCTGTCTCTGTCTGCCTACCTATCTGCCTACCTACCTTTATCTATCTATCTATCTATCTATCTATCTATCTATCTATCTATCTATCTATCTATCTATCCATCCATCATCATTTTGTGTTGCAGTGCTGAGAATCAAATCTTCACCTCAGAAATGCAGGGCAAGCTTTCCACTGAGCTGTATCTCCAGCTCTATTATTCAAGTTAAATTGTATCTCCATTTAAATGAAATATGCTGTCTTGAAATTCAAGATCTATCCAATTCCTACAGTTGGACTAAAATGTGACAGAGGGATATAGATCTGGGAGTTTGTTAAGTCAGAAACACTTTTACTGACTTTCAGGTGACTTTTAAGTTTGATAACACTATTTCACCCCCCATGTCACAAAGAATGGTCCACTGTTTGGACTTGGAAACAAACCTAGGATAGTGATAAACATAAGCCAAAGGGTGGGACATCTTCTGGTTTGATAGTTAATGAGAAATGACTCTATCTATGCAGTCCTTTAAGAAGTAAGATGGGCATAATACTCATTTACAGTGTTATATTTAATAATGGAGGGACCGGAGCGATAGCACAGCAGTAGGGCATTTCCCTTGCACCCAGCTGACCCAGGACAGGCCTGGGCTCGATCCCCAGCATCCCATATAGTCCCCTAAGCCAGGAGCAATTTCTGAGCGCATAGCCAGGAGTGACCCCTGAGTGTCACTGAATGTGGCTCAAAAACAACCAAAAAAATTTAATGGTGGAGACCAAGAATTATAATACAGATAGTTGTTAGCATGTTGATTTGTTCTCCAAAGTTGTGTATATTATTTTCTCAAGCAGGATAAGCAGAACCTTATCAGTATTGTATTTCCATGGGTCATGAGTGGTATTTCTGCCTAGGGACAATTTGTCTAAGTTTCTCTCACCATTGAAATCAGGGTTCATAATGGGTCTCAATTTTGACACCTACAATAAGACATTGTGGCCTCTCCTTTCCACTAACTGGGTTCCTGAAATCCTTAACTGGCCTTGATATAGTGCCTGGACACTGGGACTGGGTGGGGAGAGAGATAGAGCAGAGAGGAGGAGAGGATGGGTTGTGTGGGAGAGAAGAGAGGAGGGCAGAAGATAGAGAGAAGGCATTGGAGATGAGTCTATAACTGGATAGTGATCCAAGACCGATCCAGAGTAGGTCTGGAGAGAGGCCCTAAGCATCAGATAGGCAAAGATGTTTGGAGAGGAGCTACCAAGGGAAGCTCCAGGCTAGTCAGAGAGCAGTGAGAGGAATAGAGTAGACTATTGGGAGTAAATTGCAAGCTGATTTTCTTTTTCTCTGTGTGAGGAATTACAAACATATGCCCATGAGTAATAACCAATTTAATATTTGCTTCTCCTTTCTTCCTTTTTCCTTCATTTCTCTTTCTTTCCCTTTTCCTAAGTCTCCTTTCTTCCCTTCCTCTCTCACTCCTTCCTTTCTCACTCTTCCTTCTCTTCTCTCCCTCCATCCCTCCTTCCCTCCTCTTTCCTTCCTTTTTTCCTTTCTTTTCTTCCTTCCTTCCTTCCTTCCTTTCTTCTTTCCCTCCCTCCCTCACTTCTCCCTTCCTTCCTGCCTCCCTCCCTCTTTCCTTCCTTCCTTTCTTCCTTCCTGTCCACCAAAAATTTTTCCACTTTACTGTTCTCTTATTACCACATGTAATAAGCTTTATCAAGACTTGCTACCAGGTATGCATGTCTATTTCTTTGCCTGAATACAGATATGTATTCTGCTGGGGTTGTTTCTTCTCTGCTGCCCATTTTTCTTCTGGTTCGCTGATACACATCCTGGTCTGCCCCAAACAGCTCTGAACACATTCCCCCTTCATTTCCTCAGAACACTTTATTGTTCTGCTTTAATTTTGCTTAGTTTTATGGAGGCTGTAGGTGACAAGGAACCATAAGGCAGCAGGCTGTGACAGACCTAGAGCTGTCCCTGGAATCAAGCACATCCATCCCTACTCAAGGAACCCATTTCTTTCTGAATGAGGGTTGGTTCCATTTCTCCTTCTAATCCCTTTCAGAGCATGTGCAGTCATGGTGCGTAATGATACCCTGTGCTCTATGGCCTCTTTCCAGCTGGGTAGAGTTCCAGCCCACACTCAAAGCCAATACTAATTATGTTCAAAGTTTCCTTTTAATAACAGAGCAAAAACATATGTGAACTAATATTGAATATTAATTATGTCTAATAAGAGGGCTTGGACTTTATTATGGATGAGAAGCTGCCATGGCATCTATAGATGGGACACTGGCATAAAGCCTCAAATACCAGGAGCGATGATGGCCCCTTTGGCAGGAAGATTCCAATGTTCTGGTACAGCTTTCCCACATTCTTGCTAAAAAGCCTGTGCTTAGCTCAGTGGTTTGGCAAATACAGCAAAACTTGGATTTGAATCACTCTCACAAACAAGCCATAATTGCTTTGTGGGGCCCTACACAAGGTTCTCTATTTTCATTTAATTTAATTTATTTTGGGGGTTTTGGGCCACATCCAGCTATGTCGAAAGCTTACTCATAGCTCTGTGATTATTTTTGTCAGTGTTGAGGAACCATAGGTGGTGCTGGGTCTTGTCCCAGAGTTAGCCACATGCAACGGAAGCACCTAAACCGCTGTGCTGTCTCTCTGGCCCAATCAGGTTTTTTTTTTCTTTCTTTCTTTTTTTTATTTCTGTGCTTAATATTTTCTAGACAACTCAATGTTTAAACAAGTTTGATTTTAGTCTGCTCCATTCCATACATACACATGGGTTCTGCTCTGTCTAGAATATGCAGACTATATCTAATATATATTTATATATACACACACCTAGAATATACTTAATGTTTAGCAGCCCTAATGAATTAATTATTTAATTTAATTTAATTTATTTATTTATTGTTTTTTGGGCCACACCTGGTGACGCTCAGGGGTTACTCCTGGCTATGCACTCAGAAATTGCTCCTGGCTTGGGGAACCATATGAGACACTGGGGGATTGAACTGCAGTCTGTCCTAGGCTAGCACTGGCAAGGCAGACGTCTACCTTGCCATTCCATGCCACCACTCTGGCTCCATGAATTAATTATTTTAGAATAGTAAAGCAAGCCTCCAAATTTCTTTGCAGGGTATGATTTTATGATTAGGAATGCAGTAAATGTTTCTTTTCTTTTCTTTTTTTTTTTTCCTGGAACCTTTCTTCCTTTCTTTCTTGACCCATGCATCCAGAATCGGAACATTTGTCATCCTTGGTTTAGAAAAGAGTATCACTTATCATCCAGGTATGTTCCTCTGTTTCATTTCCTTCCTTCTTTCTTCCTCCTCCTTCCTTCCTTCCTTCCTTCCTTCCTTCCTTCCTTCCTTCCTTCCTTCCTTCCTTCCTTCCTTCCTTCCTTCCTTCCTTCCTTCTTTCCTTCCTTCCTTCCTTCCTTCCTTCCTTCCTTCCTTCCTTCCTTCCTTCCTTCCTTCCTTCCTTCCTTCCTTCCTTCCTTCCTTCCTTCCTTCCTTCCTTCCTTCCTGGTTTCCCACTCTTTAAATCACTGCATTTTTTCATCCAGTTATTCTAAATACCACATATACCACGTAAGTGTTTATCATCCTGTGTTTATCCATCTTCTGACTTACTTCATTTAATACAATATTTGCAGTTCCATCCTTGTTGCAGAAAATTGCATGATTTTATTATACCTTACAACTCTGTGGTATTCCATCAGTAGATATATGTTACCTCTTTGTGATTCACTTCTCTATCGTTAGACATCTAGGTTGAGAAAGCACATTTTATGGTGTCAGAGTAAGTTGAGTATGCTTATTTTGCAGGTGCTGTGAATTAAAATCTTGGCCCAATATGCACTAAGTGTGAGCTTAGCAGCTCTACTCTCTATTATCCCTGGCCATATGTGTATAAAGTTCTACAAGAGGCAATGTGTAACTGGGGTGAGTGCCACAACTGAAACAAGGAGTCAGTATCATATCCAGAGTGCAACCCCTGGGGAGTGACAGTGTGAGGAAGTAGCGACCTCCAGTACAACCACATCTTTAACTTATATGCCTCCCCTGAAAAAAGAATCTTCGGGGAGCTTGTATGCAAGAAAGAAGTGAAGCTCCACAACCTGATGTGTGAGCTCACAACCCAGTGAGCACCCTGGCTAAAAGTATGCAGACACAACTGCTGTGTGTGTGTGTGTGTGTGTGTGTGTGTGTGTGCGCGCACGCGCGCGCGTGTGCAGACCCATAACAATAGGAAATGTAGGATGGGGTAGGGAGGGAATTATAAAAAAATCTTTAAAAGTAAATTTGTGGGCCAGGGATATAACTGAGTGGTAGAGCACATGAGCTGATGTGTGAGAACTGAGTTCAATCTTGGAATTGTGAGGAAAAAAAGCATAAATTGTTATTGCCTGTACTTAAAAATCATAAAATTGCTTCTTAAAAATATATTCTTTTGGCTGAGAACATGATATAGTGGATAAGGCATTTGCCTTGCACATGGGCAACCTAGGTTTGATCCCTGGCACTTCATGTAGTCCTCTAAGTACTTCCAGCTGCAATTCCTATGTTCATAGCCAGGAGTAACTCTTGAGCACTATCAGGTTTGGTCCTGAAACCAATATATATATATGTGTGTGTGTGTGTGTGTGTGTGTGTGTGTGTGTGTGTGTGTGTGTGTGTGTGTATATGTATATGTGTGTATGTATATGTAAGTATAGAGATTCTCTGATCAATTCTATATCAATAATATCAGTTAATTTGAATTTAGGTCATTCTTATATTTTAAGATCAAAGCTTTTGACTTTACATTAGAAATCTAACCAAGATCAGTTAAATCAGATTCTCAGGGCCAGAGAAACTGAGAAACTGTTTACCTGTAGTAGAGCTAGGGCTGGTTTTCTAGTAATGCCAGGAAAGACCCCTGAGCACAGAGATGGGAGTAGTCCCTAAGCAACTCTGCAAATGTGTCACACATGCACGCACGCACGCACGCACGCGCGCACACACACACACACACACACACACAAAGGCGAAAAAAACAAGTCCTCAGTTTTAGTCACTAAGTGTTTTACTTTTGGGAGGGGCAGATGTTCTTTTCTCGAAGCACTCAGGTGATCTCTGTGTCACTCCAGTGATACTTAATCAAGCAGGCTTGAGGATGTGATGTTGGGACCAGAGCCAGCCTAGTGGTGTTTGAGACCTTCAAGGGCTATCCCTCGCAATATTTGGGGGACCATATGGTGCTGGGATCAAACCAGGGTCCTACACATATAAGGGTGCACTTCTGGCCTATAGTATCTTAATTTTAAGAACTTTATTAATGTAATTTTATCAATAACAAACATTTAAAATCAACATATTAATAACTTTAGGAATATGTATCTACCTGTGAAACCATCACCACAATCAAGAAACCCAACATAACTTTTGTAGATCCTGAATTCTGACAGAGTAGGGGACTACTATAGTGGAGACAGAAACATGAGCAGCTAAAGAAAGTGTAGTTCTTCACATCTAGTATGTAATAATAATGGTAGCACCTGTATAATTTTTATTTATAATTTCATAATCTAATCCACTTTGGTGGGGGACATTTTGTGTCTACTTTGGAGACATAATTGAAGACACATCTTTAAGGCTGGGCTATGTAAAATCTCTTTCTGTGCCAAGAACTGTCTGGATCATTGTGTGGAATTGGGGACCAGTGTATACATCTGTCCTGCTGTGATGTGTTTATTGGAAAATTCAAGCTTTTGGCAATGATAGGGGTTAAGAGTCAGCTTGTGCCTCTTGGGAGCACTGTCTCAGGAGACAATTCAACACCAAAGTCCAGATGCATATCAATGAATAAAATTAGGACTATGGAGGAAGGAGGCAAGGTGGACAGGTGTGTGCTGAATCTGCTTTGAGAAGGCTGCCTACCCCAGGTCCATCAGCATGACTGAACACAACTCCTGATGACAAAGAAGGAACATAAGAACTGTGTCATGCTTCAAGTACCCACTCTAAAAATTTACTGGCTGTTTTTCAGCTTAATAAGTACTAGTATCTTTAGAACAGAATATTAAAAAAGTCAGTCAAACAGAATAACATTAATGCCCAGTATTAGGAAGTTGGCTAATTGATCACTTTTTATATTAGAATATTATAAAGACATGAAAATGAATGATAATAATAAACATTATACAGGCATGAAATATTTAATATCTTGAAGAAATGCATTTTGTCTTAAATGAGAACAGATTACCAAATCAACGTATTCTGCATGATGCCATTTCTCATTTGAAAAATCTATATGCACACACACACATATACAAGAAAAATAAAACAACTAAAAGACATACACCAAACATTGGCAAAAATTTTTTTGTTTTTTTTGGGGGGGATTCACACCTGGCAGTGCTCAGGGGTTACTCCTGGCTCTATGCTCAGAAATCGCTCCTGGAAGGCTCAGGGTACCATACGGGATGCCGGGATTCAAACCATCGTCCTTCTGCATGCAAGGCAAATGCCCTACCTACATGCTATCTCTCTGCCCCAACATTGGCAATTTTTATTTCTGTAGCTGAAAGAAAAGATTGGCCTTTAACTTTTATTTCAATTGTTCTGTATTTCACATATTTTGCAAATTAATAAAATGATTTTATCAGAAAAACTTTTTAAAAATTAGCTGCAAAAGTAACCCAAAATAAAATCCTCCTAAGACAATTCAGTAAAAAATAAAGTGGAACAAATCTAAATATCAAACTAGTATGCATGATACGGTAGGCACTAAATGTTTCTTGAATGATTTGAATAATTGACTGTAGCTAAGTAAAATAAACAACCCCCTGCTCAAGTTGGAACAGGTTCAGTTGCTTTTCAGAGTCATCAAAGCAAACTTATTTTGTTTATTCTATTAAACTCAAGTTTGATGTTGCAAGGCATTTGTATGACTATTGAAGAGTGTTGGCATTTGGTTTCGTTTTGACTGACTCCAACTGTTTTTTAGTCAAAGGACTGGGCAATATGCAAATGAATAGTTTTCTGCATATGAGTGGTTGCACTACTTTCTGAACATTCATTTCAGATGTGCTTCAACTTAGGGAATAGTGTATCCCTGGAGAAAGTCTTGGAAATGAAATCCACACACCTCTTGCATCCAAGTAGATAAAGTGGCTGCAGTAGGAACTCCTTCCCTCCATGTCCGTATCCCTGTTCCCAGCTCACTGCTCCAGATTTTGCCAACATGCTGCTTGTTTCTGTGTCTCTTCTTATTACCCATCTTTTAAACTTATAAAGGCTTTCCAATATCCTCTGGCCTAAAGTCAGTTTTAATATCTGCCATTCCTCAGAGTTACTGTATCTCTCTCCTTTCTTTTGCTGCCAGTATCTCAATGAGGTTGTCTGCTTTTATTTCTTGTTCATGGTCAGAGTACTTTCTTCTTTCCCTGGATTCTGCAAAGGGCCTGTTCTGTATCTCTCATTATTTTTGTCAGTCAAATTCCAGCTAGGCAAGGCATATTCCTGCCTGGAACACATTTCTCTTTCTGTCTCTGAATTCCAAGGAACATGGCAGACCCTTTAAGGTACTGATTTCTGAGAGGCATCCATCAATGCAATAAAAAGAAAAGGACAGTAGAAGCCATGGCTTTTCCTATGGCACATATTTCTTCTTTACATATATTTATATATGTTTTGCATATATTTTACATCCAGACCCTTCTGCCTTCCCAGCATTAACTACAGCTTTATTTCACCTTGTGTTTCTCTGACTCTTTTCACAATATTTTTGTTTAAGAAAATAAATAAGAAATAATAACTTGGTAATTTGAAGCAGAGATAGGAGCCTGGTCAAGACAGAGGCAGATCCAGGCAGAAGAGGGCTTGCCTCTGATATGGGCAACCTGTTTGACTTTGGGTGTACTTTGACTATTTGACTTTTGGGTGTACTGTACGTCTCTGGACTTCAAAACAGCTAGGTAGAAAATCATATAACAAAGACAAAAACAAAATCATATAAAATCATATAACAAAGACAAAATCATATAACAAAGATTCTGTGGCACAGAAATCCCTGTACCCTATATCTGTGCCATATGATCGTTCACTAAAGGCTGAACCCACCACCACCAGCCTTTCTTCCTGACTTGCTTTTTTTTTTTTTTTTTTTTTTATTTAAACACCTTGATTACATACATGATTGTGTTTGGGTTTCAGTCATAAAAGGAACACCACCCATCACCAGTGCAACATTCCCATCACCCAAGTCCCAAATCTCCTGACTTGCTTTTTATGTTTGAAAATAGGTTCACTGTGATGGGAGCAGTTACATGCTCAGCAGCTAACTAACATGTCAGTAAAGACTGGTATCTCAGCAAAATGCCCAGTCATACCTCCTAAGACTCCCAGACACATCACTGTAAAAATCATGGGACAAAAAAGAAAAAGGTCACAAGAGCCAAGGGTTTGTTCTCATTGCTTTACTTAAATGATGCCATCTGTCCAAAGAATTCAACATAACAAAAAATGTTCGTATTTAAATATTAAGCATATGTACAAGTGTAAATATTAAAGCAACAGATGGTGTTTGTATTCAGGAATTTCTCTTTGCTATCTAGTCACTTGCATGTCCCTAGCTAGCTATGGTGGAAGAAAAGCAGAAGTATCACATTTCCTTTTCTCAGAATCACCATCTTTTTCTCATCTCTGATGCCAGTGTCTTCTCACAGGATTTTTAAGAGAAGAAAAGTCTCACTGTTCTGAAAGTGCTAGAAAAAGTTCCAACACTTTCTTAGCATTTTTCCTAGCAACAGAGCCAGTGACTTCCTCTAATTTTCTTCCGGGTAGCACTGCTCCTGTTGCATTTGTCACTTTTCCCCACCTACCAGCCATATAACCATGGAGCATTAGTTTACTTTCTGTGCCTCAGTTTCCTTGTTTGTTAGATGGGGTCAATTAAAACCACCCAAATAAAAAATTGTCAAGAATATAGTTCTACAGTTATTGAGAGCTCAATACATGTACAGATTAAGAGTTCAATATATGTTGTTAATGCCATCATTTCATTAAAAAAAAAAAGCAATGGATGTACCTGTGGGTTGGTGGAAGTTATGGGGTCTAGAAATCACAAAATTGATATCTGGAATCCAGGTTTGGTCTCTTAATAGTTGTGAAGGATCATTGCAATGTCACCAACCTGTATTAAACCTATTCAAATCTATAGCATGGTTAGAAAAGTGCTTATATTTTAGTATGAAGGGAGATTGCTTATGTGAAAAATAAGCTAAAAAATGTCGTAACACTCAGGGCTGGAGCAGTGGTGCAAACGGTAAGGCATCTATCTATCTGCCTTGCCCTCAACAGCCTAGGACAGACCGCAGTTCAACCCCCAGGGTCTCATATGGTCCCCCAAGCCAGGAGTGAATTTTGAGCACAGAGTCAGGAGTAACTCCTGAGTGTCACCAGGTGTGGACCCCAAAAATAATTAAAAAAAAAATCCTAACACACAAGATAGTATTGTTATTACCTCTGTTCTTGATCTTAGTCTTGTTCATCATTAATTTTTATGTAGCCCAGGGGTGGTTTCTTTTTGTTTTTTGGCCAAACCCAGTGACACTCAGGAGTTACTCCTGGCTATGCGCTCAGAAATCGTTCCTGGCTTGGTGGACCATATGGAGTGCCGGGGATTGAACTGAGTTCTGTCCTGTGTCAACCGCATGCAAGGCAAACATCATACTGCTGCACTATCCCTCCCGCCCCTTGGGTGGTTTCTTGACCCTCCTGAGACTGCCATAGAAATTGTTGAATGAACAGTTTAACAGGTCATCACAGCTGAGAACAGGGTATGTTAGAAAAGCTATGTGGGTGTCATGAGAGAGCTCAAGAGGTAGAGCACATACTTAGCACTTATAGAACTGATCCCTATAGAAAGACAAAAACAAAGGGACCACAGTAATAGTATAGTGGATAGAGCAATTGCTTTGTATGTGGCTCATCTGAATTTGATCTCTGTCATCCCATATGGTCCCCTGCCCACTGCTGGGAGTATTTTGTGAATGCAGAGCCAGGAGTAACCTCTGAGCATTGCTAGGTGTGTCCATCCCCAAACAAATAAAACTATAGCAAAAAATATAGGAAGGGTTTTTCATGGTCAACAGAGATGCTGTGAAACATTTAGGTGTTTTATGCATTTGCTCAACAAATTTTCTCTCTGGAACTTTTCAGTTACACTTACTCAAAGTTGAACCTGGGAGAAACATAGTATTCATGTAGGATGGTGAGGATGTGTTGGGTTGATCAGGGTAGGCACAAGGAGAACTTGCAGCTTGTTAGTCTGTCTGTGATGATAGAAACAAAAGAAGAAAAGTAAGCTTACATAAACAAGCCCACTAAAAAATACTTATTTTATATAGGGATTTTACTCAAAATAATCCTGTGTGGAACCGTTTACTACATGGTCAGATCCTACAAGGTCTACTGAAAGCTAAATTAGACAAGAGTTGAGATCCTTGGAGAGCAATTTTATTTTGGTAGGAATATACCAGTAGACCTAAAATGACAGATTTTAGTAATTTTCATGATTGCCTCAGGGAAGGATGAAGCGACTTGGCTCTGTTTTTGCAATATGTTTCTCAAACACAACTTTTTGGTCTATCACACAGGTAATTACTCTCACTATATAGTTCATATTGCCAATTATCTCTACTATGTCCTAATTTTCTCTAATGATGCTGAAACCTATTCAGGATTTTACATTCTATAAATATCAAGTAAATGTTATAACCTTTATCTGGAAAATGAATTGCTTGAACTTATTTGTTTACAGAAGTAATTGTATTTTCAGAATGATTTAGGGGAATTGATAATTAATAATCTTCAGTAATCATCTTGGCACTAAAATAAATTCATTTAACCTATTAATATTTGGTTTTCAGTAGTTCATATGCCAATATTTGCTCTGTAAAATAGTGTCCAATTCACTATTGTTGTTGTTGTTTTTTATCAATAGCATAAATGTCCTTTGGTAAATGTCTTATTTGTAATGACATGAAACAATATTTTAGAAGAGCAGGATTTAGAAGTTAAAACATTTTGGCTGATTAGAATAATGAACTCCATTCAGAAAAAAAAAAAAGAGAGATTAATGAAGTGAAAACTATAGACTTCCCTTGATTCTAACAAAAAGTACCAACAAAACAGTAAAGGAAATATTGGCAACCTATTATGAAGCAGTAGGAGAAAGACCGGTGAATTGACTTTGTATTGGTTTAGTCCATTTTAGTGTTGTATATTTCTGACTATAGAGAGTGTAATCTCACTTAGGAGGAGGGACATCTGAATCTGGAAAGTGGGAGGTTATTCAATGTATCTTTCTCTTTTTCACACTCTCCTTTGAACACTCTGCTTTCCTGGCTGTATTCTGTGCTCCAAACGAAGTTCAGAAGAGAGCTGGTCTGATTGCCACCTCCATTAGCTCTTTAATCAAACGTGCCTCAGGGGTCCTGGATCAACTCTGGATCATCTCTGCCCTTGAGTCAAGAGTGCCCTTCACATTGCCAGGGGTTCCCTCTGTTAAAATAGAAATATATCCCTGCCTTTCTGAATAGAAAAATGGGGAAATAGACACTGGAATGTGAATCTGAGCTAGAACTGGAACCAGTGAGTGAAAGGAGAGTTCTTTGCATGAACAGTTCCAAAAACTGAAGCTGGAGAAATAGAACAGCTGGTAGAGTGTTTGCCTTATATGTGGCTGACCTGGGTTTGATCCCAAGCATCCCATGTAGTCCTTGGAGCACATCAGAAGTGAATCTTGAATGCAGAGCCAGGAGCAACCCCTGAGCACTGCTGGTGTACCCCCCCCCAAAAAAAACAAAGAGTTTGTAAATTCGAAATAAGTCAGAGCAGATAGATAGATAGATAGATAGATAGATAGATAGATAGATAGATAGATAGATAGATAGATAGATAGATAGGTGATAGAGCAGATAGAATTTTCAGGTCCTATTCAAAACTAACTTTGCTTTTATTTTTATGATTATTGTTTATTTCCAGAAGCTAATGAAAATAATCTTTTCTTATTATTATGATGATGAACATTATAATTTTGCTCTGCCTAAGGTGTCAGAAACATTGATGCTTTTTATTGTTTTTTGCTTCGTAAGTAAAATATATGCCTTATTTGGACTATTTGTAAATTAGTGTTGATTATAGTCAATAGCAGTGCTATTTAAAGAAAGAAAATCATTTAGATTTTGTAAATGTAATGGAGTTGTAACTGCAACAATGAGACTTCTCTAAAATGATTAAGATGACTGTAAGAACGTTCCCTACATTTTTTCCAAATGATGTTCCAGAGACTTTATTTAGGCTTTTGAGCTTTTACATCATGCTGACGTAATATACCACTTAGAGTAAATTTAAGCTTGAGCTGAGCTGTACTTGAGCTGAGCTGGTATCAAAAATAGTATAATGAAATCTCACCATCAAAAGCTAAACTTCTCCCAAACCACAAAAATCAGTTAGAAAAAAAACATCTCGTGAGAGGTTATGGTTCCCATCCCGGAACTTGAAAAAAAAAAGTAACTTGAAAAGAATTGGTAGTACCAGGAAGACTCTCAGATGCCTCTTTCCACTTGCCATGTGAGAACTCATTGTGAGGAAACAAATAAAACAAGAAAACAAAAAAATCCAGATACTGGGCGGAGCTGCCTTGCCTCCAGCTGCTTGTGAGCTGCATTCCCTGGAGGCACTGCATGACTGAGAGAGAGAGAGAGTAGCTTTGTTGAAAGTTCAGTTCCACCATTTTGGAGACCAGACTAGGCTCTCTTGGCTCCAGTTTCCTTATTTATAAATTAGGGATAATAATAGTACTTAGATCAGAGAATTCTTATGAGATTAAAGCACTTCTCAGCCTAGTGTCTAGCTCATACAAAGTGCTCAATAATTTAGCTATGAGGATTATTTTTATCTGTATTATTCTTTAAGGGGTGGGAACATTGATATTAGGTTTTCTGTCCTCAGAGAGCCACTGGCTAGAGTCCCTAGTCTGCCTTATGTCTCCCTAGCTTCCATCATACCCAGCCCTGCCTGAAAGAAATTTATGTCCTGCCCCCACTACTGCCCAGACTCTTCTTCCTGGAATACTTGACTCATCTTGCCTTAGAAAGGGCACTGTGCCTCTTGGAGTCTTTGGTTCTTGCCTCCTAAAAATTGGAAATGACTTAATGGGGTCCTGTTATCAATGAAATAGCAATAGAACATCAATGGAATATCAATGGTTTTCAATGGAATAGAATGAATCTAACTTGTATTTTTAAGCTTGATTTACTTGGTACGAAATATAGTTAGACTAGAAGAGAGACTATAACTATCCTCAAACAACATCTCATCCAAGTTCCTTTGGGGTTGGGTAGTACCAAAGCTTGGATTCCATCCCACTTGAGATTCTGATAGTAGATCAGAGACGTATTTAACCTGTGTGGAGCTAACTCTGATACTTGTAAAAAGCTTTCCTAGTGATGCTAATGTTAAGGCAGGCTAGAGGCAAACTTTGCCAGGCTAAAGTTTTTTTGTGGTGCAGATTCTGTTCTTCCTAAAAATTGAGCTAAAATGCTAGTTCCAAAGAAGTTCCCTCAATCATCCATTGTGTGATGTTCACCCTTTCTCATTAAAGTGTGATATAAAAGAAACTACTCAATACTTCATTTCATTTAGTTGATTTCAGCCTAGTTTTCTTCTATGTCAATCTATCTTAACTTACTGTGATCTGTTCAGCAGCATTTCCACCCCCATTTGTTGTCTTATCTCATTGCTTTCAAAGCCACCTCTAAAATGTAATTGCTTTGCTGAGTTTCTCTGACATGCTCAACCTTGAGCAAACACTTAGTTTTTATTGTTCTTTTCACTCTGTATTAGCCTATGTGGTTTTGTGACTAAAGTAGGATGTATTCCCATGAAGTTTCAGAGGAGAATGAGATTTCGGACCTTTTGTTCCTTTGAATTTTTCTACATTGGCGTTTCCTGTTATTTAAGGGTCATTCAGATCCCGGAATGTAATTGGAATTAGGTTACCTTTTTTCATTACTTGTTGTTATTAAATTGCTGAAAGTTACTTAGATGCTGATAGTCTTCACTGCAAGCAATGCTTATTTAAAATTAATTACTGAATTTAATGTGTATCACGTTTCATTTGTCAGCTTTAGAAGGACAGCAGGAATGAAACCTCAGCTTAATAGAATTGACTAAACCAAAACAATTTACATTATTCTGTTTCTTCCATCTTTTAGGAATTGTGATATTCTTCCTCAGCACCCCCTACCTCTGTTTGCTGAATACTGACCATAACTACTCTCGGCTATTGGCATCATCCTGAGTAAAAGACTGTTTCAAAAAATCAGGAACTATTAAGGATACTCCAGGCCCAGTGGCTCTTCTGAAGGTGAGAGTGAGTCAGTTATTTCACTTACTTTACAAGGTTCTGTTATCTGTTATCATCCTAACATTAACTTCTTAAAAAAGTGTGCCTAGGGAAAAGGTCATTAAAAATTCTGTGAACAGTTAAGAATATTCCTCTTTCAAGAAAATATTTTAGCGCTTATGAAGGAAATCAGTAAACTCTTTAGACAAAATAGGAATTTATTTGACATTAAGTCTTTAATTATTGAAAACTTATATGAAACTGCACACACACACACACACACACACACACACACACACACACACATCCCACTCCAAACCTACTAGCATTTCTTTGAGAAGAGAAATCTTTATGTATTTGGGGTCTTTATCAGCCTTCATATCTGCTTTACCTGCCCCCTAGAATTTTGTTTTGTTTTGTTTTTGGGTCACACCGGGCAGCACTCAGAGGTTACTCCTGGCTCTACGCTCATAAATCACTCCTGGCACACTCCGGGGACCATATGGGATGCCGGGATTCGAACCACAGACCTTCTGCATGAAAGGCAAACACCTTACCTCCATGCTATCTCGCTGGCCCCCTAGAATTTTTTTAAACAATATGACATATGGTGTAGGTTTTGCTGGTACAGCCAGAGACCAGACAGGTAGCCATCAAAGAGAGCACTGTATCTTGGCCCTCTTTCATGGCTCCAAGTGACCTCATTCTTGAGAAGGTCAAAACTTGACCCTTGCATGAGATTCTGCCTATCCAATGTGGACAATTTGGTCTTTCTAGCCCTGTGGATTATTGTCTGATGGCACTGTGCAAGGTGGGAATTGGTACTTACTGAATGTGTTTTGTGGGAGCTGTGGTTTTCAGACTGGAGCCAATTTATGCTCTTCCTAGGAAAAGGAAAGTAGTCCTGACTCCTGCTTGGGTTTCCAGATTTTGTTGCTTTCAGGAAAGAATTTTAATAGAAGGCAGTGAATGAAAACATTTTAATTTCAGAAATGTGAGAGAGGAGATTTATAAAAAAGGAAATTACACAATAAATAAAGAAGAAAAGTTATACTCATGACTAAATATGCCCAATTTTGGCTGTAAAACTGATTTTATAGGCCTTTCTCTAAGCTGCCTGGTCAGGGGCTTTCTAAGTAAGTAAAAGTTCTTTGCTATAGCTTTGCCAAGTAAAAGGACTATGACTTTAGGTTATGTCTGTTCAGTCTTATCAGGCCTCTGTTTCTGAGAATTACCTCCAAAGAGAATACAGCTGTGAGGTTTAGGCTGGCATTCTAATGAAGGAGACTGGAGGCAGGAGGCAGAAGCTCTTTGCCAGATCACATATTGGTTTTATAACTTCTTAAGACAAAATTCATTGCCATGAGACCCCGTCTACTCTACTACCTACTTCAAAGCATTTTTTAGATGGTGAGGTATCATTTGCATAAGTAAAGAAAATAATTATTTATTCCCAAACATTTGTGATCTTCCAAAATGCTTTGATACTCACCAAATATGTTTTCTTTCATAGTTTGACTTTCATTTTGATTTGGTAAACTTTTCTTGGATCTCATAATTAAGGCATCATGATTAAGTCTTTACCTTCAAAGAATATCTGTCAAACACAAGAGTCAGACATGTAAATAGACATAATCCATTCCAGTATGATGAAAATGGAATGAGGGTGCATTAAGGAATAGAAAAAACACCTAGGGGCTGGAACAATAGCATAGCAGTACGGCATTTGCCTTGCAGGCAGTCGACCCAGGAAGGACCCTGGTTCTATTCTCAGCATCACATATGGTCCCCCAAGCCTGCCAGGAGAGATTTCTGAGTGCAGAGCCAGGAGTAAACCCTGAGCACCACCAGATGTGGCCCCCCCACCCAACCCCCCCAAAAAGGAAAAACACCTAATGTAGGTACACCCACATTTCCCTAACTAAACTCATCACTCTTTGTGGTGAGCTTCCTGAGGTGAGCTGGAACTTCCAGCTCTTTTCTCTTTTGTGTCTGAAAATTATTATTACAAGGGTGTCTTTCATTTTTCTTAAAACCCATAGATGAGTGAGACCATTCTGCGTTTTTCTCTCTCTCTCTGACTTATTTCACTCAGCATAATAGATTCCGTGTGCATCCATGTATAGGAAAATTTCATGACTTCATCTCTCCTGACAGCTACATAATATTCCATTGTGTATATGTACCACAGTTTCTTTAGCCATTCGTCTGTTGAAGGGCATCTTGGTTGTTTCCAGAGTCTTGCTATGGTAAATAGTGCTGCAATGAATATAGGTGTAAGGAAGGGGTTTTTGTATTGTATTTTTGTGTTCCTAGGGTATATTCCTAGGAGTGGTATAGCTGGATCGTATGGGAGCTCGATTTCCAGTTTTTGGAGGAATCTCCATATCGCTTTCCATAAAGGTTGAACTAGACGGCATTCCCACCAGCAGTGGATAAGAGTTCCTTTCTCTCCACATCCCCGCCAACACTGTTTATTCTCATTCTTTGTGATGTGTGCCATTCTCTGGGGTGTGAGGTGGTATCTCATCGTTGTTTTGATTTGCATCTCCCTGATGATTAGTGATGTGGAACATTTTTTCATGTGTCTTTTGGCCATGTGTATTTCTTCTTTGTCAAAGTGTCTGTTCATTTCTTCTCCCCATTTTTTGATGGGGTTAGATGTTTTTTTCTTGTAAAGTTCTGTCAGTGCCTTGTATATTTTGGAGATTAGCCCCTTATCTGATGGGTATTGGGTGAATAGTTTCTCCCACTCAGTGGGTGGCTCTTGTATCCTGGGCACTATTTCCTTTGAGGTGCAGAAGCTTCTCAGCTTAATATATTCCCATCTGTTAATCTCTGCTTTCACTTGCTTGGAGAGTGCAGTTTCCTCCTTGAAGATGGCTGTAATGTCCTGGAGTGTTTTGCCTATGTGCTGTTCTATATAACTTATGGTTTTGGGGCTGATATCGAGGTCTTTAATCCATTTGGATTTTACCTTCGTACATGATGTTAGCTGGGGGTCTAAGTTCAATTTTTTGCAAGTGGCTATCCAATTGTGCCAACATCACTTGTTGAAGAGGCTTTCCCTGCTCCATTTAGGATTTCCTGCTCCTTTATCAAAAATTAGGTGGTTGTATGTCTGGGGAACATTTTCTGAGTATTCAAGCCTATTCCACTGATCTGAGGACCTATCCTTATTCCAATACCATGCTGTTTTGATAACTGTTGATTTGTAGTACAGTTTAAAGTTGGGGAAAGTAATTCCTCCCATATTCTTTTTCCCAATGATTGCTTTAGCTATTCAAGGGTGTTTATTGTTCCAAATGAATTTCAAAAGTGTCTGATCCACTTCTTTGAAGAATGTCATGGGTATCTTTAGAGGGATGGCATTAAATCTGTATAATGCCTTGGGGAGTATTGACATTTTGATGATGTTAATCCTGCCAATCCATGAGCAGGGTATGCGTTTCCATTTCCGTGTGTCCTCTCTTATTTCTTGGAGCAGAGTTTTATAGTTTTCTTTGTATAGGTCCTTCACATATTTAGTCAAGTTGATTCCAAGATATTTGAGTTTGTGTGGCACTATTGTGAATGGGGTTGTTTTCTTAATGTCCATTTCATCCTTATTACTATTGGTGTATAGAAAGGCCATTGATTTTTGTGTGTTAATTTTGTAGCCTGCCACCTTGCTATATGAGTCTATTGTTTCTAGAAGCTTTTTGATAGAGTCTTTAGGGTTTTCTAAGTAGAGTATCATGTCATCTGCAAACAGTGAGAGCTTGACTTCTTCCTTTCCTATCTGGATTCCCTTGATATCCTTTTCTTGCCTAATCGCTATAGCAAGTACTTCCAGTGCTCTGTTGAATAGGAGTGGTGAGAGAGGACAGCCTTGTCTTGTGCCAGAATTTAGAGGGAAGGCTTTCAGTTTTTCTCCATTGAGGATAATATTTGCCACTGGCTTGTGGTAGATGGCCTTCTCTATATTGAGAAAGGTTCCCTCCATTCCTATCTTGCTGAGAGTTTTGATCAAGAATGGGTGTTGGACCTTATCAAATGCTTTCTCTGCATCTATTGATATGATCATGTGGTTTTTATTTTTCTTGTTATTGATGTTGTGTATTATGTTGATAGATTTACGGATGTTAAACCAGCCTTGCATTCCTGGGATGAAACCTACTTGATCGTAGTGGATGATCTTCTTAACGAGGCATTGAATCCTATTTGCCAGGATTTTGTTGAGGATCTTTGCATCTGCATTCATCAGTGATATTGGTCTGTAATTTTCTTTTTTGGTAGCGTCTCTGTCTGGTTTAGGTATCAAGGTGATGTTGGCTTCATAAAAGCTATTTGGAAGTGTTTCTGTTTGTTCAATTTCATGAAAGAGTCTTGCCAAGATTGGCAGTAGTTCCTCTCGGAAAGTTTGATAGAATTCATTAGTGAATCCATCTGGACCTGGGCTTTTGTTTTTCGGCAGACATTTGATTACTGTTTTAATTTCATCAATGGTGATGGGGGTGTTTAGATATGCTACATCCTCTTCCTTCAACCGTGGAAGATTATAAGAGTCCAAGAATTTATCCATTTCTTCCAGGTTCTCATTTTTAGTGGCATAGAGTTTTTCAAAGTAGTTTCTGATTACCCTTTGAATCTCTGTCATATCAGTAGTGATCTCTCCTTTTTCATTCCTGATACGATTATCAAGTTTCTCTCTCTCTCTTTCTTTGTTAGGTTTGCCAGTGGTCTATCAATCTTGTTTATTTTTTCAAAGAACCAACTTCTGCTTTCGTTGATCTTTCGGATTGTTTTTTGAGTTTCCACTTCGTTGATTTCTGCTCTCAGCTTTGTTATTTCCTTCTGTCTTCCTATTCTTGGGTCCTTTTGTTGAGCATTTTCTAGTTCTATTAGCTGTGTCATTAAGCTACTCAGGTAAGCTCCTTCTTCCTTCCTGATGTGTGCTTGCAAAGCTATAAATTTTCCTCTCAGTACTGCTTTTGCTGTGTCCCATAAGTTCTGATAGTTTGTGTCTTTATTGTCATTTGTTTCCAGGAACCTTTTTATTTCCTCCTTGATTTCATCTCGGACCCACTGGTTATTGAGCATGAGGCTGTTTAACTTCCAGGTGTTAAAGTGTTTCTTCTGAGTCCTTTGGAGTTCACAAATAATTTCAGAGCCTTGTGGTCAGCGAAGGTAGTCTGCAAAATTTCTATCCTCTTGATCTTATGGAGGTATGTTTTATGTGCCAGCATGTAGTCTATCCTGGAGAATGTCCCATGTACATTGGAGAAGAATGTGTATCCAGGTTTCTGGGGATGGAGTGTCCTATATATATCCACTAGGCCTCTTTCTTCCATTTCTCTCCTCAGGTCTAGTATATTCTTGTTGGGTTTCAGTCTGGTTGACCTATCCAGTGTTGACAAAGCCGTGTTAAGGTCCCCCACAATTATTGTGTTGTTGTTGATATTATTTTTCAGATTTGTCAACAGTTGTATTAAATATTTTGCTGGCCTCTCATTCGGTGCATATATGTTTAGGAGAGTGAATTCTTCCTGCTCTACGTACCCCTTGATTAATATAAAATGTCCATCTTTGTCCCTTACAACCTTCCTGAGTATAAAGTTTGCATTATCTGATATTAGTATGGCCACTCCAGCTTTTTTATGGGTGTTGTTTGCTTGGATAATTTTTCTCCAGCCTTTTATTTTGAGTCTATGTTTGTTCTGACTATTCAGGTGCGTTTCTTGTAGGCAGCAGAAGGTTGGATTGAGTTTTTTGATCCATTTAGCCACTCTGTGTCTCTTAACTGGTGCATTTAGTCCATTGACGTTGAGAGAAAGAATTGTCCTGGGATTTAACACCATCTTTATTTCAAAATTTGGTGTGTCTTTTGGGTAGTCTTGTCTTAGATTAGGTCTTTCAGTTTTTCTCTTAAGACTGGTTTTGTGTCTGTGAAGTTTCTGAGCTGTTTTTTGTCTGTGAAGCCATGTATTCTTCCGTCAAACCGGAAAGTGAGTTTTGCTGGGTATAGTATTCTGGGTGAAGCATTCATTTCATTCAGTCTTGTCACAATATCCCACCACTGCTTTCTGGCATTGAGTGTTTCTGGTGACACGTCTGCTGTAAATCTCAGGGAAGCTTGCTTGAATGTGATTTCCCCTTTTGATCTTGCCGTTTTCAGAATTCTGTCTCTATCTGTGGGATTTGTCATTGTGACTAGGATGTGTCTTGGGGTGGTTTTTCTGGGGTCTCTTTTGGTTGGTACTCTTCCAGCATGCAGGATTTGATCACATATATTCTTTAGCTCTGGAAGTTTCTCTTTAATGATGTTCTTGACCGTTGATTCTTCCTGGAAATTTTCTTCCTTGGTCTCTGGGACTCCAATGATTCTTAAGTTGTTTCTGTTGATCTTATCATAGACTTCTATTTTCATCTGTTCCCATTCTTTGACTAATTTTTCCATTGTCTGCTCATTTGCTTTAAGTTTTTTGTCCAATCTCTCCTGCTGTATGGAATTGTTATGTATCTCATCTTCCACAGCACCAAGTCTATTCTCAGCTTCTGATACCCTGTCCCAGAGCTTATCCATTTTGTCATTCACTTCGTTTACTGACTTTTTCAGTCCTGTTAGTTGACATGTTATTTCAGTTTGGAGTTTTGTGATTTCTGCCTTCATATTTTCTTGGTTCTTATTAGTGTTCTGTTCAACTCGATCCATGGTTTCTTGGAGTCCGTTGAGCATCTTCCATATTGCTAGTCTAAGGTCCTTATCTGAGAGGTTGATTAGTTGGTTGGTCATTATCTGGTCCTCAGAATTGTCATCTTCATTCTCTATGTTTGATGCTGGCCTGCGTTGTTTCCCCATTGTCACACTTGTATTGTGGTTTTTTCTACGTGATGTGGTGGTACTCATTGTCTATATGATGCAGGAAGCACACTCCTGGCTCCTCCCTTTCTGGATGGGCTGACTTGCCTCTAAGGGAGGGGAGTCCTCCGTGGATGAAGCCTCACACTGGGTCAAATCTTAGGCCCGAGCATGCAACAGAGAAGACAGTCCGGAGAGAAATGTTTGCTTCTGTGATATAGCGCCGTTCTTAGTGTGATTTTTCCTTCTTGTTGCAATGGTGTTCTTTCCTTAGAAAGAGTGCACGGCCGCTCCGCTTCGCTACGCGGCCGTGCTCCGCTGGAGCCTCTTTTTGCCCCACTCACAAGAGTTTCACGCAAGAGGACAGTAGACAGACATAGACAGGTCACACTCACAGTTTTTCACAGTTGGGCCCCACTGGGCCGGTGTACTTTCGCGGATTTTCCCCGCCTGGTGTCACACACAGGGAGCCGGCTTTTGCAAAGCTTAGCCGGTTTTCCGACATAGTAAGATTTTTACTTTGGACAGATGTGGTAAATTAGTGTTAGTTTGATAAAAAAAATGTTCAAGCATTTAAAACAACATAAACTCTGAAATTTAGAAGCGAGTCAAAGTCTGTACTATTCTGCATTTGAATTCACAGTAGTTACAGGAATTATTTTTAAAAGGTGCTTTTCTTTTCAGCACATGCTTTATTTTTATGTATAAATCATGGTTTCTCCCTAATTCCTTAGTTGCATTCTTTTGCTCAAGATTTTAGAATTACTTATGGGAGACTGAGCAGGATCCTTCATTCTTCAGTGGAGTAGTACCAGAGCCCCTCCCTTTGGTGTTCCCCTCATCAACCCAGAGCTTGATTAGGGCCTTTTGTAACAGAGGCTGCAGTGTTGAGAATCAAGTCTAGCAGAGTTAGACTACATTACTCAGAGCTTTCTTTGAGATAAAGTCATGGGTAAAATTTTTAAATTCAAATAATACTTTGGAATAGTACTATTTGGAGTGAAATTTCATTTGATTACTATAGCCTTAATCAATGTAGTAATTTCTCCCCATAAGAGCTGTTGGAAAATTATAAACTATTTCCTTTTTCATCTTTACAGTCCATTTTAATGCCATGTATCCAAAAATGTTCAAAATCAACTTATTTATGCACAAAGCACATTTTAATGTACAAGGCAACTCATTTGAAATAAAACCCAGCAACTTATTGCTGACAGCTGGAAACTTAGATCTGGAGTCCTGGTCTCTTGAAATTAATTTTGTCCTTTCTACTTAATCATTTTTTCTCTAATTCAAAATATTTATTGAATTGTGATGTTATGCCTTAGAACTAGCAATTGTAAAAGGAAATCATTTTATACAAATGACAGTTGCTTTAGTTAATCACTTTATAGTCAGCAAATACTTTAATACTTTTAACTCTAATCAAGATTGTATCATTTTTATTTTTCTTTATTTAGTCTTTTTGGGACATACCTGGGAGTACTCAGGGGTTACTCCCAACTTTGTATTCAGTAATCACTGTTGGTAATGCTCAGGGACCACATAGGATGGCTAGGGATCGAACCCAGGTCAGCCGCATGCAAAGCAAATACCCTGTCTGCCATACTATCTCTTTTTATTTTATAATTACAATTTTTGGTCATAAATTTTATGTTTGGAATCCAGCATATCTCTATAGCTTTTCTACCACTTATATCAATATTTAAAAAATGAATCAAAGAACCAATGTTTAAATTCCATCTTAAAAAGATAAAACATCGTGCTCGCTTTGGCAGCACATATACTAAAATTGGAACGATACAGAGAAGATTAGCATGGCCCCTGCACAAGGATGACACGAGATTCGTGAAGCATTCCATATTTTTTAAGGAAAAAAAAAAAAGAAACATCAGGGCCGGAGAGATAGCATGGAGGTAAGGCTTTTGCCGTGCATGCAGAAGGACGGTGGTTCAAATACTGGCATCCCATATGGTCCCCCTAGCCTGCCAGGAGCGATTTTTGAATGTAGAGTGTGACCCAAAAACCAAGTAAATAAATAAAAGAAAGATAAAACATCACCTTTGTGTGATTCAAAACCAAATAAATAAATAAATAAATAAAAGAAAGATAAAACATCACATTTGTCATTAAGCCAAATTTTCCCTATAAAATAGATTAGACATTCTCTAACAAAGTAAAATATCCTATTTTTCTTTTCTAGTTTTACTGGACCTTTTAAATTAAAAGTTAAATTTGAGACATTACAGAAAGAGACTTCTTACTTATTTTAAAACCAATATTTAAAACACAAGATTTAGCCAAATATTTTGCAATACCCTATGAATGTTATGTGTAGAAAATGAACTTCTGGGCTGGAGCAATAGCGCAGTGGTAAGGTGTGTGCCTTGCATGCAGCTGATCCAGCAGGACAGATCTCAGTTCGATCCCCGGCGTTCCATATGGTCCCCCAAGCCAGGAGTGATTTCTGAGCACATAGCCAGGAGTAACCCCTGAGCATCACTGGGTGTGGGCCAAAAAAAAAAAAAAAAAGAGAGAGAGAGAGAGAGAAAATGAATTTCTGAGTTGGTGTAGCTTAGAATGATGGCGTTTGCAAGCAAGTTGTAGGTGGTCTCAAGGACAATGACTTTTTCTCTGATGCACAGACTGGTCAGTCATTACTGTGAAACCACGTGGGCTGTAAATCGTCAGGGTGCATATACAAGACATGATTCACTCATCCCGAAAGCTGCCAGTAACACAAGGAGTTTCCTCTTGTTTATGTAGAGTACAAAAATGTTCCTATTTACCCCTTTTCTAATTCTCTGTCTCTCTTTCATGTTCCATGTCACTTCTGTTTTTCTTGCGACACTTTCTACTCTAATGCTGCTAAGATGTAAGACTCGACCTTTGTTGTTTTTGGAACTGGCAGAAGTAACAGTGAAGGAATAACAGCTACAGGGAGACTTTAATTGATCTGATTTCCCACTGGTTAGTTTGGCTACATTGGACAGAATTATAGCATGGAAGGACAGAGTAAGGTAGCAACTGCAGATCATGAACACAAGATGATGTGATGGTTGTGAAAGAGCAAGTCAGCTTTCACCACTGTTTGTGGTTGAGGAGGTTGTGTTTTGTCTGAACTTTCTAAATGTGGGCATAGTATAGGAGGCAATGATATTGGGTAAACTACTTTTTTGTTCAGATTCAGTGTTGCAAATGCTATTATGCAAATTAAAAAATGGGTGGAGTGTATGTTAGCCTCAGAGTTGGTAACTGGAAGTAAAGTATGAATAGTATTCAAAATCATATTCCTGAGATCAGAGTGATAACTTAGCAGGTAGGGTATTTACCTCCATGTGGCCAACCCGGGTTTGATCCTGGCATTCCCATATGGTGCCATTAGACTGCCAGGAGTGGTTTCTGAGCACAGAGCCAGGAGTAATTTCTGAATACAGCCAGATGTGACCCAATCCCCCTCACAAGCCAACCCCCTCTCCTCCATATGTTCCTAGCTGGTTGGTTAGAGTGCAGGATTATGCAGGAAGAAGGGTGTGTGTGTGTGTGTGTGTGTGTGTGTGTGTGTGTGTGTGTGTGTGTGTGTGTGTGTGTGTTTGTGTGTGACTGTTAAATAGTGGAAGTAATGGGTGTGTTGTCAAGGTGACATTTTTTTTTTAATGGATTGTCTTCCAGTTGGCTCAAACATTATTTAACAGTAAAATGTGCCATCCTATGCCCTTCAGTAGTATGATCATTTTAAAAAGAAAGCAGCGAGGAAGTGCTGAGCCACTACCTTTTGCTACAAAAATTCAGTCCTGCCATCGAGGTCATAGACTTTGCATCAGCAGTTTGTAGAGCATTTTGGTGGAGGACAATGATAAGAGATTACTAATTGGATAATATCCCACTACATTTGAATTTTCACTCTCCACTGCCTTTTGTTGTTTGGGCACTTTTGAAGTTATTCTTGATTCAGGTTTATTATTAACTTTTTGAACTCTAGCTTTTGCACTGCTATCATGCTGCTTTTGTTAAAATGAGAATGGTGACAGAGAATTTATTTTTGCATGCACTAATAGAACAGCAAGACAGCATAATATGAATTAATGACTCTTCACATTTTCCCATAATATAACCTGGATTTGTTTTCCTCGGGGGATCCATTTCAAATTCATGCCTTAATAATCCAGTCTTGCTAGTTACTGACTTTGTTGCTTGAAAAAATCTTATACATATTGCATAAATAAATAATAAATTATAATTTTTATCTTAAATTTAAAAAACATTTTAATGGCTCTTACTATAAAATGGAAAATGAAATAGAATTTTTTTCATGCACAGTTGTATTAGCTCGAAGCTATTTGTGCAATTTGTTAAAGGCAAGGACTATTCTAAGGAAATTATGTCTTTCTAATTTAGCTTAGAAAATAACTTTTATAAGGAAATGTTGAGGACAAAGAAAAATTATTGAGGATATAGAACATCTAATAGAGAGTTTATTCATCCTTTGTAACATTTTTTAATAAAAATTATTTTTTTCATTATTTGAACATCTTGATTACAAATATGATTGTGATTAGGCTTCAGTCATGTAAAGAACACCCCCCTTCACCAGTGCAACATTTTTAATTTTGAGGACATGTCAGTGATCTTTACTGTGAAAAACAATGACCATCTCAGCTTGGGTAGTATATTATAATTATTATATATTTAATAGTTCAAAGTATTCTTTCTTCTCCCTGTTTTTGTCTGTCATTAGGTTTTTATATTTTATTGATTATTTTATTTTTGTGGTGCTGTGGATTGTAGTCACTCATACATGCAAGGCAAATGCACTCCAGCTGTGATAAATTCCCAGAGTCTTCCATTTTTTTGTTCAAAGTCACATATTATATATCATTGTATAAGACATAGAGAATGTAACACAGAACGGGGACAGATACTGAGAGAGAAAAAAGAGAACCAAAGAGATTAAAGAGAAAGATTTAAAAAATGAGTAGATAATATTTCTTCTAATAAGCTAAAGCTGTATTTGTAGCTTTTTTTCTTCAATCTTATTTCTTTGGTATTTTTGGCATTAAAGCCACATAACTTTTATAATGCACAAACACATAAATATGCATACAGAAAGAGTTCTACACTGGGCTTCAAAAATTAGTCTCTGTAGCGGCCGGAGTGATAGTGCAGTGGATAGGATGCTTGCTTTTCACGTAGTTATTGGAATTCCTTCCTGGCACCACACACAGTCCTCAGAGCTCTGCCATGAAAAATTGCTGAGTGCAGGGACAGGAGTAAGGTCTGAGAACCAGTCATGTGTAGTTCAAAAACAAGACAAAAAAATAGAAAAGAAAAAGAGAATAGTCCTAGTAGTTGAGCTATGATGTGTCTGTCTTTCAGGTCCATGGCCCCTTCAAGACCAAAACATTCTTTCCCCAGATCCCTGAGGAGTAAACAGCTGAGAACTCAGTTGTTTCTGTTCATTTTGGCAGATGCTCCTTGCTACAGCAAAGACGAGAATCCTTGCCCACAAAATACTATCTGTGCTAGGAAAGTGTACATTCAGTGATGACTCAATTGGTGTACAAAGGCCCTCTGCACAGTTCAGGACAATTGTGTGGGGCCTGTAGAGATACAAAATCTGGAACTTCTGTTGTAGATCTGTAACAAAACGCACTTGCCTCTCTCCCACACCCACTGTCTTGCTTTGCTTTATTTACCCTTCACAGATGTTGAGTCCAGAAGTCCTCACTAGTAAAATTTGTGCATGCAAATATTTAGCTTAGAATTTTGTTCTAGGGAAATCTGACATTAACCGTATATATATATATATATATTTATATTTATATTTATATGGACTGTGCAGTATAAGTACTTAGAAGTTTCTGGTTAGGTAACTTTACACTACTCCAAATAATATCTCTAGAATCAAAATTGATAAAAGACCTATGACAATCTGAGAACTTTACTGTGAAAAGGGGGCATAATAATCTTTATTAGAGTTGTTGTATTATTTAGTGTTGTCAGTATTTATGTACTCACTTATTATTCAGAACTTTCTTTTGACTTTGTGCTCAGGGATCATTCCTGGCAGTGTTTGGGGGATCGTATAGGGGTACTAAAGATCAAACTAGCATTTGAGTCAAGCACTTTAACCCCTGTACTATCTCTCTCATTCATTAGTATTTATTTATTAACTTTGATATTGGGTGCCACATCTGATACTATTCAGAGACTGTTCCTGGACTCTGTATACCATACACGGCACCAAGGATCAAACTGCAATCATTGTAGGCAAAGCAGGTACCTTCTTCTCTGTCCAAACCCTTCATCACCCTTCTCCATATGTTATCTTTGATCTTTGTTGCTAGTATTTTATAAGTAAGATATTCAGTATCTGATACCTGGGTGCTTTATTAAATAAATAACTTTATTGAAATTACCAGTTATTACAAATAATTCATGAATGGTACACTAATTTTAACTGAATGTAATATAGAATGCATTTTAATTGCTACATTTACTTTTGTAGGTATGAAGCATAATAAAATTTTTACTACCTACAAATTTAAATATCTCTCCCATACTGTTACTCTACTTGTATAGCATATGCTGAAGTTGGGCAAGGTTCTTAGGGGAACCTAAAGTTATTGAAGAGATGAAAAGGAAGTCCTATGAGAAAAGTTAGTCCTTTAGTTAATATTTAATGATTGATTTTAAAATATAGGAAGAAGGGATGAACAGTTACTAAAAGATGGCTTAAAGATGATCGACCAATAGGCATGTGAAAAAAAGATTCATCATCAGCAAGAATGGCTTATATCAAAAAGTCTGAAAACATTAAGTGCTGGCAGGAATTTGGGAAAAAGAAACTCTTATTCACTGATTCTAGGACTGTTTGTTACTTGAGTAACCCCTTTGAGAAACAGTTTGGAGTTTTCACTAAAAACTAAGAACTGAGCTTCTATTAGATCCTGTAATTCCACTACTATACATCTATTCGAAGCACTCAAAAATATTAATCTTATAGGACTTAAAACAATCTGTGTCCATCTTCATGTTATTTACAATAATCAAGATCTGAAAACAGCCCAAGTGCTCAACTGAATTGAATATGTAAGGAATTTTGAAATATATACACATAATAGAATACTGCATGGGTATCAAAAAAGATGAAATTATATGAAATGAAGTTTGCTGGAATTTGTATAAAATTGGAAGAAGTTTTGATAACTAAGTTATAAATAAAAAGACAAGTAGTAGATGATCTCACTTATATGCAGAGTATGGAGAAACAAAGCAGGAAGTCAGACAATACCCACTACCCAACGAAAACAATTCTTTAAGAAGGTCAATAAAACTAATCAGAGCATGCGAGGAAGGGGCAAGAATGAGGACCTTGGGATAAATGTGGAAGGTCGGGCATTGTCAAGGTAGGGATGATGTAGTACTATATACATAAAACTATCTGAAAACTAATTAAAAACAGAAGGTTGAGATATAACTTGCTTTGTATCTTTAAGTAAATGGAGATCTTTTGTTAGAAAGTTATTGGACATTGTCTATAGCTATAAGGAAAATGGATGTAAATTAAAGAATGATTATATTGGTCTGTTTTGAGGAAATTATTCTGCTCTCAGATAATAAAACATTGGATGTTGTAGAATATACATTTTAAAATAATATTTACAAAAGGCTATATTTAGTCCTGCATCACTGAAATGACTCCTAGAGAATTTATGAAGAATTCTGAATGCTGATTATTTTAAAAAGATGCTGTAGCATTTTTAATTAAATAGGTATCTTTATGCACTTTTTAATAACAATTTTCATATATTGTTACCATAAGTTTCAATATTATTTTGTTATATCTTTGTAGTTTATATAAAAACAAACCCTATCATCCCAGGCCATTTATTTGTTCCCAATGTAAGTGCTTAAAAAACTCAGATCTTGATATGACGCTGTTAAAATATTCATGAGTTTTAAATCACAAGAAAGGGGTCTATCACTTAGAGAATAAATTATTTTTCAATCAATTAATTGCTTGGAAAAAAGATAAAAGAATGGACACAGTTTAGGTTTTTAGACTAAATGTTCTTTTTAAGACCTCGGTGTCACAAGATAAGAGGAAGCCACTAAGACATTTCTAAATTACTAATAAGTATATTGAATTTTGTGATTTCTTTTTGGCATGTCTCATCAAATAGTAACAGGCAGGACAGAATGGCATAGATGAAAGAACACTGAACTATAGACAAATTGTTGGCTTTGGTTCTGTCGCAGCCACCAAATGTTATGCTCTTCTCAGAAAATTCATACGACTATGTCATGTCTACTTTAGTTTGATTTGGGGTTCTAATTTCAGCTCACTTTAGTAACTCCCCCATACTTACTGATTTGTATAACAGTAGAAACCACAAGAACCTAAAGGTTTAAAACCCTGATAGTTTGGCCTTAGTATTCCAATCATCTTGACCCACTTTCATTATTTGGACATTTCATTATTTATGCTGACATTATTTTTGTAAAAATCAACACTTTTGGGCCCGGAGAGATAGCACAGCGGTGTTTGCCTTGCAAGCAGCCGATCCAGGACCTAAGGTGGTTGGTTCGAATCCCGGTGTCCCATATGGTCCCCCGTGCCTGTCAGAAGCTATTTCTGAGCAGACAGCCAGGAGTAACCCCTGAGCAACGCCGGGTGTGGCCCAAAACCCAAAGATATATATATATATATAAATCAACACTTTTTAGCATATATAGATTGACAGAAGTTTTATTTATAATTCTGATCGAATGGAGCCATTATTAGAAAAACGACTTCTAAGATATTCCTATTGCTTTTAATGCCTTCAGTTTTCTCCCCAATATATCCTACTAAAATATCTAATTTTATTTCTTCTCTTTTTACTGTCAATCTAAAATTATTATTATTATTGTTATTATTATTATTATTTTGGTTTTTGAGTCATACCTGGCAGCACTCAGGGGTTACTCCTGGCTCTATGCTCAGAAATTGCTCCTGGCAGGTTCAGGGGACCATATGGGATGCCGGGATTTGAAACACCATCCTTCTGCATGCAAGGCAAATGCCCTGCCTCCATGCTATCTCTCCGGCCCCAATCTAAATTTTTTTCTTTGTTGGTTTTTGGGCCACACCCGGCGTTGCTCAGGGGTTACTCCTGGCTCTCTGCTCAGAAATAGCTCCTGGCAGGCACGGGGGACCATATGGGACACCGGGATTCGAACCAACCACCTTTGGTTCTGGATCGGCTGCTTGCAAGGCAAACACCGTTGTGCTATCTCTCCGGGCCCAATCTAAAATTTTTAAATGTCTGCCTATCCCATAAAGACATAATTTTTAGCTGTATATTTCAAGTGTCCCTCTTATTTACCAATCTATTGTATCAGTTGATCTGGTTATCAAATGAAGTGCTGACACCAGATGTGTGATCAAAAAAGACTAATTCCTTTTAATTCTCTGACTATACTCAGGATTGTCCTTGTCCTTTTAAGTAATTTTTTTCTATTGAACATCCCTCAAAAGACATGCTTCTTACAAAGCTTTCCTTGTGTAGTTAGCAATGGTATTAAGTGGGCCAGAGTGTCTCTTTCTCTCTCTCTCTCTCTCTCTCTCTCTCTCTCTCTTTCCCTCTCTCTCTCTTTCCCTCTCTCTCTCTTTCCCTCTCTCTCTCTCTCTCCCTCTCTCTCTCTTGTTTTTTTTTTTTTTTGGGGGGGGGTGATACCTGGTGGTACTCAGGGCTTACTCCTTGCTCTGCACTCATGGATCACTCCTGGCAGTATTTAGGGGACCATATGGAGTGCTGAAGATTTAACCCAGAAAGGCCATGTACAAAGAAAGTACCCTATTTGTTGTACTATTGCTCTAGCTCCTATCAATATTTCTCAAATGTGGACCATATGACCTCTATGCACTCTTGGGATATTCTAAAAATGAAATTCAAAAGATGAAAATTATAGAAATGGGGGAACCTGACACAAAGCTAAGGACATCTATGAGACAAAGAGAACCACATGAAGGGTACAAGTTTGCAAAGGTAAATTTAAGTTAGAGTTCAGTAAGATTAAGCATACTGGCTTAGAATCATATAATTTTGTTTGTTTGTTTGTTTTTGGAACCGAATGTGTGATACTCTGGGTTTACTCCTGGCTTTTCACTCAGGAATCACTGTGGTGCTCAGGGTCCATATGGAATGCCAGGAATCAAACCTATGTTGGCAGTATGGAGAATGCCCTACCTGTTGTGCCATCATTCCTATTCAAAATCCTGTGGCAGAATCATGTCCTACAGAAGATCATTTCTGTTACATTATCTGTTATGTTATATTTTGTGAGAAGAGTTTGGAAAATAGTTATGTTTAGAGCTCACTCTAGGCTCCATAGGCAAGGGTCACTCCTTACAGTAATTGGTGAGACCATATATCATGCTGGGGATTGAACTGGGTTAGTCATAGTGCAAGGCTAATGCCTTAACCCTTATACTGTTTCTCTTCCCCCTGTTATATTTTTAATAGTTGTGATGATATTGCTATTCTTTGAAACACTTTTGCATAGGATATCACTGTAGCTTTTTAGTGACCCTTGAAGTAAAGGATAAACTGATATATGTTAAACAAAAAACTGAGCTTAGGGACATGGCCCAGAACTAGAATGCGATTAGCCAACACAAGTACTAAACCATGGAGCTTTTGGCTTCTATTTTGTTCTTCC
This sequence comes from Suncus etruscus, assembly GCF_024139225.1. Taxonomy (NCBI): domain Eukaryota; kingdom Metazoa; phylum Chordata; class Mammalia; order Eulipotyphla; family Soricidae; genus Suncus; species Suncus etruscus. Next base: position 117,202,296 of record NC_064848.1, on the reverse strand, counting down.
ATACATATTACTAAAAACATACTCAGGCAGCAGGGGCCATCACCTGGAAATTTGTTAGAAATGCAAATTCTTTGGCCCCACCCTAGACCAACTTCATGGAACCTGTATTTTAACCAGGTGCTCAGGGATTCAGAGGTACTTTCAAGTAGAAGTACTGTTATTTAAGGATGGTTCAAGCCTTTGAGGTGCAGACATGAAAAGATTTTATTTCTACTCTTATCTGCCATCAAATCTCCTCTGTCAAATCTCCTTTGAAGAGTTTTCTGGCAGATCTGATAACTTTCTTTAAAGTTATTTCCCATTTTTGCAAGTTTAATAGTCTAACCTACCTTTAAAACATCAATAGTTGATTCAGATGTCAAAGCAGAAAGCTGCACGCCTAAAAGTTACATCGTGTTACCAGGCAGTGTTATATCAAACAAGCAACAGAAATAATAAAAATTTTCAAACTCATGTGGAAAGAAAAGATTGCCTTTTACTCAGTAAAACTTCTTTTTTTTTTTTCTTTTTGGTTTTTGGGCCACACCCGGCAATGCTCAGGGGTTACTCCTGGCTGTCTGCTCAGAAATAGCTGCTGGCAGGCACAGGGGACCATATGGGACACTGGGATTCAAACCAACCACCTTAGGTTCTGGATCAGCTCCTTGCAAGGCAAACACTGCTGTGCTATCTCTCCAGGCCCTCAGTAAAACTTCTGATGGCTTTTAGTATTTTATTGTCCTGGCACCAGAGAGAATAATACAGGAGTTCAGACTTGTGCGCACCTGACCCTGATTCAAGTCCCAGCACTACTAAAAGTATCCCAAGAGTACCATTGGAACTCTTGGTATTCTTGGAAGGTCACTGGCCTTCCAAAAAATGAACAATCAAAAAACAATGATTGCTTGCCTGTTCACTTACTTACCTTTAAGTCAAATATACCACTTATTAGCTTTTACTCTTGATGATATGTTTTAATGATGCTCTTTTTGCAGAATAAGACATTTCATTTCCATCACCTTTTATAAAACTCAGAAGAAAAAAAAACATTCATTCAGCATAGATAAAAATATTTTAAGTCTTGGGGCCAGAGAGATAGCATGGAGGCAAAGCGTTTGCCTTGCATGCAGAAGCACGGTGGTTTGAATCCCGGCATCCCATATGGTCCCCTGAGCCTGCCAGGAGCGATTTCTGAGTGTAAAGCCAGGAGTAACTCCTGAACACTGCTGGGTGTGACCTAAAAACAAAAACAAAAAAACAAAATTTTAAGTCTTTATCCATTATATTTTACTAGATTGATGGTTTTAGGAAGTCTTGTGGTTATCTTTGGCAAAAACCAAAGTTGATGAAGTACAAGACTGTATTTCATTAAAAAGAAATATTTCAAGCCCTTGTTTTTGTTGGTTTTTTTTTTTTCTTTCTTTCTTTCTTTTCTGAATCTTCCTTAGCTCTGAGCCAAGATTCAGATGTATTAACCACGAGCCTGTGGAAGTTCAAAATGCTACCTTACACTGAAGTCTCTGGAGACTGTGCTTATTAGAGTTCCCAGGGGTTGTGTATCACTCAGTACCTGCTATGTATTACATCAAACTTCTAACTCCTTGTCTTCATCCTGGTAATGAAAATTTTATTTTGGCTCTCCTGCTGCCTCATCCATGTCTTGTTTGTTTTCATTTTAATGTGACAAGAAAAGGCAGCATTTGTCTTTCTTTCTGGTTAGCAGTCTTCATAAATATTCATTAGCAGGTTCCCTTTTCACCTACTGTTTTGTAATTCATTATTTTTAAATAAAATCTGAAGTGAAAAAAGGGCTTCCAATTCTAGCTTTAATACACTGGCATTGTTAATCTTGATCTTGGGGTCATAAGTTAGACAGGAGTGACCTTTGAAGGCTGGTTTTTTTTGGACCACAGCATCCCATGAGGCATAGGCTGTGTGTGTGTGATTGTAAGTGCAATGGCTGTGCTCAGTTAGATGAGTGAGTGGGACAGAAAGAAGAGCATTTCAGAGGATAGAAAGGAGCATCTTGCTAGGTATCATATCCATGATCTCAGCTTGTCTTCACAAGATCTCCATGGGGCAGGTATTGGTTTACTGGTCTGACAAGCCAAAAGCACTACAAAGGAAATGTTAGAAATTGGCTCCAATTCACAAAGCAGGTGATAATAAACATCGGAAATGAGTATATCACAATGTGCTTCTGGTGATTCTGTGGATATAGATAGTGATTTTGGATAAATTACCTTTTGGGAACGAAAATGTTTTTAATTTTAGTCCATTATGGTGGAAAGAAATTGCTAAACCTGGGTCACTTGTGTGAAGTCTGCTCTCCCAGCTCTCACTTAACCCAGAGACTTGGCAATTAGGTGCCATTTTCTGTGGGTTCCGCCTTCAGGACGAGTGTTCCTTACTAGGTAATATTACAAAATCCAACACCATCTCTCTTTAAAAACTAGTTCTCCCTACTTCCACCTTCCAGAAAGCTCTGCTTTGCATTATGTCTTTTTTCCCTTCCCTCCCAAGAACATCACAGAAGTCACTTTTACTGGTCCCAAAGACTGAGTACCATACAGCTAGCAGTTTCCAAGCACCCCCATCTCAACCTCCCACACTTGGCTGAATGTCAGAAAGAAGCTCGCACTCTCATTTAAGAGCTGTTTTTCCCCCAAACTTGTCGTTTTAACCATTAACCTGTTTCTTGATTGTTGCACAAAATTCCCTCTGTTATTTTCTCCCCTTATTTAGTTTAATTCTTGTTAACAGCAGATACCCCATCCCCCTCAGTCCACATTCACCATACCTTGTTAGTTTAGATTAGGGTGTGACTGCCCAGGAACCACATAAATCTAGTGAATTGCGTGTTAAGACGAGTCTGAAGCAACTTTTTGGCTTTATCTTAAATTTTTGCTGAAATTTAAAACACTATTTGCCTTGGGAAGTAAAATGAAAGCCCTTTTTGGAAACTCAAAACACTCAGTTGTCTTTTATCTGCCAGGCAAGATGTAATTAGACTTCCTATGCAATTTACCATGTGATTCAGGATATGTGATTAAAAAAAAAAAAAACCAGCCAAGGGCAAGAGTATTTTTAAATAATGTTGCTCTCCCATCCCGAGATAAAATATAATCATTGCAGATAACTCAGAACATGAAGAAAAATATGAAAAAGAAAATTTAATACTAGGAAAAATGGTGATGAGCTTTTGATACACATTTCTCTTTATTCTCTCACATATATGTGAATATAGATTCTCTCAAATGTGTCTGAATGAACACATTTAACTTTTGAAAAATACATTTAATGGCATTTGTCTTTAGCGCACTAATGACAGAAGTTTTAATAGTTTCTAGTTCATTGAGAATGGAGTCTTATAAAATAAAACAAAGTCAAATATTAAAAAAAAATTGACAAAGACAGTTATCTCAGCATTCAGGACCATTTGTTATTGACACAGATTCCCTAGATTGTGGTTCTGGCTCTGCTAGACTGAAACTTTGGACAAATTATTTAATATTTTTATTTCTTCGCTTTCCCATCTATAAAATTAGAATAAAAGGTGTTTATATCATTCATCATATCATTATCATAATTAAACAGCAAGGTTTTAACTATTATTATTTTGAGATTAATATAGTATATGAAAGGTAAAAAAAAGAATAAAATGAATACGACCAACATGGGAAATAGTTTGCTTGTGTTTCTTTATTTTTTCTTCATCCTAGATAACTACTACTCTAAATCCTTGTTCAGCTTTATGTGTTTTGAAACTTGTCACTTAATAATACACCGATTTTTACTTTACTTTCATTATACTTTTGAAATGTATTTAAGGTGTTTTTAAAAATCCTTTTGGGTTGTTTAAAATATTGAAAATATTGTGTAGTTTATTTATTCTTTTTTTTTTTTTTTTTTTTGGTTTTTGGGCCACACCGTTTGACGCTCAGGGGTTACTCCTGGCTATGCGCTCAGAAATCGCCCCTGGCTTGGGGGGACCATATGGGACGCTGGGGGATCGAACTGCTGTCCGTCCTATGGTAGCGCTTGCAAGGCAGACACCTTACCTCTAGTGCCACCTTCCCGGCCAGTTTATTATTCTTATTTATTTAAAAATGTTTCATTTTAAACCCCATGATGGACTATGCTGTTAATGACAGTGTTCCAACACTGCACTGCCAAAGTGTCCCTCCTCCACATACGCGCTGCCTAACCTTTCCCATATTCATGTAATGAAAAACTCAGTACTGTAGAAAAGATCTCAGATTTTGTTAACTTTGGCCATTTGTTATTACCTTATTGTGTTTCCTTATTTCCCATTCTTCTATCTCTTAACTATATAATATATATTTTTTTAAATAAGAAAGAGCTCATTCTGTGTCTGTGCCTCTTCTAATTTTGAAAGATTTTATTTATTTTTGTTTGTTTATTTTGGTTTTTGGGTCACACTGACAGCGCATTCCTATCTGCAGTGAATGAGAGTCCCTTTTTCCTTGCATTTGCACCAGCACTGGTTGTTGTTGTTGGTGTTGGTGGTGGTGTTGGTGGTGGTAATTTGTTTGCTTTTTCTGGCGCTCAGGGATTACTCCTGGCTCTGCACTTAGAAATTGATCCTGCCTCAGGGGATCATATGGGTTGGCTGTGTGCAAGGCAAATGCCTTACAGCTGTGCTCCTGTTCATGTTCTTTGTGATGTGTGCCAGTCTCTGTGGCATGAGATGATATCTCATTATTGTTTTGATCTGCATCTCTCTGATGATTTGATGTGGAGCAGTTTTCATGTACCTTTTGACCATCTATATTTCTTCTTTGAGGAAATGTCTGTTCATTTCTTCTTCCCATTTTGTGATGGGGTTAATTTTACACATACAGCTTAGTTAACTTTAGTCACTTAGTTGTGCAACCAATTTCCAGGATTCTTTTCATCCTGCAAAACTGAAACCCTATATCCATTGAGTGCCTCTGTATTCTTCACTCCCTCCAGTCTTTAGCAACCATCATTGTACTTTCAATTTCTATTAATTTGATGATTCTAGTACTACTGATGAGCCGAAAAACAGAGTGTTTGCCTTCTTTTATTTCTTTTGTTCTTTTTTGGAAGTAGGAGTGTGAGTATTTCCAAACAATCCCCATGGTACCCAGGGGTCACTCCAGGCAATCCTCAATTGTCAATCAAGCCTATGCATATTCATACATAAGTTTAAGACTAGTACTCAGTGATGCTAAGACCTAGAAATGCTGGGAAAGCTTTGAAGATCACACCTACTATTGCTGGGATGGGCAGTGCCAGGTGTCAATCTTATGGTCTCTTGTAGGTCTTGCATGCCTGATTCCTGAGTTATATCTTCTAAGCCTTTTTATTTGGGTTATTTTGCTTAGTATAATTTCCTTAAGGTTAAATTATATTGTAGTGAATCAGTATTTTCTTTCTAAGGCTGAAAAAAATTCCACTGGTATTATTCTTTGTTATTTTTAGCAACCTATACTTAAAAAAATCCAGGGTCATACAGTCTGATGGAACAAGTCTGAGGGTTTAGTGTTTGGCCTTGGCTTAGGGGTCACCAGGGCCATATATTTGGTGCTGATAGAAGGGAGAGAATGTGTAGTGTCAGAGTTTGTACTTGGAGTCTTGCACTTGCTGGCCAGTGCTCTGTTTTTTGAGCCTTATCTCCTTCACCTTTTTTGTTTGTATTTTTGCTTTGGGGCCACACCTGGCAGTGGTGAGGGGTTATTCCTGACTCCATGTTTAAGAATTATTCGTGGAGGACTTGGGGGACCATATGGGACTCCAAGTATTGAACCCAGGTCAGCATCATGAAAGGCTAATGTCCTATCCACTGTACTATCACTCCAGAGCTTTGTTTTAATTTTTTGAAGCCTTGTAATTTATTCTGCTTCTTAAATTTGATTATTTTTTAAGTGGCTTTTGATACTTTATCTAGAATATTTGGGTATTTCAGTGGGTTTTAGAATATGAAGTTTTCTATACTGTTGGGAATGTTCTTTATTTTAATAAATTACTTTATTTAAAGTCCATGTATTACATAGTTGCTCGTAATACATTTGTTCCAAGACCAATTTCACCATCAATATAAAATTCCCTCCACTGTTGTTCCCAGATTCCCACCTAATCTCAAGTTTAACCCCTGAACAGGTATGAAATAATATTTTTATTTTGCTTATTTATAGATAAATGGAAATTAAATTATTTTTAAAAGTACAGTAATAAGAAAATTTGTAAAAATTAATGTATCTTTCAATGAGGTTATTAAGTTGTTGTTAGAAGGTTTGCTAAGCAATTTGTTGCAAGTTGATCTTCTGTTATTTGTTTTGTTCCTATATATTAGGTGGCTTCGAATTCATGCTGATGTCAAAATTGGGATGAAAATATTGGAAAAAATTTTGTCCAGGACCAAATGGTCCAGGAATTTCAAGCTCTGTAGCTTTTGTGGTACAAAGGGGGCTGCTGGGATTTTAGGAAGTACAAAAAGCCATAAAGTAGGGTGAGAGGAGATTGCCCACGCTCACTCCAGAAAAGTCCTGAATATATCAGCCCAAATACTGACATACCTGGAGTTTCAGTTGGTTTGGCATCTCTGCAGAGCTCTGGGGTGAGTGGTTAAACTGGGCCTTTGCTATAGGTGGTGGGTACAACTGACATGGCTTCAGCAGGGCAAGGACTTATTTTACCCTCTCCTCCTCCCAAGATTGCATTCACAGCTTCTATCTTTTGGAAAATAGAGTGAATCTGTGGAGCTGGCTGAATGCAGACATGGCGACTTCATTTGCGGAGTGTAGGCTGCCAGGATTTCTGAAAGTACAAGAAGGCAGGGGGTGGGAAAGGTTGCCCACACTTTCTCTAAAAAAGTACTAGAGATGTCATCCCAAATATCAACATACCTGGATTTTTGATTGATCTGGCATCTTTGAAGAGCTCCGTGGGAATGAAATTATGAGCTTTAAAAATGTAACTGATTCTCAATGACATTGGGAGTAGTAAATGGAAAGTAAGCATGAGTGAGAGTAATATTCTTGCATTGGGGTAAACAAAATTCTCATTGAGGCAAAGCTTTTCTAACTGAGTGGGTAGGGTTAGCCATAATAAGGTCATAATAGTACTATACTCTTGATATTGATTTTAAAATGTTATCCTATTTAAAATTTTTTGACCTTTTCCATCCTAAATTAACACTATTCAGTTTTATTTTAACGATTCCTCAAAAGAAATTCATATTTTCACTGAGGAATTTTTAACTAGGCTTGTTGAAACTTGTCTCTGATGTCCTTTAATTATTCTCTTCATATGTCTTTCTTTTCACAAGACTATAAACTAAGTTTCTAAGTGTGAATGCGGTACAGCTGCTCTGGGATTATTTTGTTTTGTTTTGGTTTTGGTTTTTTTTGTCATACCTTGCAGTGCTTAGCGTTTACTCCTGACTGCTAAAGGTTCTCTCTTGGCAGGACTTGAGATACTCTGATACTGAGAACAAATCCAGGTTGGGTGCATGCAAGGGAAGCACCTTCCTTGCTGTGCTATCTTTTGAGCCCTGGGTTTTGTTTTGAAGCTATGTAATGTTTTGTATAATGTTTGTTTGTTTTTGTCCAAGCTGGGAACTTTCTGATGCCCAAGTATTTGTTTGAGAATATGCACTGCAGATAATTTACATTTTGTATGCTTCATTCATTTCTATTAATGCTATTTTCTTAACTGTTTTAAATACCACTATAGTATTACTAAGATGGTCCACAGCTATTACTTTGTGAGATTCTCCCATCATTATTTTGAAAATAATTCTTTAACTATAGCTTTTATGTAAATATTAATTTCTGTGATTTAAGACAGGTTATAAAAAGAAATTGGGGAGCCAAAGAGATAGCACAGTGGTAAGGCATTTGCCTTGCATGCAGAAGGACGGTGGTTCAAATCCCAACATCCCATCTGGTCCCCTGAGTCTGCTGGCAGTGATTTCTGAGCATAGAGCCAAGAGTAACCCCTGAGTGCTGCTGGGTGTGACCCCCCCAAAAAAACAAAACAAACAAAAGAAGAAATTGGATGGCCCTCTTGTCAGTTTCTCAATGTTGAGCTGAACATTCTTTTCTGTTTGGGTGCTCAGGAATCACTCCTGATTCTGTGCTCAGGCATCACTCCTGCTGATGCTCAGGTGACTGTATGAGATGCCAGGGATTGAACCTGAGCTGCTGAGTGCAAGGCAAATGCCTTACCCTCTGTACTATCTCTCCAGCCCTAATATTCAACTTTAAGTGAGTCAAAACTGAGAGAGGAGAAAAAGAAAGTTGAAAGAGTATGAAGTAGATGTTTTCCAGTGTGTTGTACTTATACTTGCTGGTAGAATCAGATTAGAAGTTCCTGTGGTACAGGTTTCTGACTTTTCTAATAGTAACTTTTATGGGCTTGGTGGGGAGGGTTTGGACCATACCTACACATGTTCTGGCTTAGTCCTGGCTCTCTCATCCTGGTGGAGCTTGGAGGACCATAATATGTTGCTGGTATATTGAACCATAATGCAAGGAAAATGCCTTAACTCCTGTATTATATTTGACCCCAAGAATGGCACCAACTACCTGTCTACATGCATGTTACACATAACAAATAGGAAGAACATAAAAGTTTCATACCCACTTTCTCAGAAAATGTCCTGGGACATAAAATTTTAAGTTTCTCCTTTTATTGCCTTATTTTAACTGTTCTGCTAAAGTGTGTTTGGTGATTATTAGGCTACCAGATAACATTTGCCATGTTAAATGGGCTCTGAAACTTATGTTTGCTTTAGTGTCAGTTTCTTTCCAAAAGAAAAGTAAAAATTAATTATCCTTAATTTTACTTTTTTTTCTTTTTTTTTCCGGGGGTGGGGTGGGGGTTTGAGTCACACCCAGCAGCGCTCAGGGATTACTCCTGGCTTCACGCTCAGAAATCGCTCCTGGCAGGCTCGGGAGACCATATGGGATGCCGGGATTTGAACCAATGACCTTCTGTATGAAAGGCAAACACCTTACCTCCATGCTATCTCTCCGGCACCAATTTTACCTTTTAATCTGAAAAGGCAAGTTTATTTTTTGTAGGCAGCAGTATGCTATTCCTTTTAAGCTATTGCATATATGTCTATATAATCTGAAGATTTCTTTTTTTTTTTTTTTTTTTTTGGTTTTTGGGCCACACCTGGCGGTGCTCAGGGGTTCCTCCTGGCTGTCTGCTCAGAAATAGCTCCTGGCAGGCACGGGGGACCATATGGGACACCGGGATTCGAACCAACCACCTTAGGTCCTGGATCGGCTGCTTGCAAGGCAAACACCGCTGTGCTATCTCTCCGGGCCCTGAAGATTTCTTAAGAATTCTGATGTATAGCATTAGTGCATAATAACCAAGAAAATCCTGGGAGACTTATCTAAGCAAAATATGGTTAGATAAATGTCATTAACATGATTTCCTGTATATTTGAATTCTGCAAGGTGTGAATATGTGGTTATGAAAGTTGTTATATTTTAAGCCTGGAACTGTGGGTGGGCTGCCATCTTGACTAGATGTAAAATTAAGCACAGACTTGAAACTTTAACATGTATATATAATGTGGGAAATGCATTACAAAAATAGTTACAGCAAATGTTGAATTTTTTGCACATTTTCCTTTTGCTGTTACTTTGGAACACATAAAATGTTATTTATTATAATGTCAAGTGAAGGAGGAAATGAATGAAATATCTGATTATCTGAAAAATGTTAGAATTTTATTAATGTTTATAGAAATGAATGATGCTATTATTCTTAAAAGTTTTGATTATATATTCTAATATTTATTCTTTTAAAATACTTTTTCTTTATAAACCAGGCCTAGTTTTATTTTGAGAATGATACATTTATAGTAATGTCAAAAAAGCCTCAAAAAGCATGTTATTTTAAAACAATATAAAACATATTTTACTGCTTGGTTCTCTGATTTCATTTATGAGGATTCTGAAATACTTGACTTTAGTGAGTAAGAAGAATAATCCTCCATGGACAGAGAGATTATACAGTGATTAAAGGCACTTGCTTCGGATGCATTCAACCCTGACCCACATATGGTTCTCTGAGCACTGCCAGGAGTAATCCAGGAAGACAGAATCAGCGTGGCCACCTTCCACCTCCAAAGAAAGAAACTCCTTCAAATTTCAAAATGTAGAACCTTTGGAAAAAGCTGGCTCATAGTTGGATTATTCTCATGCTTAGAAAATTGAAAATTTATAATACTTTCCAAGATTTTAAAATTTTAAAATTGTAGTACTATATTGAATTTTTTTCCAGTGGTTATTTTCATTTGCAATATATCTTTTGGGGCACTTTTATATAATTTTGCATTAGAAAAGTAATGATTAATAGAAAAAATGGTCTGAAAAATAATTTAGTAATCCACTGAGAATAAATGAGACTAAATATTTTCAGACAGTTTGAAAACTTTAAAATATTAATTCACTAAGCATTTAAAAACGTAGTTTTCATTACTATAAAATATCAAACAAGATTGTTTTATCCAAAAACATTTTTCTCTTGGGCCCGGAGAGATAGCACAGCGGCATTTGCCTTGCAAGCAGCCGATCCAGGACCAAAGGTGGTTGGTTCGAATCCCGGTGTCCCATATGGTCCCCCGTGCCTGCCAGGAGCTACTTCTGAGCAGACAGCCAGGAATAACCCCTGAGCACCGCTGGGTGTGGCCCAAATACCAAAAAAAGAAAACAAAAGAAAACAAAAAAAACATATTTCTCTTATTGATCACATTTGATATTTTGAAAAATTACATACATATTTTCAAAACTGTTATTTCTAATGCCTGAAGCATTCTAATTCTATTTTGCTAGTTTTTTCTTAATTTTTTTTGGGGGGAGGACAATACCCTGTGATGCTCAGGTTATTTCTGGTCTGCACTCAGAAATAACTCCTGGCAGTGCTCAGGGAACCATACAGGATGTTGGTGAAAACATGGGCCTGCCACATGCAAAGCAAGCACCCTGATACAGAGCCAGGAGTAGCCCCCAAGCACTGCCAGGTGACCCACAAACCACCCCCCACACACACACCAAACGAGTTTCTTTATCTTTTTTTTTTTTTTTTTTTTTTTTGGTTTTTGGTTTTTGAGTCACACCCGGCAGTGCTCAAGGGTTACTCCTGGCTCTATGCTCAGGAATCACTCCTGGCAGGCTCAGGGGACCATTTGGGATGCTGGGATTAAAACCACTAACCTTCTGCATGCAAGACAAATGCCCTACCTCCATGATATCTCTCCGGCCCCTAATGTGTCTTTATCTTAAGGCTAACAGCAAACAACGATTTTTGCTGTAATAAAGTGAGTTTATTTATTAAAAAATATAGTGAGTCATTAAATGTTCCAATTCAAAAAAAAATAAAGTGAGTTTATTGTTGTGGAAGAATTAAGATGAATAATTTATTTTTAAAAGTTTAAGTAAGGTCCAATAGTATTCTTATTCTCTAGATTCCTAATTTACTAGAGTATGGACAATGTTTCCCAGTAAACTTGTCATTCAAGAATAAAAACAAGTCATACATGCATGGTCTGAGCTGAAAATCTATTAAAGGAACAAATGATATTTGAAGAGGAGCAAAATAAGGTAAATGATATCTGTCAATTTATTGATAATGGCAGAACTGAATTAAGACAGTCTTACATTTTGCTCATCTCCTACCTCCTTTTTTATTTATTTTATTTATTTTTTGTTTTGTTTTTGATGATCAAGGGTTTTGCACTACTTAGTTGTGGTGTTCACACACATACACTTAGTCACTGTATGCCCCAGATTGTGTACTTTGGTTGTGGCACCAGTGATCATGAATAACAGTGCTGCTAGGATTGCATTGGGATGTAGAGTAGGGCCAGGATCAAACTTGTGACTTCTTGCACAGAAAGCAGGCACTCTATTATTAAGATATATTCATGGAACCAAATTTTATTAATTTTATTTTTTAAAATAATATCTTTATTTAAGCACCATGATTACAAATATGTTTGATGTTGGGTTTCAGTCATAAGAAGAACACCCCCCTTCACTAGTACAATATTTCCACCAATGCCCTCCATCTCTATCTCCTTCCTCTCCCACCCTCTGCCTGTATTTAAGACAGGCATTCTACTTCTCTCACTCATTAACATTGTCCTGGTAGTTGTTAATGTAGTTATCTCTCTAACTGCACTCACCACTCTTTGTGGTGAGCTTCATCGTGAGCTGGTCCTTTTGGCCCTCATCTCTATTGTCTCTGGGTTTTATTACAATATGACTTTTATTTTTCTTAAAACCCATAGATGAGACTATTATTTTTAAAAATTAGTTTTAAACTTTATTGATTAATTGATTGACTGATTGGGTTTTGGGCCACACCCAGTGGCACCTATGGGCTATGCCTGGCTCTGCATTCAGAAATCACCCCTGGTGGTGGAAATGGCCCTGATTCACTGTATATCTGAAATTCAACTATGAAGGACTTTGTAGATCACAATGGTTTCAATAAAACAAAATTTTTTAAAAAGATATGTTACTAGTAAGTCAGCCTATTTAATATTTTGATAAGCTAACTAATGTAAATGATCAAGAATTACAGATTTGTATTATAGAACTTAGTTTGTGGGCTTGTAAATTTATAAATGAGTTATTGATTATAATCTTATGAATATCAATTTTTTCTCTTTACTGAAAATATTAGAATAGGCTTACAGTCCATTGGGCTTAATGCGAATTTATATTAAGTGTGATAAGTTAATTCATTTAAGATAATTACATTCTGGGCCCGGAGAGATAGCACAGCAGTGTTTGCCTTGCAAGCAGCCAATCCAGGACCTAAGGTGGTTGGTTCGAATCCCGGCGTCCAATATGGTCCCCCGTGCCTGCCAGGAGCTATTTCTGAGCAGATAGCCAGGAGTAACCCCTGAGCACCGCTGGGTGTGGCCCAAAAACCAAAAAACAAACAAACAAACAAAAAAAAAGATAATTACATTTTTTTTTTTTTTTTTTTGGTTTTTGGGTCAAACCCGGTAGCACTCGGGTTACTCCTGGCTCAACATTCAGAAATTGCTTCTGGCACGCTCTGGGAACCATATGGGTGCCAGGATTCAAACAACCGTCCTTCAACATGCAAGGCAAACCCTCTACCTCCATGCTGTCTCTCTGGCCTCAAAGTACATTCTTTCTACCAGTGATTTTCAGTCATCTAGACCTGAAAACTAATAGTAGCAGTCTGGAGTGACAGTTAAAAAAACAGCTTGGCTTGTCTGCATCACAATCTTAGGTTTACTATTGAAGAATCTTTCATTTGACTTCTCAAAGAGGGTAACATTTAGGATGCATTTGATTTTTTTTTTTTTTTTTTTGGTTTTTGGGCCACATATGGTTATGCTCAGGGGTTACTCCTGGCTGTGTACTCAAAAATTGGTCCTAGTTTGGGGGACCTTATGGGATGCCAGGGGATCAAATCGCAGTCTGTCCTAGGTTAATGTGTGCAAGACAAATGCCCTAACACTTGCACCACCACTTTGGCCCTTTATCTTTTTAAATGTGGATTTTTTTGATGTTTTCAAATAATTACCAAAGTTAAGATGTCTTTTAAATGCCCCCTTTTATTTTTAATTCATTTTTTAAAATATACCCTTTTGTTTCTCCCAGTATTTGTATGTGTAGCATTTTCTACATCTGTTATATTCACTGAACTGTTAAGTGATTGATATCCTTTCTGGCTTGTATAAGGATATTATTAAATTAAGTTCTTCCAGCTTTCTTACACATGAGTGTGCCTTTTTGAAAATGAACTTTTCAGAATTATTTGGTTTGTATATTATTTGCTCAGCTTTGCACTTTCTCCCCCTGCCCTCTCCCCCTGGGTTTGAGGAATCTGTTCAGTGACATGTTTGTTAGATCAGCTGGCTCTCAGCACAGCAGTGAACACAAAGTCATGCAAACAGATGGAGAAATTTAATTTTCAGCTAGGAAAGGGTTCCTTAGCAACATCTGAGTGGACTATATGTCTGGTTACATTTACTGTTGTTAACAAACCAATGATAACACATGGTGGGACCTGAAAAAGGACATTTAAGTGCACATTTTCCATAAAATCCTACTTTTTTAAAAAAAAATTGGGAATATTTTTTACTTTATTTAAGAAATACTATGTGTGTACTTAGCAAGTCATATGATTTCTGACAAGATTTAATAAATTTTCCTTGGTAAGTCAATCACTTTAAAATTGCTTCTCCTTTATTTCTGTGAGGGAAATTAATCTTTCAGAAACTGTGTTCAGGGCTTAGATTATATATTCAGTAGCATTGAGGGGGTTGTGTGTGAAAACAAGATTACATGCAGCCTCGGCTGCTGCAGGAAGGGCTGGTGCTAAATATACCACAGTGGGATCTAGGCAGAACATCAAAAACCTGGTGAGGATCATGATAAAAATAACAATCCTGCTATTCCCCCTCTCCCTAGAAGAGAGTCAGTCTCAGTGATCGAATATTGAGTTCTTATTCTTCCAGTGTCTAGAGTGATAAGTAAAAAGTATAATAGTGATACAGAGGCATGATATCATCCTAATCTACTTCACAAAGCATGAAAAAGAGATTAAAATTTAGAGTATGGTGGTACTTGAGTGTTTTATAGAATTGTAGATAAGCAATATGTGATTTCTGCAGTAGTTTTTTTTGGGTGAGTGGTCACACCTGGCAATGCTCAGGGCTTACTCTTGGCTCTACGTTCAGGAATTGATCTTGGTTGAATTGGGGGGGGGGGGCGATATGGGATGGGATGCTGGACATTGCATCCAGATCAGCAGTGTGCAAGGCAAACACTGCTGTACCAGTGTTTGTAAACTCAGTACAGTGTACTGAGTGGTGTACAGTGTACACTGTACCATTTATGTGTCCCTCAAAATGAAAGATTTTGTTTTGTTTTGTTTTGTTTTGTTTTGGTTCTTGGGCCACACCCGGTAATGCTCAGGGGTTACTCCTGGCTATGCGCTCAGAAGTTGCTCCTGGCTTGGGGGACCATATGGGACACCGGGGGATCGAACCGCGGTCCGTCCAAGGCTAGCGCAGGCAAGGCAGGCACCTTACCTCTAGTGCCACCGCCCGGCCCCCAAATGAAAGATTTTGATGGCTCCAAGCGCTTTCAATGCAAACTCTCCATTTTCTTGTTTTAATTTTAGGGTGGCTTTTTGGTTTATTGGTTTGTTCGTTTGTGTGCTTTGGCAGTGCTCAGTATTAGTTCTGGCAGTTCTCTGGGGATCATAAGTGATGCTGGGAATTAACTGGAGTTCATCACATGCAAGGCAAGCACCTTAACTTCTATATTATCTTTCCAACCATCAGTGCAAACTACCTTGTGACTTATGGACTTAAAAACTATACACTATTTACATTTTTATCTTACTTCCCTTCTATGCCAACAATGTAAACTATAATAGAAGAATGTGTTCTTTATATATGCCATGTTTTCCTACTTCAATGTGTCTTTGCTCTCACTTTTTCTTCAATCAGAATGTCTTTCAATCTGTGACTGCTATTCAGCATGTGTCAAAATGAGCTTGAAACTCCATACAAATCCATCTCCATTAATTAAACATACATTTGGTAGCATTTTGTAGTTCTCTTATTTCCTTTGGTTTATTATGGCTGTTTATATTTTGTGTATACATATATGTGTGTTTGTGTGTAGTGTATTTACAGTGTGCCAGTGTTTGTGAAACCACTTTAGCCTGTAAGTTTCGCTAAAGACAAGACTTATATTTACCTTTTTTTATAACCTACATAATGTAGACTCAATTGTATTAAATGGATGATGTGCATATGGAGATGGAGGGGGAAAGGAAAAAAGGAAAAATGGAATGAAGGAAGAATTAATTGGAGGACCTGGGGTAGTGGAGAATACTGGATAACTATCTTTGCATCTTTCAAAACCTCTAGCATACCCTATGTCGTACTTGTAAGTACAGAGTTTCTATATATATATAAATGTGTATATATATATATATATATGTTCTGCTTGATGATTCTCTGTCTTCAGATTTTATTCTGAGCATCATTACTTTCTTTTGATGAGCCAAAATATTTATGTTTGCAAACAGGGGATAAAATATAAAGGAAAGTATGCTTAGTTAAATAAAGCTTCTTTCCTTTTATTTTAACTTACACACTCTTATATAAAAATGGATAGTTTATATTGCAGGGGTCATTACAGTGTGTAAACTACTATTGTATTCTGAGAAGGCTTATGCAAATAAATGAAACTATGTCATTAACTACCATTTCATACCTAATCATTGCTTCCAAATGTAATTTTTATTTGTTGTGGCAATCTATTAAACAAAAACAGTCAAAAAATATCTGCAAAGTTACTAGCATATTACTTATGTGTGGATTTTTTAATACTAACTCCCTAGAATGTCATGGAAAAATTTATTTTCTCCATAGAATTGTAACTATTAAGATAGATTGACTTCTCTTCTCTGACATACAGGCACCTCTGATGCTTGCTATTCATTGTCTTTAGAAATGTTTGCACAGGGCCGGAGAGACAGCATGGAGGTAAGGTGTTTGCCTTTCATGCAGGAGGAGGTCATCAGTTCGAATCCCGGCATCCCATATGGTCCCCCGTGCCTGCCAGGAACAATTTCTGAGCATGGAGCCAGGAATAACCCCTGAGCACTACCGTGTGTGACCCAAAAACCACAAAAGAGAGAGAGAGAGAGAGAGAGAGAGAGAGAGAGAGAGAGATGCTTGCTCAGGTTCACAAAGTGTCATCTTTCAAGGAAAATTCTCTTTGACTTTGACATAGCCCACTGTCAGTAGCTCTTTGATTGAATTATGCATAAAATTTATATGTGTGCCACTCACTGGAGATTAAGTAATTAAGATTCTCTTAATATTGCAGGGCAACATCACAGCTCTCATTATTTTAATGGACTGGTGGACACCAGAGATTTGATAATAGGATGTAGCATCTTGTATTCTAAGTTAAGAAATTTCACAATTTGGACTATTCATCTAAAATTGTAAGCTTTTGATGACAGGTGTGTGAAGAAGTAGTCTCAAATCAATTCATAGACAAAAGATTGTTCTGACATATAATAATAATGACAACAATGTCTGTGATGGTGGCTTCACTATTAGCGCAGTTAAGCACTAATGACTCCACAGTCAGGAAGTGAGTGGTCTTTTAATCTCTTCTTTGAGAGGGGGTCCCTGAGGCTCTCTCATGGCAACCGGCACAGCTGTCTCTGCTTTCTGTGAAACTGTCTTTTGGCCTCAATCAGTATGGATGACAAATGGATCTGTACAATACACATAATTGTATTTCAGTATTTACAAGGGAAATGCAGATATGGTATTTTTTGTTTGTTTTGTAAATTGCTTTTCATGTTATTTGCCAAAAATAACCAACCCTTCTTAGCTTATTTAAAAACAACAATTGAAAGAGAAAACCCGGTTTTAAGATCTGATGTTTGGTTTCTATTTCATCTATCAATCTGAGTCTTTATTCTCATTATTTGGGCAATGAGTCAGTACCTCCCTCCACCGATGCATGCATCCTTATGAGCTGTCAAAAATTAGGTAAAATAAATCAAAAGTCTTTGGTACTGGGGCTAGAGTAATGCAAAGCAGTGATGCATTTGCCTTGTACCAGATGACCCAGGTCAGACCTGGGTTCAATCCTTGGCATCCATAAAGTCCCCCAAGCCTAACAAGAGAGATTTCTGAGTGTAGAGCCAGGAGTAACCACTGAGCATTGTCAGTGTGGCCCACAAAACAAAACAAAAAAGTCTTTGATACTATATTACTGAAGTCTGTCCAAATTTCTTTGTAAATTAAAGGAACTCTTGTTTATTCTATCTAATAACTTTTGGTTTCTGCATCTTACAGCATTGTCTCTTGGCTGTCCACAGACCAAGGATAACGTTTGTTTACACTGTAAGATACCTAAGTGTCTTATTTTCTGAGGAGTCAGTTATGGCTCATAAAGAGAGGTAATACTATCCCTCAAATGCCATACTTGACTACTTATTTTAATAAGCATCTGTTCCATTCTAACTAGTCCCTGTGCAATATGCCAAGAATAGTAGAAAGTAAAGAACACTTAAGGGCAGGAGAGATAGTGCCATAGATAGGGTGCTTGCTTTGCATATACCTTCCCCAGTTTGATTACGGATATCACATACTGTCTCCCAAACTCTGTCAAGAGTGATTTCTGAGCACAGGTCCAGGAACTGGATGTGAAAATAGATGCATATAGCCCAAAATTAAACAAGAATAAAATAGGCAAGGTTTTGGATGCAGCATATGTCCCTCCTATTTCTGGATTTCAAGCAACAAATCACTAACAAATAATCAATGTTATGAAACATTACAAGAAAAAATACCACCAATTAAACTATTACTAGTCATCTTCTGAAAGTTATTCTAAAATCAAAGATGTTAAAACAATCTTTAGGTCCTCAAACTCTGGCCCACGGGCCATATATTGTATTTGTATCTGTTTTGTTTCTTCATTGCAAAATAAGATATATGCAGTGTGCATAAGAATTTGTTCATAAGTTTTGTTTTTACTATAGTCAGACCCTCCAATGGTCTGAGGGACAGTGAACTGGCCCCCTGTTTAAAAAGTTTGAGGACCCCTGATTAGGGGAATATAAAAAAGGTTAAATTGGGTAATTCCAAAGTCAGACTCTGAGATGAGGATATGTGAGATAGGAAAAATAATGTCAGTTCAAAATAATAATAATAATGAGCAGGTTACCTCTTTTGCAACTGATACTAAACTGTACTGTACACTTTGAGAGATGATTTTTTAATATTTCTTGATGTGAATCCCACCCAAATAGTAGAGACAGGGACATTTATTTATCTCCCAACTCCCAATGGAGCTTATGTCATTTCTCAATTTAAGCACCCAACAACCTTCAAGTGGAGAGTGGCTGATGCTTACAATAGAAAGTCATCAGATTCTCCAGGAAGATGAGTGCCAAGGAGGTTCTAGAGGAATAAAAACTGTCTTTTGCAATGAAAATTTTTACAATTATTAAACAGAGATTTTAGATGATAACAAATACCACAAGGGAAGTTAAGTCAATAGTAGGGGGAATAATGCTATTTTAGAGATTATGATGAAAGGTAGGAGATATGGTTATTTGAGAAAGTGAAATTCGAGCATAAATCTGAATAATGAATAGTAAAGTGTTGGAATTTCTTTCTTTTTTTTCTTTTTAGTTTTTTTTTGGGGGGGGCCACACCCGTTTGATGCTCAGGGGTTACTCCTGGCTAAGCACTCAGAAATTGCTCCTGGCTTGGGGGGACGGACCATATGGGACACCGGGGGATCGAACCATGGTCCTTCCTTGACTAGCGCTTGTAAGGCAGACACCTTACCTCCACCTCTCCGGCCCCAAGTGTTAAAATTTCTATGTGAGAGATTTTCAGTGGAGGGACCAGTTTATGGATCTGGTGAGATGAGAGAGTGAGAAGAGAGAGATCACAGCTCAGAGAACTAAACAGAAGTAAACAGAATTAAAAAAAAGAAATGTCTTTGGTCAGGCCATACAGAAGAACCTCATGTCTGGTCAAATATGTATTTTATTTTTAATATTATGAGAAGCTCTTTGAGGGTTTTGAGCATTATATATGCTGTATTAGTTTTAAATCATCACTGTGAGTTATGTATCAGACTAATAGGACTCAGAAATAAATTAAGAGAGTATAGTCACAGTCCAGGTCAGATTTTATTGTGACTTTTAGAGAAATAGATAACTTAGTAAGAAGAAATGTTCTTATAGTTAAAGGGAGTGGATTTTGTTATTGTTAAAGTGGCATCTTACCACTATTTAATAATTAAAAAGGTTACCTACTTGTTTCCTATGTACTAAGTAGTAGAATGGACTGATCATCAATAACTAAATAGAAATTTAAAGAGTAGTAACAATAATAATAGCTTTATTTGGGGAGGTGGGTTTTTGGGTCACACCAGCAATGCTCAGGGGTTACTCCTGGCTCTGCACTCAGAAATTGCTCCTGACAGGCTCAGGGTACCAAATGGGACATCAGGAATCAAACCAGGGTCTGTCCAGGGTTGGCCCTGTGCAAAGCAAAAGCCCTACTGCTATGCTATCTCTCTGGCAAAACTTTAATTTGGAAAAAAATTTAAAAAAATTTAAGAGCCAAGAAGCTCAACACAATAACAGATAGCATACAGTTAATGAGAAGAAACATCCCTGGCCTGTTTCATGGCCCTAGACTAATATTGAATTATTCATAAGCCAGATTGTGAAATTTCTAAAAAATAGAGCATAGGATTTTTGTATATAGATACTTTGAACACAATATTATTTAATACCTTTTGGTTTCTTTTGCCAGCACATCCCTCTCATTAGATACTTCAAATACTTGCCTTCCCACAGGTCATTCTTTTCCAATTCTCAATATAGTTAAATTATTCTGTAAATACCAAATATAAGGTGAATATCTCCATTATTTGTTAGCCCTAAAGCTTTGTATTTGCCATTTTCCCTTTGATTCTCCTTTTATCACAGCACACTATTGTCTAGATACTTTGTCTCTTAAATAAAATTCTACTGAGATTTGTTCTTTTAAGAACAGCTAATATTCCTTCAGTTTCTGGACAACTCTTAAACTTCTCTTCTTTCCTCATGACCTCTATGTTTGGTTGAACTGAACATGTCATTGATAAACATACTTTATTGATGCCCTCTGGAAAAATACAGAATGAGTGGTTTAAAAACCACAAATATATTTCTCATATATTTTTGCCTTTCCTCCTTTGTAATTTTCCACTTAGTCTTCCCCCAACAGATACCTTAATAAATTTAATATTTTTATAATGCCTTCAGTTGGTGATAATATAGTAGTTTATAAACTATTACAGTTACAAGTATTACTATCTGACATTTATTAATTTATTAGTTTATTTGTTACATCATACATACATTATTTCATGCATCATACCTATATTCTGTGCTTTGGATACATCATATATACATACATTATTTACATACATCATACCTATATTCTATGCTTTGGGTACAAAGATAAATATAGGATGCTTCTTTCACTTCAAAGAACTCGATTCAATGGGAGAAATGAATGAATATATCCTTATAGAATATGAGTATGAAAACTGAGATTTGAATAAAGTACAGTGTTGGAAGTATTTAGGCTAAGGAAATAAGGGAGGGCCAAGGCAGATTATTTAATTTGCTAGCACAGAGAGCCCAGATTGTGTAGTAACAGTATTCAGTACCACGGAGAGCACCCGGCATACCCAGTCTTGTGGCAGTTTGCACATTGTTGGAATGCTCAAAACTTTCTATTAAGGTCTGTCCTGACAAGCAAGAGATTTGACTTAAAAAAAAATCCTCATCCTCATCAGATATATCCTGGATTCTTTTAAGTTATGAAAATTCTATTTCAGCACATGAATTTCCAAGAGTTGAGGATGAAAACTGTAAAGATTAGTTGAAGAGTTTCTATTCTTAGATTATCTCCCTGGATCAAATATTTTATTTTAGAATTTGAGAAGGAAGAAAGACTTAATTTTCCAGGTTTTGAGGGGAATTGAAGACTCATATCCAACTAGCCTAGGCAGAATTTATCTCCACAAACATATCACATACTTGGCAACCATGATATGATTTTGAAATGCCTTACATTCTCAAATATGTTGTAAGTTTCTAACATTGGCACAATCAAATAGAAATTAAGCATTATGTCTTGATTAGAACAATAAATATTACAGAAAGTAAGGCACTTGCTTTTCATTGCATATGGCCAACCTGGATTTAGTTCTCAGTACCTCAAAGGGTCCTAGGGCCCATCAGGGGGCAATCCCTAAACACTTCCACATGTGGCCCCAAAACAAAACAAAATTTTAAGTTACATAGCATTTTAAGTTTTCCAGTGGCAACATTAAAAATTAAAAGAAGGTGATACCTTCTTGGGTCATACCCGTGATGCTCAGAAATTGCTCCTGGCTTGGGGGCCATATGGGACGCTTGGGGATAGAACCACAGTCCATCCTAGGCTAGCACAGGCAAGGCAGACTCCTTACCGTTTGTGCCACCACTCCAGCCCCATGGTGGAATTAATTATTATGGTTTATATGAATTCAAAACATTGTTGCAGTGTGTGGTGAATATTAAATTATTAATTAGGTACCACATATTATATTTTCTTATTAAATTTTCAAAATTCAGCATATATTTTATATGAAGAACATTTAAGTGAAGACAACAGCATTTCAAGTCCTCAGTACTATACAGTGTTATTGGCTGCTAGACTGGACAGAACAACAATATTTAATAGAGAGCTTACCTGTACTTTTGCTTCAGTTTTTCTGCTATTTAATATTTTAAATCTCATGCTGTTTGGCCAGGAAAATACCATCCCTTAAAGAGGTTGTCTCAAATCTAATATTTTTGTTCTCTATTTGCAGCTTATTAGGAGGTAGGAGGATAGAATATTTATATTAAATACATTTGTGTATTAAAAATGCCTATCTAGTAGAATTAACCTTTGATGGGGTAATATGGAAAAATAAATAGAAAACTAATTGATATTTGATGAAAAGATGCTTAATTTATATAGATGTGTTTCATAATTAAGAAAATAAGTACTCGGGAGAATAATTTAGGTCCTTTCTCTGAAAATAATTTAAAGTGAAAGGGTTTGGGGGTAAGGGTGCATGCTGAAGGATGGAGATCAGGAGCCTTAAATTTTAATGTTAACTTTGCCACTAGTTATACTAGATTCCCAGTGAAGTAAATCAGTTTGCATAGTTTTTTGTTTCCTGGTCTTTAAAATAATATGATTGGACTTGGTATCTTTAAATTTTTGTTGTGGTGATTTTAAATAAATTATATGAGCAATAATTTCATTTCATCCCACACCTGCCTCATAACGTCTGACCTGAATCAACTAATATAGCTGTCTCCCTAGCAGATCTCTACTCAGATCTGCTCAGTCCTCCACATAGTAACCAAATAATCTTTCTACATTAAAACTAATCATCTCAAACTTAATGACATTCAGAATCCTACAGTTGTTGCCTTACCTTTTTCTGTTCCCCAGCTTTGTCTTTCCCTCACCTTCCCCACCCCATTTCATATCACCTGTGCATACATACACTTCCAATTCAAATTTTGCTGGACTTGTATAACTGCCAGGAACATTGCTTTGGGGATGTCTTTATCAGATCTGGCTATCCTAATGGAAAAATACAGACTGGTGGTTTAAAAACCACAAATATATTTCTCATTATTCTGGAGTCTGGGAAAGCCATTACAATTGGGTTGCTACTAGGCTTAGTTCCTGGTAAGTTGACAACTGTTTATAATTTGTACCTCCCTTCATATCTCTTTCATGTATCTTCTGACTAGGATACTAATCCACCATCATGAATTAATTACCTGCAAATATCTCACCTTCATATATCATTGAATTGGAGACTATGGCTTTGACAAATAAATTTTAAAATGACATAGCATTTAGTTCTAATGAGAGCCAGTGAAGTAACAATAAAAGAGATTAGGACAATTCAAAGGTATTTGTTATTCTTTTTTTTTTCTTTTTTTGGTTTTTGGGTCACACCCGGCAGCGCTCAGGGGTTACTCCTGGCTCTATGCTCAGAAATCGCTCCTGGCAGGCTCTGGGGATCATATGGGATGCTGGGATTTGAACCACCGACCTTCTGCAAGCAAGGCAAATGCCTTACCTCCATGCTATCTCTCCAACCCCGGAATTTGTTATTCTTATACTAAAATCGTAATTTACTGTTTTGGGGCACTAAACCACTCCTTGTTCTGTGCGTGGTTGTGGGGGACTACCTGCTGGGATTTGAATTGGAGCCTCCTACATGCAAAGTATGCTCTCCTGTTGATTTGTCTGTCTGGCCTCACTATTTTGTATGTATTTTAATATGTATTAAATACACACACACATATAGGGGCTGGAGAAATAGCACAGAGGTAAGGCATTTGCCTTGCATGCTGAAGGACGGTGATTCGATCCCAGCATCCCATATGGTTCCCCGAGCCTGCCAGGAGCAATTTCTGAGTGTAGAACCAGGAGTAACCCCTGAACGCTGCCGGGTGTGACACAAAAAACAAAATAATAAATAAATACTTATATATATATAAATGTATAATTTTATATTTCTTATATGTTGTCATTTTAACAGGTTTCAAGAGTAAGGCAAGTATGCCTTATTTTGAGACAAACTATCTCTTTGATATTTGAGAAGTTGTGATATATTTAATCCTTTTAATTGATACGCCTACTCAATCTATTGTCAAATAGAAGTAAAACCAAGTTAAAGTACTTGTTATAGTCCAATAGCTCCTTGGATGGTTGAGAAAACTATGATCCAGAAAGGTACAGTAGCTTACCAGTTTCATACAGTTCATCAGGATAATAGTTCAACTTAAAATTCAGATGTTTTTATACTCCAGTCCAGTAACCTTTTTACATCTTTATGCACTATAAATAGTAAAATGGTCAGCTTTCTCATTTGAATTCAATTTTTTATTCTGTTTCTTTTTTGGTAAAATACCACTAGGATTCCTTCAGTCTTTACCCTCAGATGATTTGCGTCCCATTCAATGGTGCTCAGACTTTTAGCTCTGTGCTAAGGAATCACTCTTCACACTGGTTGGAGGACCATATGCATTGCTGGTGGTCAACTACATAGAATGCAAAGGCCTCACTGGGTGTTGGGCCTCATCAGTTGGGTCTATCTCTTTGACTATATGATATTTATACTTTTCGTTTGTTTTTAGGTATACACTTGGAAGTGCTCTGGTCTAGTTTTGGCATGTACCTTAGACATTGCTCACAGCAGTTTCTGGGGCATTATGTGGTTCTGGGGATGAAGTCTGGGGTTCTTGTATGCAAAATACATGCACTAGACCATTGAATTTTCTCCCAGACTGGAAATAAGATCTTAGTTCCCATTCTGCTGCTGCTGATGTAATTTTATTTTTCACAGTAAAATGAGTAAGCTAAATAATTTCTATTATAAAATTTATATATAAATATATATAACAGTGCCTGTCATAGAATATTTTATGCAGTAATTAATTCATACATATTTAGTATTTAATGAGACAAACTGTTGGTAGTTGTGTATGAATATATGCATGGTCTTAGGATATACAAAGTATGAATAATTTCTTAACAGTTACTATTAATTGATCTAAACCTCTGCCCTTTTAGAGCAAACAATGAGCTAGTGGCTTTCCATGTAGCAAAAATAGTTACTGATTGTTAATCAGTTTAATACAGAAAATTTAATTATCAGTTAATTAATTGGGCATCCCAACTGGCTCCTCAGGGGATCTGTGAACCACTTAAATACTTAGTAAATGGATCAGTGGTTTAATGCCTGAGGATGTGGATCTCAGGTGCTAGGCACTACCAGGATCACTAGTAGTGCTCAGGGACTTGTAGGACAACACCTGGCAGTGCTCAGTGTATGCTGAGGAAGTCATGTGCTGCCAGGGCTCAAACATGGGCTGTGCACTATGCCCTATACTGTCTCTTCAGTACTTTTATTATGAATAATTTGTTGGTATTACCCCTCTAAAGAATTTTGTCTTATCTAAATAGTTTAACAAAAATTATTTCTTAATTTAGAATGCAATTTATTAAACTATGTAGTTTATTTGTAGTTATTTTAAATACATAAAATTATGTTTTTATTTTTTATTTATTTTGGGGGAGGGTCACACCCGGCAGTGTGCAGGGGTTACTATTGGCTCTACACTTAGAAATTGCTCCTGGCAGGCTCAAGGGACCATATGGGATGCCGGGATTCGAACCACCATCCTTCTGGATGCAAGACAGACACCCTACCTTCATGCTATTTCTCCAGCTTGAAAGTATGTTTATAAATAAAAATAATCTACATCAACTTCTTAAATTTTGTTGTTTCTGAAAGTTTTTGCAGCTGTATCAGGTTGGTGAGAAATTTTTTTCATTTGACTTGGGTTTGCATGCAGATTTGCATTTGGCTTGTTTTTTTCTATGTAAAATTATTTAGAAATTAGGGGAAAAAAAGTCCAGCAAACAATAATTAGCACAATAAAGTGGGAAGAAAAGGAAACTTGGAAGTTTTTTTTATATAAATTTTAATATATACGTAATCCCTCACCACAAAGAGTGATGAGTTTAGTTAGAGAAGTAACTACATTGCGAACTATCCTAACAATGAGAATGTATGAGGGAAGTAGAAAGTCTGTCTGGAGTACAAGTGGGGGCAGGGTGGGGAGGAGGGATATTTGGGAATTGGTGGTGGGAATACTGCACTGGTGATGGGAGGTGTCCTCTTATATGACTAAAACCCAACCACAATCATGTTTGTAACCAAGGTGTTTAAATAAAAAATATTACTAAAAAAAAAAAATACTGGGCCCGGAGAGATAGCCCAGCAGCATTTGCCTTGCAAGCAGCCGATCCAGGACCAAAGGTGGTTGGTTCAAATCCCGGTGTCCCATATGGTCCCCCCGTGTCTGCCAGGAGCTATTTCTGAGTGGACAGCTAGGAGTAACCCCTGAGCAATGCTGGGTGTGACCCAAAATCCAAAACAAACAAACAAAAAAAAACCAAATACTATCTTCAAAAAAAATGAAGTATAATTTGAAAAATATAAGACTGATCATTTTCCAAGTAACCTACAATAGGTAACAGTTCTAAAATTGAGTAAATTTTTAAAAATGACATTACAGCCATCTTCAAGGAGGAAACTGCACTCTCCAAGCAAGTGAAAGCAGAGATTAACAGATGGGAATATATTAAGCTGAGAAGCTTCTGCACCTCAAAGGAAATAGTGCCCAGGATACAAGAGCCACCCACTGAGTGGGAGAAACTATTCACCCAATACCCATCAGATAAGGGGCTAATCTCCAAAATATACAAGGCACTGACAGAACTTTACAAGAAAAAAACATCTAACCCCATCAAAAAATGGGGAGAAGAAATGAACAGACACTTTGACAAAGAAGAAATACGCATGGCCAAAAGACACATGAAAAAATGTTCCACATCACTAATCATCAGGGAGATGCAAATCAAAACAACGATGAGATACCACCTCACACCCCAGAGAATGGCACACATCACAAAGAATGAGAATAAACAGTGTTGGCGGGGATGTGGAGAGAAAGGAACTCTTATCCACTGCTGGTGGGAATGCTGTCTAGTTCAACCTTTATGGAAAGCGATATGGAGATTCCTCCAAAAACTGGAAATCGAGCTCCCATACGATCCAGCTATACCACTCCTAGGAATATACCCTAGGAACACAAAAATACAATACAAAAACCCCTTCCTTACACCTATATTCATTGCAGCTCTATTTACCATAGCAAGACTCTGGAAACAACCAAGATGCCCTTCAACAGATGAATGGCTAAAGAAACTGTGGTACATATACACAATGGAATATTATGCAGCTGTCAGGAGAGATGAAGTCATGAAATTTTCCTATACATGGATGTACATGGAATCTATTATGCTGAGTGAAATAAGTCAGAGAGAGAGAGAAAAACGCAGAATGGTCTCACTCATCTATGGGTTTTAAGAAAAATGAAAGACACCCTTGTAATAATAATTTTCAGACACAAAAGAGAAAAGAGCTGGAAGTTCCAGCTCACCTCAGGAAGCTCACCACAAAGAGTGATGAGTTTAGTTAGAGAAATAACTACATTTTGAACTGTCCTAATATTGAGAATGTATGAGGGAAATGTAGAGCCTGTTTAGGGTACAGGCGGGGGTTGGGTGGGGAGGAGGGTGATTTGGGACTTGGGTGATGGGAATGTTGCACTGGTGATGGGTGGTGTTCCTTTTATGACTGAAACCCAAACACAATCATGTATGTAATCAAGGTGTTTAAATAAAAAAAAAAAAATTAAAAAAAAAAAAAAATTTTTGTAATCACTACCTAGGATTTGGTAAAAAAAATTAACATATTGTTTCAAAGTCAAAAAAGTTTGTCTGTTAATGCCTTTAGGTAATTTAAAGGCAGTAATTTCTCTGATTTATGTTCTTTCAAATGTTTTAGGCTTTTGTGAACTCTGCATTCATTCATTCAGGTAAAATTAAATAGAAACAAACATACCAACTGACAGAAACTCAACCACAAAAAGCTTCCAATTGGAGTAGACACTTGGCAGGTGGAAGAATCATAAGGTCTAGTCATAGATTTGCTTGCTTCAGATATGCAAATGAACTAAGTGGGGTTGGACAATCTGTTAAATATGAGTAATTAACTATGGAAAATAAGGTCAGCAAAACTGTGAACCCTAGAAAGAGATTGTTTGAATGAAATAGAGATGTTAGGCTCTAAACAATTCATCTAAAGCAGTACAAAATGGGTCTTTGGGGTCGAATTTGTAAAGTCATTTAAAAATAAATCAATGAGAGAAAAATATTTTGAGCATTAGTATTTTGATTTAGAGATAAGTAATTAAAGTATGCTTTTGTTTTCAATATTATTCTCCATCAATGGTAGCCCTTTATGCTGCTTGTGGAAAATAGAGGACCAAGAGTTATGCAACAGAAGCAAAACAGTGGATCTTTAATAGGGAGATGTTGTTGGCTCATACATTGACCTGTGAACTGGGGAAGAATATTGCGGTTGTTAGTTTACTTAGAGCAATATTGATTACTGTGCTTTAGCTGGAATAAAGCAAATATGGAAAGCATTTTCACTCCGCCAGTCTGGAATCAGTTTCAAAGGCACAAAACGTAACCTGTGTCTTTGGAGAAGTTTGTGAACTAGGCAGCAAAGCACTCTCTGTATCTAAGGAATGGAAGAATGATCAAAATAGTTAAATCTGAGATAGCCTTAACTTTCTCAAAATTACTTTCCTTTGCTTGGCAGCCAGCCAGCCAACTAACTGTGGCTTAGCAGTGAAAATTCAAAACAATGAAGCTGGCAGAACAGTTTTATAGAACTTGATTCAGCCAGGTGAAGAATTGGAAGGGGAAGTTTCCGCTCCCTTGTCTTCTAGTTTTTATGTTATAAGGGATAAAAAATAGGCAGTTCTGTTTTGAGAAGGAATATATATCATGATGGCAGACGTATTTTATTGCTTTGTCAAGACAATGAAAGCTATTATTCAATTGGCATTGTCACCTTAAAGCTAAGTACAAATTCTGATGTAGTGATATCTATAATTTTGGGGGGGGCCCACACCCATTGATGCTCAGGGGTTACTTCTGGCTAAGCCCTCAGAAATTGCTCCAGGCTTTGGGGACCATATGTGATGCTGGGGGAATCAAACTTATTTGATTTTGAAACAATATGTTAATTCTTTCCAAATCCTAGGTATATTATATTAAATAATATATATTATTAAATATATTAAAATTATATTAAATTTATATATAATATATTTATATTTATAAAATATATAAAATTATTTATTTTTCAAATGCGAGATAAGTGTTTAGATGATGAGGTTCCATGGCATAGAAGCAGTTCTCTGATGACTGTGTCCTAAGCTAAGTCATCTTGGGAGTAAAAGTTGGTGTTGATGAAAGGAGAGATTTACATAAAGGGGGAGGAATAAAGTACACATTCCAAGAATGGTGTCTGGAAACACAGTCAACAGAAGTGCAAAGGAGAAGCGGGCCTGGCATGTTTGGATTCAGGATCACAGACCTGTTTAAATGGAAGAATCTGTGTGTGTGTGTGTGTGTGTGTGTGTGTGTGTGTGTGTGTGTGTGTGTGTGTTTAAGACTTGTGAAATAGCAGATTGGAGTTGTTGGTGAGGACTGAATTGTAAATTGTAACTGATTCATTGTATCGCAGATTTTATTTCATAGGCAAAGGTAATTTCTTAGCATGTCAATAACATATTACTTTGTATTTGAAGAGATCATTATATGCCTTACATCTACTGAAACTGGAAAAATATTTAAAAAAATTTTTCAAATTATACAACACATGAAAATGACCCCATACTCTCTTGGTTGCATGGAAAACAAAAACATAATTATTAAAAAGTAATGTGGGGTGCTCATCAAGATATTTCCACTCTGAAAAAAAAAATATCTTTACTGGGTTGTGATGGTTGTGGTGAGTGATTGGGATGAGGCTTGGAAGTAAAGTGTTTGCCTTGGAGGCATGAGGGTACTTCTTTAATACAGGGATCCAGTATCCACTCAGAATTGTCCACGTGCCAGGCAAGCACCATATCCACTGTGTTATCTCTCTAGTCCCTTCCTCTGCATGTCTTGATGGTTGATGAACATGTCTCAGTTCATTGTGTCCCTGCTCCTTCACCAAATCAGAAAATTTGAAAGCTTGGATGTGTCCTTGCTCAGAGTTGTGCACTGAATTTTAGCCAGTTATTTTACTGTATAGATGTATTGTTTCTAGAAGTTATGTATACTATCTAGAGTTTTCTTTGTGATCTTGTGATCCATGAATGATAGTGTCTGACTTCTTCATTAACCATTGGAATTCCTTTAGTTTCCCTCCTCTCTCTGAGACTCAGACATCTAATTTTAGTATTAGGGAGAATGAGAATGAAAATCCTGTTAAGAATTTTCTGATTCTTGGGCCAGAGTGGTAGCACAGTGGTAGGGCATTTGCCTTGCACATGGCTAACTGAGGATGGATGCGGGTTTGATCTCTGGCATTCCATATGGTCCCTCGAGCCAGGAGTGATTTCTGAGTGCAGAGCCAGGAGTAACCCCTGAGCATGGATTTTGGATGTGCCTCCCCTCCCCCCAAAAAAATTTCTGATTCAGAGTTTACATTGGAAATGGATGAAGCACTGGAATTTTGTGCATGGGAACCACCAATAACAGTATTGTAAATCACAGAATCTCAATCAACAGAAAACATTAAAGAGTTTTTTTAAGAGTTGGTAGATTTTTCAGCTCAGAAAATATTGAAAATGTGTGACAAAAAATTTCACGGCAGAATAATTTGAATAAACTTTGTTGGAGTCGAATTATTTAGCTTCTTTTGACTTTATTGTTATGAGTGAATTCCTTCTGCATTATTCAATGAAGTTCAGGTTGTCAAAACAAAGTCATTTTGAAAAGCAAGTTTACATGTAGTATTTTCTTATATAATGATAGAGATTAGGGACACTGATATCAGGAGTTGTCATTTGGTTTCTTGAGCACTTCTTGGGATACCTCCCACCAAAAGAAATAACAACAGTGGCAAAAAGAAAAATTACTTTTTTTGGAAGTACTGGCTGGATTTTTGTTAAATAACTTAAATGATCATGTAGAAGCCCCAGAAAAATAATTAGGTTAAAATAAATGAAATTGCTGTCAACTCACCTTATCTTGATCCACAGAATGGCAGTTTCATATAGTTTGATTCTTACTATGCCGCTATTATTTCCAAACTTAATTTTTCCTCTTCTTATTTTTAGATCTTGAATATATAGTTTGCCATTATGATTGAATGATTACTGTTCTGTTCTGTAAATCATTTGATATTTTTAATAATATAGAAAAGTTTCATGTTTCTTCAATAGGATTTCAAATGCAATGCAATTAAATGCAAGTTGATTTTTCTTTTTTATTTAAATGCAAGTTTAAAATAAAAGCCATGATATATAATATATCAACACATTTATGAGTAGCTGTAAAGGAATTCCCTAAATTCTGTAAGGATATTGTGGACAAGAAATTTGGTATGTTTTAATAGCCTTGTCCAGTATTTTGACATCTTTCCTTTGCAAAGACTATTTGCCTTGCCAAATTGTTTTTTAATTGTAATAATAGCATTAAAAAAAACCCCAAGAGTTTTTAAAATTTGCATAAACACCAAACAAGGTGAAACAGGAATAGGAGGGAGATGGGAATTGAAAGAAAAGTAGCAGAATTAATAGATGTTGCAGTGTTTTATGGTACATAAATTCACAAAGAAAACCAATCTGCTGACCTTTAGATTTGAAAGTATCAGGGCCGAAGAGATAGCATAGAGGTAAAGAGTTTGCCTTTCATGCAGAAGGGTGGTGAGTTGATCCCAGCATCCCATATAGTCCCAGGAGAGATTTCTGAGCATAAATCCAGGAGTAACCCCTGAGTGCTGCCGGGTGTGACCCAAAAACAAATACACATACACACACACACACACACACACACACACACACACACACACACACACACTCATACACACACACACAAAATAAAAGATTTGAAAGTACCCATTCTCCTTAAAATTTTTTCTCTCAATTGCTCTCCTCAACTCAGTGTCACTATGCCATTCTAGAATATTGGCGTTTTGCCTATCATTAAGTTATGCAAAAATTTCTGTGCCATCAAATGACCTGTGGGGTTCCTAAAACTCAGTGCTGTATTTACAGAAACAGAAGGCTATTGTGACACTTTTATCAAATGACATGATAATTAACTTGTCTCTGACTTATCACTGAGGAATGTGCCTATTGATACCTTTCAGTTTGTGGGTATAATACAGTGTTTCAGAATAGAAGCACTTAATTAATTCCTTTTTCTCACACACTTTATGGACCAGTTTAGATAAATTCTTATCTCACTTTCTCTTTTTTTTTTTTTGGTTTTTGGGCCACACTGGTGACTCTCAGGGGTTATTCCTGGTTCTGTGCTCAACAATTACTCCTGGCTTGGGGGACCATAGGAGATACCAATTATTGAACCCAGGTCCATCCTGGGTCAGCCACATGCAAGGCAAATGCCCTACGGCTGTGCTATTGCTCCAGCCCACTTATCTCACTTTCTTTTTTTTTTTTTTTTTTGGTTTTTGGGTCACACCCGGCATTGCTCAGGGGTTACTCCTGGCTGTCTGCTCAGAAATAGCTCCTGGCAGGCACGGGGGACCATATGGGACACCGGGATTCGAACCAACCACCTTTGGTCCTGGATCGGCAGTTTGCAAGGCAAACGCCGCTGTGCTATCTCTCCGGGCCCCACTTATCTCACTTTCAACCAGAAAGTTGACATCTTTTTTTTTCTCTCCCTGTAAAGAAAAAATACCCAGAATTTCTGCACAAGCAGAAATCAAGAAATAAGCTGGCACCAAAATTTAATCTTGGACAAATATAAAAGTTTGCTAAATAATGACAAAAGATTATGAAAGGAATTTAGTTTAGGTACAATGCTTTTATTCTGAAAACAATCATATATTAATTCAAAGATTATATGAAATTGAATTTATTTACTACAAACACTTACATGGCATCTATTGTGGTTGTGCATTGTTTAATCCTGTATGCAATGTTACAAGACTGTATCATCATTTTACAGATTGAAGAACTGAGATATGGAGACTGATTATTGCACATAAATTATATTTAGAGTTATAGAACTGCCTCTCCTTTCATTGCTGTGATGATTGTGAGGACTGGGATCACACATTTTCCTGGCTGGGGTGCTCAGATATTTTTTGGCCTTGGTTCTGGCCAGGAATCGTGCATGTTGCAGTGTTTGCACACTTGACCACAAGGCTTGCTGGGCTTGGTGTTGCCTTACCTCTGATGCTTGCAGTCTGGTTGTTTCGCTCATAATTGAGGTTATGGATCATTGTGTTGCTGACCAAGGATCATGGCGTTTATACTGTGTTGCTTGCACACAAGATTGCAGTGTTCCCTTAGCAGCAGATCATTGGGACCAAGTCCTGAGCATTGTAACACATCTTGCAAAGCAGGGACATTCACCACAAAGCTATCACCTGGGCTGCTCCAAACAGAAATTTTCTAATCTTTTCCTGTAATCAGAATTGAGTGCATAATTTTAGGTTGAAACAAAATGTGTGAAAAAGCACATCTGATATTCTTATGCACATAAATTAGAATGGGTAGTAAGTCAAGGCTTATAATTAAATGCTAGGAATGAATGTTTGGACAATACGAGCGATTAAATAGAAGAAACAGAAAGCAGGGTGTATATTTTGGTGACTTCATTGCCCTGTGTGGCTTCCAAAATGGAACTGCCTATTGGAGAATGATGCACTAAGCAGAAAGAGTTAAGAACCTGATGAGTTTTAAATGGCATGCTCAGAACTACGTTTTCAAAGATAAAGCTGTTTCTATGGAAGAAGTGATAGCTGTTGATTCCAGCTTTTCTTTAATTCAATATATATGGTGAGGGAAAAGAACCATTTCACAGGGTTCTTGCCAGTCCCAATGGTCTTTTAAAGGTGGGGTGGGGAGGGAGGAGTAACTAACTACTCATGTCAGAAAGCAACAGGTTTGCTGATGGGGTTTCAGGATCTTGTTAAACTCTGTACCTGATTGACCAAAAGTTGTTTTGAGTAGCCTGCTGAGTAAACATTGTTGAAAAGTTAACAGGTCACAGTAGAAGCAGAGCAAGAAGTGGATCTGCAGAAACATTTAGAATTTAATGGGTCTGTGGCTGTAGTGAAACAGTGTACTGAAATAATTCTAATTAGGCTCTGTCAGTCAAGCTGCATAATCATATTTTCCTCTCCTTACTTACTTTCCCCTCCTGACTTACTCTCTTTTCTATGCAGAAGCAGCCGCAGCTTACAGCACCATTTTAAGTCATTCATACACCATTCTTTGGATAATGTGCCTGTGTATTTTTAAAATTATATAATATCCAAAGGAATATTCATGCAAACTAAAAGGGGTAACAGCTTGCATCAGTCACACTGTGGCTGGATTCTGGTACCAGCGGTGTGTGTTGGAGTGTGGGTAAGCTGAGTGCTCATGGTTTCCCACTAAACACACACACATAGAGAACAGCAGATATGCAATCAGGAGGGAAGAACTTTCTGGTCTTTCTCTTTTGATTTATTTCATTTGTCAAAGAGTAAACATCAATTCAGAAAACTATTTGTGTTCATCAAATTCGGATGTGTGCGATTCAGACAAAGTTAGTAGAGACAGATGTGCCAGGGTAGGCCCCAGTCAGGACGCTGGGATGTCCCTATTTGGCTTGGGAGGTCCCTGGTGTGGTGTGGCTATTGTTGATCTTCCCCACAATGTGCTTTGAAGGAGATTCTGTTACATATTGGTTGTGCTTTTGTGAAGAAAAGCATTATTCTAAGCGGGTCTTAAGAAGTGCTGAAAAGAGCTTCAAAGAAAAGTTTCCATCCCTTGTTCCTGACAGTCACTATAAAACAAGGAATTGATTTTTAGGTTGATTCTTAGGAAATGAGTAGATGTAATGGAAAACATAGTAAATACACACTTTCTAGACTTGAATTAGAGTTGGTGAATGACTTGCAAACATCCTTTTCTTGAATTTTTTTCAAAATACCATACAGCTCGAAAATAATCATTTTTTAGCATGTGGACAAAAGCAAGTGTCTTAAGAATTTGTTACAACTCAGTAACAGGGGACTGTTACATAGACTTCATATTACTTTTTATTACTTTTTACTAAAATTAACATTGTATTCTGACATTATAAGTTTTGATGTGCGTAATATATAACTGTATTATAGTTATGAGTCCGAAGTTTCACCTAGTTGTAACTTCTTGCTAGATTTGTATACACCACTCCATTTTTCTTTTCTGTCTGGTAATCATTAATTATTTTCTGATTCTATGTATTTATTTTTTATTTTATTTAGTTCATCTATTTGCTTTCTTTATTATTTTTTTTTAGGTTTTCTTAACACAAAATGAAATCCTGGTGTATTTAATTTCCTAATGAAAAATGCCAACAGACTTATTTTTATTTATGTACTTTTGTGTCAATAGTAACTGGCTCACAAGAATATTAGTAACCAAAACTTGACATTTCACAACTTGACTAAATACTAATGACAATAGGCATTAGAGAAGTGTAAAAGGAATAACATTGAGAAATAAATAGGTGAGGAAACAGAATGAAAAAAAGTTATGTTTTTTTAATATAAAATATCAAATTAAGTTAACTAAAGTCAATAAAATCTCTTAGCTGCTACTAAAGGAAAAAGACAGGAAGGATTTTTGGAGCCTGGAGCTATTATACAAACCCATAAAACAGGCTCTGAGGCTGAAATAAACACATCAGCTTCAAACATTGTGTCCTACAAAGAAGGAACCTTCAGAGGACCAGATAGGAATGCTGAGATGTTATTTCCATTTAACACTGAATTAGGAAACAAAAACTTTTATAATGCTCTTACCTTTACCTTTCATAGGTGAAAATGTCCATCTTATTTGGAAAAAAAAAAAAGAGAGAGAGAGATAATAGCCAAACCACAGGCTGTGGCGTGCTTTGCTGAATGATTTTGAGCAACTAAGTGATTTTTTTTTTCTTGATTCCAAATAGCTAGGAGGAAATCTTTAACCCTCCATTGTATTGCCACAAAGCCTGGCTGATCACCCTGGGAGGCCCCAGAGTTCTTAGCAATTGGGGATTGGTTGTGGAAAGAACTTCAACATTTTACTGCACAGGGTTCGGTTGCTGTGTTTTTATCTGCAGAAAAGCACTGGAATAGGCACTTTCAGACTTTTCCTTTGCAACTGGGAAGAAATGGGAAATTGTAAGGTAACTCTGGAAGGTAATAGCTGTGCTTGCTACTGTTTAAAGGGAGGGAGAGATGTTTGTCTGCTCACCAGGACCAATTGATTTTTATCATCCCTCTCAGGTGTCACTGTAATGATTTGTTTAAAGCTGAAGTCAAACAGAGTTGTATTACTACAATTGTAAAGGCTTTGTCTAAAGCTTTATATTCTTTAAACATTG
The DNA here is from genome assembly GCF_024139225.1 of Suncus etruscus. NCBI lineage: Eukaryota > Metazoa > Chordata > Mammalia > Eulipotyphla > Soricidae > Suncus > Suncus etruscus. Next base: position 117,165,626 of record NC_064848.1, on the reverse strand, counting down.
ATTTGGTTTTATTTCTTGTGTTGATTTGAATAGTGGAGGTCGAATTTTTTTAATGAGTTTATTTTACACAGCTTTAGAAGAGAGAAAGACCTGCTGGGAGTTGACCATTGAATTTAATTCTGGTATTTTCAGTAGACAAGAGTGAGTACAGTTTAAAAAAATAAATGCTAGTAGGTTTATGGTTTCAGAATATACCAACAATTTATAAGCATGTTATTTCTATATATTCAGTTATTGTCCATAGAGATATTATTTCTCAGTATTTTCATGGCTATTTTTAATATTACTTTAACCCTATTTCTTAGTCAGACCTTGAATTCCTTTACCTGCTGTATTCCTATTACTTTTTATTATATTGCAGTACAATACTTTCTGTATTCCAAGTAAACTTAAACTTTGTTTATTTATTTTCTGATTAAAAAAGAGCACTTCTTGTTCTTTCTATAGTATGAAACTTTGTTCTCAAAAGTTCACGTATTTTTGCATATTTAAATTCCCCCCCGCCCCCAAATTTGGTGATCAGGAGGATGAAAAACTTGTATTAGAGGCCTGTTTTTAAAATGCCATCATTGGATTTGTTAGCTTGAGCTAATGAAATATCTTTAAAGTCCACCAAAAATTCATATTAAGTCTCTCAGTTTTTGAACCTTATGAAATGAGTGTGATGTGCTTATATCATTACAATGTTTTGCATCCTTGAAAATTACCCTAAAAAAATCCTTTCCTGACTTTTATTAGAGTTGGACATAAAGCAAGTGGCTTGAAACACTGCTGTTTCACTACAGGAATTTCTCTTCTTTTCATATTTTCCCTTGACAATACTAAGATAACATAAATGCATTAAAATAACTTACTTTCTTTTTTTTTTTTTTTTTTTTTTTTTGGTTTTTGGGCCACACCCGGCGGTGCTCAGGGGTGACTCCTGGCTGTCTGCTCAGAAATAGCTCCTGGCAGGCACGGGGGACCATATGGGACACCGGGATTCGAACCAACCACCTTTGGTCCTGGATCGGCTGCTTGCAAGGCAAACGCCGCTGTGCTATCTCTCTGGGCCCAAAATAACTTACTTTCATATATTATGTTATCTGGTTTGCATGACTTAGATCCTGGCTTCTTTTGTTATTTGTTTGTTTTGGGGCCACACCTGATGGTGTCAGGGGTTATTCCTGGCTCTGTACTCAGAAATCACTTCTGGCAGGCTCAATTACTCCTGGCAGGCTCAGGAGAACATATATATGGGCTGCTGGGGATTAAACCCAGGTAAGCCGCGTGCAAGGCAAATGTCTTACCATTGTGCTATCACTCCAGCCCCTAGATCCTGACTGACTTAAATTATGAGTTGTGACATCATATTGGGGGGTCATGTAACTTAGAAAATTGTTTTAAGATCATTTTTTATAATTTATTTTCAAAAAATATTTACTTTATTCACCTGTTATATGTCTACATGCATAAAATTGCTAACACAGTTTTCAGGCAAAAAGGGAATTGTGAGTGAAAAAGTTTGAGTTTTATCTTGCTTGAGCATTTATTAATAAGTACCTGTAGAGAGAGCCTGTCTTATTTCTATTTTAAAAATGTGAAGAGTGAGATTCAGCAAGACTCAACAGTACAGGTCCAGGAATGTAGCTCAGATCTTCTGTCTTATACATATGAGTGTGGACAACCCTAGTTTTAACCTGGATACTTCCAAAACTAACAAAAAAAGATCCAGCAGTGTACCCCACCCTGCCCAACTGGAAACATGCCAGCTTAATTCCGACTCAGACATTTGTGCCAGTTCTCTTCAAAAACACTGTTTTAGCAGCAGTGTGCTTGATATTTGCTTTTATGATCAGACAATTTGAGCTGAGTCCTTTCATAGGAAGGCGGTTTTGACAACAGCTGGTGTTAGGTAGATTAAAATAAAATCAAAGCCCATGGTTGGAAAGTGTAATAATCAAGAAAGAAAAAAGGGAGATAAGATACCAAAATAACAGAGTTATATTTAACTGATGTTAGAAGTAACTGAGTGATTTAAAATAATTGGGCTATGGGACATGATTCAATAGGTTCATGCTGGCTTTAGTTTCTTTCTTCTTTTTTTCCAAAATAAGGCATTATCCCTTTAGTGCTGCTTGGTTCTGTGCCACCTGTTTTTTGTTTGTTTGTTTGTTTGTTTGTTTTAAGAAAAATTTGCAGTACCATGTCTCCACAAGTCATTGGCTTGTGGAATCTAGACATAGGAATCTAGAGTATATTTAAAAAGAAAACATAAATTTTTCATAATGTATTTCTGCACAATAAAGTGCCAAATCTTTAACTCCTCTATCCATTATGCAAGGCCTAACTTTCATGTTTACCTGGATTATATTGGGAATAGTATTTATTGTTACTATTGATAAGTTGTATTATTTGCAGTGTCAGCCATCTTTTCATTTTTCATTTTCTTTTTTGCTTTTGGGCCCCACAAGCATTGCTCAGGGCTTACTCCTTGTGTTCTATGCTTAGGGATGCCTCCTGCCAGTGCTCCGAGTACAATATTTGAGGGTGCCAGGGTCAGCAACATATGCAAGGCAAGTCCCTTTCCCTCTGTACTACTTAGTCTTTTACTATGATTTAGTAGTTTAGTTCTACCATGCCAATACACTTCTCTTTGCTTTCTATGACTCTATTCTGATGATCATGATTTTTTTTTTTTTTTGGTCTTCTCAGATACTCTCACTATGGATGTTATTTAAGATGCTCAGCCTAGGGGCCAGAGAGATAGTATGGAGGTAGGAGGTAGGGTGTTTGCCTTGCATGCAGAAAGATGGTGGTTTGAATCCCAGTATCCCATATGTTCCCCCGAGCCTGCCAGGGGTGATTTCTGAGCATAGAGCCAGGAGTAATCCCTGAGCACTGCCGGGTATGACCCATAAAAAAAAACAAAAACAAAAACAACAAAAATGAGGGACAGATGATCTGACTCATATATAGAATATGAAGAAACATAGGGTAATAAAAAATGCCCAGAGGAAACAGAAACCAAGAACAGGTCTTTAGTAGGAAGTATATCACTTCAGTGGGAGTGGAGGGCTATGAAGGCTGGGGAGATGGACACTGGACACTAGTGGAGGGTGTGGTGCTGGAATGTTTTATGCATGAAACCCTGCCATTATCTGTCTTGCAAATCATAGTGACTAAAACAACATTTTAAAATGCTTTAAAAAATTAAGTAGCAGGGTAGGGCCAAAGTGACAGAGAAGGGAGCAAAATGAATACCTATTTGGACCCGAGGAGAAAAAGGGAGGGGAGGTACGGACAGGGAAAGGGAGTGGAAAACGGGGAAAGGAGAAGGGAGAAGCTTTTCTAGAAGGCAAGAAGTAACTTTTTGTATTCTATCTTAAACGATGAAGAGAAAAATCATTCATTTAAAGTAGTATAGGTAATAAATTTATTTATTGTTAGAGTAAAAATGATAGTTCTAACTCTGAAAAATGAAAGGTGATAAATATAAAAATAGAAAGTGCGAGGAGGCCTAGGCACCCAGAGAAGCCATCTTTGTAATGCAGGGAACACTCTGCATTACACTCTGTTTTTTCTTGTGTGTGTGTGTGTGTGTGTGTGTGTGTGTGTGTGTGTGTGTGTGTGTGTGTGTGTGTTTCCTTTACTCTTGGTCCTAAAATTGCCAGGAGCTTTTATTCTATTGGGTTGATTACTCAGGAAGATTATTTTTGTGATCTTTCCGTATTATTGATTAACCTTTGCTAATCAATTCCTTTCTGGAGAATGTGGTCTAGCATTTGAATAAAGCCACTTTCATTTTTGCTGGTGAAGCAAGTGTCTGTCCCTGCTGTTTCCTGGCAGTTGGACTCAGGGCTTACACATGCTTGGTACCTTATGACTGTGTGGTAGCACTGGCTAAAAATTTAAAAAGTGCTGCCTTTTTACACAAAGGAGATAATAGTAATGAGGACTTATTTGGCTTCTATAAATGTAAAAACATATTCAAAGACAAAATTTGCTTCAAAATGTTTTTGTGTACTACTGGTGAGTTACTTTTAAAATGCAAGTGAATTTGAAAAATCTGCTGAAAGGGGCCGGAGAGATAGCACAGCGGCGTTTGCCTTGCAAGTAGCCGATCCAGGACCTAAGGTGGTTGGTTGGAATCCCGGTATCCCATATGGTCCCTCGTGCCTGCGAAGAGCGATTTCTGAGCAGATAGCCAGGAGTAACCCCTGAGCACCGCCGGGTGTGGCCCCAAAATAAAACAAAACAAAAAAATCTGCTGAAAAATGAGACTGTTGACTTCAGCATCTACTCATCCCAACCTTCACTTTTAAGGGAATACTTTCACTCTGTTTCAACCTTCTAAAACAGTCTTTCAAAGTGGGCAATGCATCTCATACCCCTAGGTCTGATATAAGGGGCAGTAGTGGTAGATTTGGTGCAATTGGGGGACACTCTGTTAATTTTTTAAAGGTAGATTTCCAGGGCAGCTAAGCTGATCAAGTTTAGGCATGTCTAATACTAAACTATAGTGTAGTGGCTGGTAAAGAGCAGCAGGTGTTTTCACTGACAAATACAAAAAATGTATTAAATAATTAGTGCTTTTGAATAGTAGTTTATGTGCTGACTTAAGCATGTACAGATATGATTCAGCTTTGTCCTTTTATGGATAGTTTGATATAAGCAGCATTGTGATTATCAGGGAGGGTTTGGAAGGAAAGGATTTAAAAACATTAAAAAAAACTTTCTTGGAGGAATAAAGCAATTAAAAGAAGAAACTACATCTACATGAAGAAGGGTATGGTTAATAGAAAATAGCAGGATTCTTCCCATGTACCATCCCAAGAGTTTAAGTGGAATAACTTCTGCTGTTGTATTTTTTACATAATGAAGCATTGGTCTCCCCATGAACAAGTATTTCAGGCAAGATGTTCTATTTCAACATATGATTATTTGGAGTCAACCAAGGCTCTGCATGTCATGACTTTGACCAGTTAACTACAAGACAGATAAAAATAAAATTGAGGGTTATTATCAGAAACCTCACTATTTGGAAAAGGTATCTACATAATACAGAAAACCTCTTTTTTGGAGTTCTATGCCATGTTGAGCCTCCCTCTCCTCTTGGAACCTCTAGACCCCTATCCCATTCCTTATCTCAGGATACAGACCCCAATTTTATCTACTGGCTTTGGACTTCTTTTTTTTTTTTTTTTTTTTGGTTTTTGGGCCACACCCGGTGACGCTCAGGGGTTACTCCTGGCTATGCGCTCAGAAGTCGCTCCTGGCTTGGGGGACCATATGGGACGCCGGGGGATCGAACCGCGGTCCGTCTCCTAGGCTAGCGCAGGTAAGGCAGGCACCTTACCTCCAGCGCCACCGCCCGGCCCTGGACTTCTTTTTTTAAAGTATGTATAAGTATGTGTGTGTATAGTACTTATTATACATATAACTTATTTCTACTCTTTTACTAATCTGTCTATTGTTACTTTGTTTGACCAACCAAAAACTGAGAGGAGGAAATTTTGCTCTTATCTACAGTAGCCTTTTTATTTGTTTCTCTTCACCCTAGTCCTCAATGCAGTCTATTTTGTTCTTTCAAATGAAATTCAAATCAAATCAGATCAAGCTGAAGCCATAGCAGAGCATTAGGGCATTTGTCTTGCATGTGGCCAACCCAGGATGGACCTGGATTTAATTCCCAGTACTCCATATGGACCCCCCACACCCCTGCCGAGCCTGTCAGGAGCAATTTCTGAGCACAGAGCCAGGAGTAATCTCTGAGCACTGCCGGGTATGGCCCAAAATCTCCTCCCCCCAAAATTAAATTAGATCATTTATATTCTCAAAACTCAAGAGATCCCATATCACTCATCGTGAAAGCCAGGGATCTGTATTGATGTACCAGCCCTGGACCATCTGTACTCCTTTCCAGCCTTACCTTTCTCTCGTACTCTTTTCTCTATTGCTTACTACTCTCAATTACTGCTCTCTTCATGCTGTTCTCAAATTAAATTTCTACCTCAGGCCCATTGAATATTCCTGAAATCCTAATCTTACCTGAAAAAATTCTTCCCCTCCCCCTCAGGGCCATTACATTCACCTCCCTCACATCTTTACTCAAATCATATTTTCTCAAGGAGTATTTTTTATTATGTTTAAATTGAAGGACCAATACATAATGCAATACTCACACTCTCTTACATATTTTATTTTCTCTAATAAAATAGTATAGCTTTTTACTCATTTAATAGGAAGTTCTGGTTATTATTTTTTCACTACTATTTCCAATGCCTAGGACAATGGCTGATACATACTTGCTATTAGTTTAAATAAGTTAGTGGATTGTGAAAATGTAACTGGAGGAAGGGAAGTAGCTTTTTCTAAACATAATGAAAGAAAGTCTGGGAATTGCACACACACACACACACACACACACACACACACACCCTTTAAAAAGAGTGAAAGAATTTTGATATCCACACAGCCCATGTCTAACAGGCAGCTTTCCTGGGAGTACCAGATAGTTGATTCAGAAAGAAAGGGCCTAGATGCTTCCAATGACATGCTTTAATGCAAATGATGCTGGGAGTAGCAGTGAGAATAATGGGGGGAAAGGGGGAGTTGAAAATTGAAAATGGTTGTTTTGCTACTAACGTAATGATTTTCAAAGCCTGGACATTGAATAGAACATAAATTAACAAAAACTCTGTTTCTGACAATGCAAACTTCATTTACATTCTGATCTGTGCAGTTTTTCAAGCTCAGTGATCCAAGTTCAGAGGGCACTTGTATTAGCATAGACCTTGCTTTGTTGATTCACCTCTGACTAAACCTTTCAATTCCTTTTTCTCATAATGGCAGTCAAACGACAATAACACTAAGCTATCATAACAGCAGTAACATTTATACAGCATTTAGACAATTCCTAAATGAATTGGTCCCAGAAACCTTAAGGAATAGGTTAGAATTATTAACCCCTTTTGTAGACAGAAAGGAAGTAATTGGCCTAATGTTACCTGGTAAGTTACTGGATTCATCATTCTATTGCTTTACTTGGAAATAATAGTTCATTCAGTTCATTCAGGACAGGTCATATTGCATTAAACATGACCTATTTGTTGCCGGCGAGGTGGCGTTAGAGATAAGGTGTCTGCCTTGCAAGCACTAGCCAAGGAAAGATTGCGACCATGGTTCGATCCCCCGGCATCCCATATGGTCCCCTCAAGCCAGGGGCAATTTCTGAGCTGAGCGCTTAGTAACCCCTGAGCATCAAACAGGTGTGGCCCGAAAAGCCAAAAAATAAAAAAAATAAAAAAAGATGATCTATTTAAGATCAGGATTTTAAACTTCAACACTAGGAAGCTAATTTAGGGAACAGGGATTCCCAAATTCCTTTCGGTATTAGCCAGGATTAGGCCATTTTGCTCAGATACTATATTGAATAATTATGTAATTTATTTTATTTTATTTTTAATAATTATTTTAATGTTTTAATTTATTTTAATTTTATTTAAGGTAGGCTTAATTATGAATGGGGTCATCATTATCTTGGTGGAAAAACTGAATTAATTTTTTCATGTAATATTCAGCATGTTCTATTTGATTAATAAATCAGTATAGTTAATATTGAAAATAAGTCCTGTCAGAAAACTAAGAGAAATACACTGTCTTCAGGACAGTGTCTTCAATTTCACAGAAAATGCAGGATAAAAGATATCACTGAAGCTACGTCACAATTGTATTTTGTTTCTCTTATGGTTTACATATTTTTCCTTCCAGAGAACTTTTTGTGCAAAGACCTCATATTCTGTTTAATTAATGAGCAATACCTTACAAAGCTGTAAGGAAAAATGAAAGTTAGGGGACTTCTAGTCTTTCTCTTTATCTCAACCCACTATTTGATAATCTCAGTTTTTAATCATTAGTTGTTTATTTGTATTTGTATTTTGGTCACACATGGCAGTGCTCAGAGCTTGTGACTTACTCTGCACTCAGGGGTCATTCCTCACAGAGCATGGTGAACCATATGGGGTGATAGGGTTGAACCTGGGTTTAGTGTCAGGCAGGTCAGCACTCTGTTCACCTTGCTATTACTTTTGCTTAATATACTTTAACTTTTTTAAGTATTTTCTCCACTTTCCTTTGTGGAGATGTATTTATTAATTTTTTAAGTCTGACAAAATGTTATGATATCTGCTAAGAATATGAATTATTGTTTTAAAATCAATGGTTAATTTAATTGTGCTTATAATAAAAGTGCTTGCTTTGAAATATCAAAAGAATTCTACACATGAAATAAAAACATTTTTGTGCCAAAGTATGCTGAAATTGGTCAGAACTTTGTGAAAATGATAGAATATAGTAAGTTTTAAATTAAATCCAATTAAACTTTGAAATTAAGATATTTGCAAGGATAATCTTTAAAATATGATGACAATATGGGGCTGGGGGTATCGTGCAAGTGGTAAGGCGTCTGCCTTGTCCACGCTAGTCTAGGACAAACTGTGGTTCGATCTCCCGGCGTCTCATATGGTCCCCCAAGCTAGGAATGATTTCTTAATTTTTTTTTGTTTTTTTTTTGTTTGTTTTTGTTTTTGGTTCACACCTGGCAGTGCCCAGGCTCTACGCTCAGAAATCACTCCTGGCAGGCTCAAGGGACCATATGGGAAGCCGGAATTCGAACCACCATCCTTCTGCATGCAAGGCAAATGCCTTACCTCCATGCTGTCTCTCCGGCCACCAAACCAGGAGCTATTTCTGAGTGCATAGCCAGGAGTGACCCCTGAGCGTCACTGGGTGTAGCCAAAAAACAAACATAAATAAATAAATAAATAAATAAATAAATAAATAAATAAATAAATAAAATTTGATGGCAATAGAATCCATAGTTTTCATTACCTGTAACACTAAAAAGAGTTTTGGTAGTTTATAATAAAAGTTCACAAAGCATCTTTTTTTTTATCCCCTTCCCCCCAGTCCCCTGTCCCATCCCCCACCCACAAAGCATCTTTTAAAGAATTATTATGGATGTATACGTATAACACTTTTTTTTTTGTCCACACCCAGCTGTGCTCAGGGGTTACTCCTGGCTATCTGCTCAGAAATAGCTCCTGGCAGGCACAGGGAACCATATGGGAAGCTGAGATTTGAACTAACCACCTTAGGTCCTGGGTCAGCTGCTTACAAGGCAAACGCTGCTGTGCTATCTCTCTGGCCTCGTATAACTCTTCTTTTAAAAAAAAAATGATAATTTAGGGGCCAAAGTGGTGGCTCAAGCAGTAAGGTGCTTGCCGTGCATGTGCTAACCTAGGATGGACTGCGGTTTGATTTCCCGCGGTCCCATATGGTCCTCCAAGCCAGGAGCAATTTCTGAGCACAGTAACTCCCTAAGTATCACCAGGTGTGCCCCCCCAAAAAAACCCCAAAAAACTCGATAATTTAGTTCTACTGTTACAGAATGCTAAAGTTTATGGTATTGATGTACTAAAATTACCACACTTTACCACTACTGTCTATATGTCACCTCTGGTTCTGTCTTTAAGGAAAATTAAGTAAAAAAAAAAAAAAAATGGACAGCTCTGAATTTTATAGATGCCAATTTGTTAAACCCAGTCATATTTTGGGGGTTAAGTCCATACAACTTTTCTGAACTTTGAATCTGGAATCTACAATATTGTTCAGACTTCAAAACAACTCACTTCACAATTAAAATGTGTTTCTTAACCTGAATTTTGAAATTTACAAACATTTGTCACCTACTTATGTTTGCCTACATAAATTAAAATTGTAATAATGTTACTGACTTAATGATACAAAGAAGGTGGCATTTTCTTGCCACCACATATTTGCACAAAGCATTATGCCAGCCTAATTTTTTCCTTTCAATAGTTTATATTAGCAATATTAACCATATTTAAAAGGAAGTAATGTGAGATATGTGCTCAATTCTTTATATTTTTAAATTTATTTAATTGAAACCATTATCTACAAAGTTCTTCATAGTTGAATTTCAGATATACAGTGAGTCAGGGCCATTCCCACCACCAAAGTTGACCTCCCTCCACCAAAGGTCCTAGAGTGCATCCTATACCACCACCCTTTGTCCCCTGACTCGCCATTATAACAGGCCCATTTAAGTTTAGATTGTTAAAGTTTAGGTTTCTTGATTCTATTTTTGTTGACTTTGACTTGTATATTTAATTCTGTCCTTTTTTTTTTCTCTACCAATGCACCAGAGACCACTTGGCCCCTGGGCCCATCCTTTCTTTTTTCCTGTCTTCTTAAATTTATAGAAAATTGCAGAAATATTCCCATCACCAATAGTGATGGGAATATTGCACTGGTGAAGGGGGGTGTTCTTTACATGACTGAAACCCAACTACAATCATATTTACAATCATGGTGTTTAAATAGAGTTATTAAAAATAAATAAAATAGATTAAAAGAAGAAATAAAGAGAAAAAAGAAATTGGGCTGGCACATCAGAGAGGAAAGATTTTCCAATTTCTAGGCACTTCATTTCGGGTTAGATTGTGCATGGAGCATTTTAGAATAAGCATAATTTTCACATCTAGAGTATTAAGCAATATAGTAGTGAGCACTATAAGAGTAGTCTACCCTATGTAGTATCATCTACCATGTCTCGTGCATCAAGGTTCCTTTCCTGAAATAAAACTGACAGTGTGTTTTTCTATCATTATTGATGAAAGAGAATTCTTTCTTTCTTAAAATTACTTTATTTAAATACTGTGGTTTACAAAATTGACAAAATTGTTCATAATAAAGTTGCTGGTTTCTTTAAAAAAAAAAGCAAATTGAGGGGCCAGAGAGATAGCATGCAGAAGGTCATTGGTTCAAATCCTGACATCCCATATGGTCCCCTGAGCCTGCCAGGAGTGATTTCTGAGCACGGAGCCAGGAGTAACCCCTGAGTGCTGCTGGGTGTGACCCAAAAACCAAAAAAGAAAAAAAAAAAGAAAAAGAAAATTGCAGAAATATGAGATAAAGCAAAGCAATCCATGTCCTGAGGTTCTATGAAAAAGGCAGGAGTTCTTATTTAAAAAATAAAAATGAAAGGGGATGGCAATTTTTTGAATAGGCACAGCAAAAGTTGTTGAAAATAGAAAGAAAAGAACCTTTGGCTTATCAACAGGAGACCTTATCTATGAAGCAACATACCATAAGACCAAGCTCTGTGCATACTAAGTTATCTAACCCCAAAATCTTTCTTCATGGCCCCAGTAAAAGTTCTCAATCATGGTTGCTGCTGTCAGATTTCTGTAATTAGAGATTTTGGTTTTTAACAGATCCTATGTTAAAGTCAGAGTGTTTTCTGGTTTCATCTCACTGCTAGATAGTGATGCAGGGAAACCTGCCCCGAAAGCAAGTTGTTTCAAGTTGTCAGGGTATCATATGAGCCCACTCTGGAGCAAGACATTAGGCCTCATTAGGTCCTCATTGATCCTGGCGCTGGTGCAGAAAACCTTGCCAATTCCAAAGATGGGATCCAAGGTTCAGGGATGAACAGCCAATTTCCGATCAAGTAAAAAGTCAAGTCACTGTGACAAATATTCAGAATGAAATATAAAATTTATAAGTTTGTATCCATATTGATAAGAACTTCTTTCTATGTGTAAGATTTCCCCCATTTTGATGTGCCCATACAAAAAAAGAACAATGCCAAGTGATACTACTGGTGTATATGGGAATAAAAATAACAAGCTAAATAATTCTTATTACCTGGTTCTAACAGGAGCTCAGAACTCAAGAGAAACTTATCTACTAGAATTTCCTACTAAAAAATAAACCAAAAAGGGGATGGGGAAAATGACATGTACATAAGGAATTATATAATAAAAATTAAACATGACAAGAAACTACAACCAACACTCCTGATGACTCATCCTCTATGGCCCTCCATCTCACTCACACCCCAAATGTGGACTGTTTGATACTGGATTCAGCTCCAGAAAAACTCCAGTGTAAGAACTCTATCCAAGCCCTTTCTTCCACAAATCACTTCTCAAACTCAACAAGACCAGAGTGTGTGATAAAAATGTACCCTGGATTCCACTTCCTACAAGAATATCTCAAAAGACAATGAGGAAGCCTATATTTCCTTCATATATTTAATACCTCTATAATACTACCCTTAATCTGTTTATCCCTAAATGTAAGGTAGTCTCCTGCATTACTTTTTTCCCTTAATTACTTTTTTAAATTCATTTTTATTTATTTCTTCCTTTATATAAAAAAGAATGAAATCTATTATGGAAATATATCTAAAGAAATATATGAAAGAAATATACATATTAAGTCTTTTGAAATAGTGGGGGGTGGGAATAAAATCTGGAACACAGCTTCAGCCTGTGACAAGGTTTTGTAGAGTCTGAAAAACGGCCCCAGCAGTCATGAATCAGGAAATATCCTGAGCTGGGGGGGGGGTCTCTCAAAAACCAAATTTGACAGTGTGCTCCATTCCTTAAATTCTTAAATATTAATAAAAATTAGTGCAATATATAATTAATGATCCATTTTCTAAGTAATAATATTATATTTCACTTCTTTGATCAAATAATGTCACTATGTTTTTCTTCCAAGTATCCACTTTAAGTAGTATATTAGTTGGATGTGGATAGCTTAATTTACCAAGCTTGCAATTTCAGGTGCCTTGCTTTTAATCAAATTCTATTTTCTTAGTAGACTATATAATAGGATCTTAAGAGACTTTTTTAATCAAATAAAGAATTTAAAGTTGAAGCATTGTTTATATTATAGCTGGTGATAATTCTTTGAAATGTTAAATACTCCCTTTCATCTGAGAACTTCAAAGGGCTTCACTTATTTTTATAACTATACAAATTCCCTTACAGTTCTTGTCCTTGCTTTTAGTTGGTAGTTATTATACAGTTAGAGCAGCAGTAATATTTCTGATCTATTCTTTCCTCTCCCATCACAGCCTCATTAAGATACATTGATGGCATATAATTGCCCTTAATGTAATGAAAGACCTATAGGGCTTTGCTTGGCAGTCTTTACCTGCTTCTCAGTTTTTCTGGGACCATTAACCCCATTGCCTATGCTCTGCTCAAACCATCTCTTCAGGAACCCAATCATTTGAGGCTTAATGGTTTCTTTCTTTTAGTTTTTAAGTTTTGGGGCAACACCTGGTAGGGCTCAAGTATTATTCTCAGCTCAGTACTTGAAAATCACTTCCAGTGCTACTTCAAGGGGCATATGGTTCTGGGCATCAAACTAAAGGCTCCTGAATGCTATGCATGTAATCACCCCATTGAGCTCATCTCTCTATCTCCAGTAAAGGCAACTTATATTTCACGTTGGTTTTTCCATCAGAATGGATCCTTACCCAACATTTGGAGTTAAATTTTATGAAATAGATCTCAGTCCCTCCACAAATTTATTGCTTTGTGTAAGTAGTCATATCTTGGTGCTAAATTTGAAACCAGAAAGGATGACCAACTATACTCAGAATTCCAATAATATGATAGTGCCTCTATTAGAGGCACTAGTTAGTGTATCTGTTTTATTTCAGACATGTGCTTTGGAGAGTATATTATGTTTCATAGACTGCTGAAAGTGAGGGAAATGGATTCAAGATGATACTGGTATTTTACCATGTTAAACTGAATTAGGCTACTGCATAAAAAGCATATGACAGAAACCAAAGATAAATGTCAATTTTAATAGGGTTATTTATCCCATTCTCTTCAGTTAATAAACAAAAGTGGACTTCAAATTCAGTTCCAAGTTCATATCAAAATCAGGAAGTTAAAAAAATTATATTTAAGCATGTAGGGCATTTGCTTGTATGCGACTAACCTGGGTTCAATCTCCAGCATCCCCTATGGGTATTCCAAACTGGTCAGATTGATTTCTGAGTACAGAGCCAGGAGTATTCCCTAAGCACAGCCAGGTGTGGCCCACAAACAAAACAAAACAAAACAAAATAAAAAAATCAGGTTTAGTCTGAAATTTTGACAATAAAGAGGTTTTTAAAGCAAAGATTAAAAGCAAACTTGTCAATTACTGGCTTATAGTTGTGAATAAATCTTATAGGAGTAAAAAGCAAAGCAATTTTTGTATGCTATATAATACATAATAGTTCAAGTATATAAAGATACACGTTGAGTTTTAATTTTTTATGATTTGAAAACTGCTTTTTATTATTTACTATTAAGAGTGTGTGCAAGAAATAATTGTCACAGTTGAAAACAAGTGATTTGAGGAAAAAATGCTTGAATGTTTCACCTACCATTTGCTGTATTATCAATAAGGTCAAATTACCTTCACTGGAATCAAAGAATAAGCATATTTTATGTCCTCACAGCTGACCCAGAAAGTATTAATTAAATGAGATTTTGAACATTTTTGCTTGCTGATAGTTTTAATGTATAATGTTACAGTAGCAGATTTTCAGACATTGAGCATAATGGATTTTCAACCTAAAACAAAGCAGTATTACACAAATTTATATCAATAAATAGTTTAACTGTTTCAGAAAATAAAGAAGTGTATTATTTCATTTTCTTTGAGTGACTAAACCAAGTATTTGAATATTATTAAGTGTATATTTACACTCCATTGAATTATTTTATTGTGTATAGTCTATTGTGTTGCATTTCTTTTTTTCCCTGCCCCCCAGTTGTGTTGCATTTCTTACACATTTTATCTGGATATTATTTATCTATTTAGAAGTCTAATTGTAAATTAGATCAGATCTCAAATTGACTTATGGGTGAGTTTTTAAATCAGATAAGTTTGATTACATTTTAATAAAACAGAAATTGTTACTTTGTTGTTGGAAATATATTCCTTACAGTCATATATTGCCCTATTCTGTCAACCTAAATGTGTTTCAGAGTGATGGAAGCCCATTGACATAGTTGTCAAAGCAAGAGTAATGACTATAACAAAAATTCATTCCCTAGAATTGCTTGGGATAATTGCTAACATGGTAACATAATTAATACATAGTATTTTGGTGGCCCTTGCAGAGGGTGAAGGGCTTAAAAAGTCACAGAGGTTAAAAATGTGCCAGTGATCTATCAGTAACATAAGAAAGGATTAGATATTCTGAAACAGCGTCTATGGAAATTGAGACCTGTAAAATAGTTTGTGTGCCCCTTTCAGAATATTTAATCCAGAACGGAGTTAGAATTCTGGGTAAAATTATTCAAGACAAAAGAAACAGTATAAAGCTTAGGAGCCTTGGTTCTGACCTCTACTACATGAGCAAGCATTGAAAAATGCAACCCTGGAAGCCCTCCTGAGCCCAGCACTGCACAGGTGGCCCTGGAAGTTCTCAGTACCACAGGGCCTGAACAGCTAAGCAACCTGGGGCCCCAACCTTCTGTCTCTGGCCCAGTTAGCTGGGAATTTCTGAAAGATACTCTAAATATTTCATGGAGAACTCCCTCCCCAAAGATTATAATGTATCAAAAGAACCACCTTCCTTAAAATTTATATATAGTACATCTTCTATACTACACTGAGTTTTCATATTTTCATATTTGCTCCTTCCATAAAACATTATTTTATGGGATATGCCTGACAGTGTTCAGGAATTACTTCTGGCTCTGAGCTCAGGGTTCATTCAGGCAGGGCCAAAGGAGCATATGGAATGCCTGGGATTGAACTCAGGTCAGCCGTGTACAAGGGAAGTGCCCTAATTGCTGTACTATTGTTCCAGACCATTATGAAACATTATTGATAAAGCATAGACTAGGCATATGGTTATAAAAACGACAGTGCTCAAATTACTGGAGGCTGGAAATCTTGGTTCAGAAGTATGTGTAGGTAGGCTTGGCTCAAGACTTATCCCCCACTGACAGCTGCTGGGTTCTCCCCATTTGCATTCTTCCTGAACTTTCTGGATTCTTTATTTCTTGGCATTCTTGATGCATTCCTCTTAGTCTGTCCACTTTCCAGCAGCTTATCCTATGGCTGCCCTTCCCCTCAACTCCAGGAACAAACCCACTCCTATTTATCCTGGTTCCATCTCATAAGCCTTTTAAGTAGGAAAAAAAAAGTGCATTTTTGGGGGGGCCAGAGAGATAGCATGGAGGTAAGGCATTTGCCTTTCATGCAGAAGGTCATTGGTTCGAATCCCGAGCGTGCCAGGAGATATTTCTGAGTATGGATCCAGGAGCAACCCCTGAGCACTGCCGGGTATGACCCAAAAACCAAAAAAAAAAAAAAAAGTGCATTTTTTTTTATTTTTAGAGGACTTATATATATTTCAGATATGTAACTTGCTTGCTGTGTGCTATAGCTATTTACTTAACCTCCTTTTTCTTTAGTTTCTGTTTTTGTATCAAGGTCAGAATGAAAGTGTGTCACCTAAGATATATATATATATATATATATATATATATATATATATATATATATATATATATATATATATATATATGGCCTGGAATATAATGGTAGCCTCTCCAGGTAGAAATTACTATAAAATTAATTTTATTAGCATTTGTCTTTGATGATCCACTCCCAATCCTTTGCTTCCTATCATTTTCAACAGTAGCTCCACATTAGTTTGGTGTAGATGTTTACAAAACAGTGAAAGGGGCTAGCTAAATAGTTGATTCTCCTTAAGTACTTTATTAAACAAGGAATAAGTTTCTGTTGATTTTACTGTATACAACATTTTGTTTTAGAAGAGAAAGACTGATCCAAGACCCTGTATGCCTTGGTGTCAAGTACAACACTGGGTTAACCCGTGGGCCTTAGGTTTTACTTTCCACCAAAGCACTGATCTGAATTGCTCTGGGTAGGAATATGTCCCATAGAAAGGAATGGAATAAGATTATATCTACTTGTCTACTTGTACGAAATTTCACATGTAAAGGCATATTTAAATATTAAGACAGCTAAAAACCACAACTCTATCCCATGAATAAAAGAAAAGTGTGTAGTAATAACTGATGTCATCCCTGTCAATATTCTAATCCTGAATCAGTGTTTCATTCTGATACAACATGAGAGTTGTCAAATGGTTGCTGGTTATTTATGGAGTGACTGCTAGGAGTCAAGAATCTTATCTATTGTTACTGAAACATCCCTAAATAGTCTCTCTAATCTCTATCTTTTCCACACTACTGAGAAGTTCTTTTCTCTTCCCTAAGAAGTATATGTTGTTCTTGTATTTCAGTTCAAACTCCTACATTATTTTTGTGATTAAGGCCCTTTGTACTTTTGTCCCAGAGAAGCTCTCCCCTCTTCACTATATGCCCTCTTCCCTCTACTCATCACTGTGCCTATATTTTCAGTGCTATACTAATGAGGACATATCACTTACTTCCTCATTACCGCTTTCTTCCCTGTCCACTTGTTTTTATGTAGAATGCTTCTCCCATGTAGTTGTCAGTAACTTCAAATTAAAGTGTTGTATTCTGTGGAAATGGTTTCTTGTAAAAAATGAATTGTTTCTTATGTAAGCTCTTAATGCTCTATAAATACTATGTATGGTCCATGGTGATTTGTAGTTTCGTTTTTCCCATAATTGTGGACTGAGATTCTCTATAATAGGAAACATCTTATATTTCATTCTTTTCCTGTTATTTATAGTTATCCACAATAGATATAAAATTAATGTTTATTGTTAATTTGATAAAATTTTATTATAAATACATATCTGAATTTGCTAATAATTTTCTATATACTTTTAGAGAAAATTTTAAAAGCAGGAACTAAATGACAATTACTCAGAAATAGGCCTTAGTTTTAAAGGAGACTCACTAAGTCACACAAGATTAATGTTTTGTCCCTGTAAAATAAGATTGCATCAGATATAAAAACAATCTATTACATGGCTTTACATGTAAGTAATGATTTTTGCAATTTAATGCAGAAAATATTTTGTAATTCCTGCATAAAATAAAGCATCAGTGATTATCATAGACATAAAAAATCTTACTAGTGAAGTTATGTTATGTCTTTTTCAACTCAAAAAAGTAACATAATATTAAATGTCTTTAATAAACTAAGAACTGGACCTGGAGAGGTGGTACAGGGAATAAGTCACATGCCTTACATGCAGATCCTCTTTGATCCCCAGCACTCCATGATCTATGGAGCATCACCAGGTATTTCCCTGCAGTGCCACAGTGGCGGTCCTCATAATTCCTGGCACTCGGGGACAAACTGTTCTGCATCCTCATGCCTTCGTACTGAAGCTGGCAGGGCTGGTTGAGAATCCCGGGGAAGGGACATAGGGTTCCTCAGCACTACTTGAGGATCCCCAAAACAAACACAAAAATAAAGTTAAAGATTCCTGCTCTACTAAATACAATTTTTAAAAATAGTGTCTTTATTTAGAAACTGTGATGCTAAATACAATTTTGAAATGGAAATAAAATGATAAGATAATAAGCTCACAGCAAAAAAAGTATTTTAACCACATAGTATACTTGTATTACCTAAAAACCACTATTTTCCTAAACTGAAAATGGGAAACAGACAGATCCCTTATTGGGCCAGGATCCATTAAGTACACACAAGTCACCTCTTCTCTGTTACATTTTATTGAAGTCAGCACAGATATGTTTTGACAAATCTATTCCTAATTTGTCTTTCCTTGCAGAGCTCCTCCTGTAATTGCATTTCTCATCAGGGAATTAGTTGGAGTTCTATAAATTGGCAGTTGACTGTGATTGATGACAATTGTTTTGATAATATTTTCCCCTATTTTTAACCCCACAGAGCAATGCTAAGGAGACTTTCAGTTTAAAGAATTAAAAGGAAGAACAATTTCAAATAAGAAGGTCTTCAAAGGTAGGAGTTTATCTTTTTAAATGGTTTAATTTAGTAGTTAAGAAGAGAATTAAAACTATAAAATGACATCATTGTATCATGCAATATTATTGCCGTCATGTAATATTATTTAGTACTTTTTATTTAAGATAATGTGATAAAAGACAGGGAAGTGGAATATTAATGCAAATACATTAATTATATTTGTCAAAGAGGATGAATCATATACACAAAGAAGAAAATGGGATCTTCTTCATGTTCTTTCTAGTAATAAGATTTTTGTTTCACCAAATCATGAGCCTTTGAGCTCATAAAATAGAAGAATAAAATCATTGCTAGTAAACAATATGCTTTTGAATCCATGAGAAGTTTTAAGTTGTAGGAAATCTTTTATAAGAAAAGGGTTGTCTTTCAATTAATCATCTATCAAAAAGTCTCCAGAGAAGATACAATCGACATGTGATTTTTCTTTATTCACAAGGAAGTCTAAATAATTCAAAAGTCTCTTGGGAGCTTGAATATTACTTTGATATATGCTTTCTGCTTCTTTAATTCCTTTTTCACTCCTTATTCCCACCCTCTCTGACCACCCCATTCCCATTTGTGGCATTTAGAATTATCAGCTCTAGAATAGATTCTGCCAGGCCTGTGAAGTTTTCTGAAAGGCTATTTATTATAGTACTGAACTTGATGAAGAATATCTTTTTGGAGATCTGAAGCATAGTTCAGAGAACTCTATCTCAACCAATAATGACTTCCTTAAGGAATTTATGAGAACAGGATTGTTCTTCTCACTCTTTGGCTTCATTTTATAAATAATGAATTATCATTAACTTTGCTGAGAAAATATTGTATACAAGATTCGGAGACAGTGAGATACTTCAGTATATTGTTCTAGAAATTTGGGAATTGGGGTACACATTGCCAATGCTCAGAACTTATTCAGCACAGATCTCAGAGACCCATATAGCAAGTATCTTACCTGCTATACTACCTTTCTAGCCCCTCTCTCGGTGTCCTTAAGTTTATTCATTCAGGTATTGGTTTGTTTATTTTCTTTTAAATTTTATTTTATTGAAACAATTTTGATCAACAGAATCTTTCATAGTTGAATTTGAGATATACAAATAGTCAGGGCCCTTCCCATAATGAATGTCCATCTCCTCCACCAATGATCCCAGAGTGCATCCTATCCCATCACTCTTTGCCCCCTGGCCTGCTAGTATAACAGGCCCCTTTAAGTTTAGCTTGTTAAAGTTTAGGTTCCTTGATTCTATTATCGTTGGCTCTGGCTTGGATTTTTAGTTCTTTCCTTATTTATTTCTCCACCAATGTATTACAAGTCAGCCCTTGATGGGGTTGACAGATGGAGGGATGGAGGATGAGGTCTTTCCCCTCCAGCTCAGAGCACGTCAGGCTTGTGGAAATATTAGCTTTATTTGGTGGACAAGACTGAAGTCCAAAGTCTCAGCCTCAGTTCCAGCCAAAAAGCCCTTCACCTTCCACAGACCCTTGTTTTTATCCCCCAGAATCAGGTACCACCCAATGGTGGGATCAGATATCACCCAATGGTGGAAGCAGAATCAGGTACCACCCTAGGGTGGGGGCAGAATGCCAGGTCACACCCTAGGGTAGGGCACAATCACCGATCAGGGTAGGGTCAGTAACATATAATCCCATAAAATGTTTACATATACAACACCAATGCATTTGAGACCAAATGCTCCAGCCTTTCTTTGATCCTATATTCTTAGTTTTATAGAAAAAATGCAGGAATATGTGGTAAAATAAAGTAATCCATGCCCCAAGGTTCTATGAAAAATGCAAAGCCTCGATTTAAAAGATAGAGGATTTAAAAAAATCCAATAAACGAAAAAGATGTGAGGGGCAGGGATTTTTTTCCCCCAGAGGCATAGCAAAATATGGGAGAAATATAAAGGAAAATCTTTGGCCTGAAAACAGGGAGACCGTACCCATGAAGCATCCTGGCATAAGATCAACTACAGGCTTCAGGCATACTAAGTTGTCTAACCCCAAAGTATTTGTGGTCCTACTAAAAGCTCTTCATGATCACAGTTGTCACGGTCAGGTTTCTATAGATAGAAATTTTGGTTTTTGTATAGATTCTGTGTCAAAGTCAGGGTGACACTGAGCATCTTCTGGTTTCATCTCAAGGTGTTGGTTTGCATTTAAGAGAAAATGGTTTATGCCACAGTTAAATTTTCTTCAATTAGTGTTATATTGAAACAGACTTCAGCATTTCTTAGGGTATTTCAAAAACACCCAAACCAATAGCATGGAAAATAAGTATATTATTTTGTGAAGCAAATAGAACTCACTTTTCTTTTCGTGAATTTTTTTTTCCTGAATTGGTCTTCAAAAGTGAGAATTAGTAAGAAACCAGTAAGAATGTTGAGTTTGGTAATTAACACCAAAACTTAAATAGTTTGAATTGTGTGTAAACATTTCCTTAATAAAAAGCTCTTTTCATTTAAAATGATTTATTTTATAAAGTATTAATATACCTATGTAAATATCCTTCAAAAAGACCCAGGGTATTGGTTCAATCAATCAATCAATAAACCTTAACAAAAAGGGTTTTATTTTCCTACATATTTCTTTTTTTATTCAATATAGAAGAGGTTTTTTATTAAAAATTTCTTTCTCCCAAATAAAAATGAACGGTACCAACCAAACAGCCGTATAAAATTGAGTGGAATTCAAAAACTATCAGACTTAAACACCAAACCCAATGTCAACAACAGAATTGATACCTTATCTACAACAAGCTATACACAGAGGGGAACAGTTAACACCAGCACTCCAGGGGCAAAGGAGGGAGATATGGGACACATGCTGGGAAAAGGGGTGGAAGGAGGACAACCCTGGTCGTGGGAATGGCCCTGATTCATTGTTACTATGTACCTTAAATATTACTATGAAAGATTTGTTATTCACTTTTGGTCACAGTAAAAATTATTATAAATTTTTTTTCTTTCTCCCAATTCAGAAAGCATGAAAAAGTTTATTTACACTTCTTGTAAGATACACCTTTTGTTGATAGTTTTCGGCAAGATTTTGTTAAATGACTTATGTGGACTTTCAGTTATCAGTGATTGATATCACATTTTATCTTTGCAAATTATCTAAATCTAGTTGAAAAGCAGTACTTTCCCTTTACTCACAAAGTCTCCCTGAAGAGTCTAGAAATTCTAAAGCACACTTGTAGTGAACTTTACTACATTAGAATAAGAAAGTTGTAACTTTTTAGTTTTCAGAGTTTTCAGTAGTTTTTCTCACTAGTGCTATAGGATATGAGAGATATGAACAGTCAAGAACTTTAGTTCAGAAACTTACCAAATCTTTTTCTGGAAGGTGCTACCAAGGTTACATACAAAAACTGTGTTTGGTTTGGATAGACAGCTCAGAGGATTAGAGCACATGCTTTCTCTGCAGAAAGCCTGTGTTTAGTAAGTACGATTTGGATCTCTTAAACGACTGGTAGCAATTCTCAAGCAGGGACTCAGGAATAACCTCAGGACAACTACAGGAGTAACCTGTGGCCCAATACAGCAACAGCAGGGGGGAAAACCCTTGCAAACCTGCCCTCATTCATCATTACCATTAATATGTAAATTCCCTTCAAGAAAAATCTGCTCTCTGCCTGATTTAAAACTTTGAGCCAAACACAAGATTTTGGAATTTTAGTAAACTTCCAGAGTGAGGAAGGGATGCCCCCACTTATATTCTCCCCCATCATTTGGAATTGACGGGAGTTCTGTTCTGGCTATACCTGTTTATGTATGTTTCTGGCATAACCATAAGGAATTTGAAGAATATTGTCAATGCTATACTTTGATAATGCCTTCCCCTTTTGTGAAGCCATATAAGAAAAGAATATCTGATAAGTTATTGGTGTTATTGATTAATTGATTTGGCTGATAATTTGAACATTCTTTTTATGTGGACTCAGTGCTTTTTAAAAACTATACATGCAGAATAGGATTATGACCATTACATTCTGTATAGATAACAGCAGAATTAGTAACAGATTTATTTTTTGTTTGCTCTTTTGGGCACACCCCACAGTTCTAAGGGCTTATTGCTGGCACTGTATTCAGGGGTCATTCCTGGCAGTGTTCAGGGGCTCATACATAATGCCCAGCATTAGATCTGGGTTGACTTGTAAACAAGTTCCTTAAACATTGTACTATCTCTCTGGCCCAATAACAGTTTTTTCCTTATGTTATTCTTTTTAAGTAATAAATTTTAATTGAATCACTGTGAGATATAGTTACAAAATTTTTCATGGTTGTTTTAGTCATACCGTGTTCAACACGCATCACTTCACAGTGCACATTT
The DNA here is from genome assembly GCF_024139225.1 of Suncus etruscus. Taxonomy (NCBI): domain Eukaryota; kingdom Metazoa; phylum Chordata; class Mammalia; order Eulipotyphla; family Soricidae; genus Suncus; species Suncus etruscus. The sequence continues at coordinate 117,142,514 of NC_064848.1, read as the reverse complement.
TCTGCCACGAATGTCTCACCCACCCTTCCCCATCCTTTCTCCCTTGTTCTATGGATGACAACACCCCCCCACACTTATTTTGTCTTTCTTTCCCCCCTTTTAGACACTGTTATATGCAATATTGTTACTGAAGGGGATATTGTATATCACTTTACCTCCTTTCAGCACCCAATTCTTGTCCAGAGTGAACACTTCCAACTATCGTCGTCATAGTGGTCTATTCTCTGTACTAACTACACTTCCTTCTCTTTGCTACAAGCTTCCTACCACAGAACAATCCTCTTGGCCCTCATCTCTATTGTCTTTGTGTATTATTACTATACTATTTTTTAATATCTCAAAAATGTGTGTGATCATTCTGTGTCTATCCTCACACTGACTCATTTCTTTCAGCATAATACTCTCTATCCATGTATCCATATTCATCCATGTATAAGCATATTTTATTACTTCATTTTTCCTAACAGCTGCATAGTATTCCATTGTGTAGTTTCTTTATCCACTTGGACACTGGGTTGTTTTTAGATTCTAGCTATTGTGAATAACACTGCAATGAACATAGGAGTGCAGAGGCTTTTTTTGAATTGTGTCTTTTGGCTTCCTAAGGTATATTCCCAGGAGTGGTATTTCTGGGTCACACAGAAGTTCAATTTCAAGTTTTTTGAAGCATGTCAATATTTTTTTTCCATAAAGACTGGACCTTCATTGTTACCCAAATTCCCAGGACCATCCACCACTCTCCTATTGTCACTTTTATTTATTTATTTTTGTTTTTTGTTTTTTGTTTGTGGGCCACACCCGAATGTGCTCAGGGGTTACTACTCCTGACTCTGCTCAGAAATTACTCCCGGCAGGCACTGGGGACCATATGAGATTCCAGGATTCGAACCACCATTAGTTCTGGGTCCACTGCTTGCAAGGCAAACACTCTACCACTGTGTTATTTCTCCGGCCCTACTGTCACTTTTAATCTACCTCTTCCTCTCTTTATCCCACCCCCATTGACACTGCTTATTAATCTTCATTTTTTTTAAATCCAAGTCCAAGATTTGTCTCTTTTTGATACTATCTGTTCCTTTGTTTCTCTTTATGTACCACAAATGAGTGATATTTTAACAGTGTCTATTCTTTCCCCTCTGACTTATTGCACTTTACATGATGCTCTCTATTGCACTTTACATGATGCTCTCCAGTTCTATTTAAGTTGCAGTAAACTGCATGGTTTCATCTTTCTTACAGCTGCATAGTATTCCACAACTTCTGTTTTGCTTTGTTTTGTTTGGAGGCCATACTCATCTGTGCTCATAGTTTACTCCTTGCTCTACACTCAGATATCACTCTTGGTGAGGCTTGGGGGACCATATGGAGTGCCATGGATAGAAGAACTGGGGTCACTTGTATGCAGTTGCATACACTCCATTTTACCTGCTCTAGTGTTTCTGCAACGCCAACTGCAACTTATTTATCATTCTATCGATTGTTGGACATTTGGTTTGTTTTAATATCCTGACAAGTGTAGTTCTAGCACTGCAGTGGACCTAGGTATACATGTATATTTTGAATTAATGCTTTTGTTTGAGAAATTTTTTATATAAGCTGATATTGATTAGTTATTTAATTATTTAGAAAAAATAGAATGGTGAGTATTCTTTTCTTGTTTACTTACTCTTCACCCTGATAGGTCACAAAATTCCAAATTTCACTTCAGTAATAACATATATGAGACAAAGACATGCTTAAACAGTCCCTCCATCGTGGTCTCACATTTTGGTAGTCACAGAATGAGTGACTGCCACCAAAGTGTGGCATTTCTAGAGGTCAGTAAAGAGGCAATGAAAAGCTTTCTTTTCTTCCTAATGTACTTCCCTATCTTCTATTTCCATGTAGAGTTTGAGTTATGCTCTGTAACTTGGGATTGGGGGGAGGGTAACTTTATACAAATTTTATGTATAGCCTTTCTATAGAAAGGTTGAGTTCTAATTCATTTTCTAACATTTATCAGAATTATTATGACGTATATGATTGAGATGCTTTTATTAATTATTTTCTACCTCTTGTATTAGGCCCCTAGGATTTTTCTGGAACATGGCCAGTTTTTAGCTCCCTCCCACTCTTCTAGTATGCTTAATTTGATAGCTGTTTCTGAAGGCTTAGAAAGAGCAGATGAAAGGATTTTGAAGAAAGATATCCACATTTTCTCTTGGGTGACTGGGAAGTTGATGATTTGCAATGACAAAGTGATGAGAAAGGTAGGCCTGTGCTTTCATGGCAGCAACACAGAGTGCTGGTAGGCAGTTAAAAGGAGTCTTGCAACTTTTGTGTGTTTTCCCTTTTCTCCCTCTGTGATCTAGTGAGGAAAAATACTGCATTAAAATTGGGGTGAGAAAATTGACTGAATCACTTCAGTGCAGGAAAGATGTAGAGACTTACATTTGTATATCAAATAGCTGATGCACTTGCCTTTGCAAATAGCTTTGTAGATACTTACTGGATCCAATTTGCTGAATTTTTATTTTTGTTTGTTTCTTTTGGGCCACACCCAGTGGCACTCAGGGATTACTCCTGAGTGCTCAGAAATTGCTCAGAAATCGTTCCTGGAAGGCTCAGGGGAGCATATGAGATACCAGAGATCAAACCCAGGTCAGTCCCTGGTTAGACGCATGCAAGGCAAATGCCCTACCCAAATTTGCTATTGCTCTAGCCACCAAATTTGATGAATTTTTGACTTGTAGTTTTGAATGTTATCTAGAGCCACAGAAATTAGAGCAGGTGATGAGATAAGACTAGAACAGTGGCAATGGATTTTAACTTGGAGGTTCACTGAAATACCACTACAGAGGGCACCCCCAACCAACTCTTTTCCCAGAGAGTACAGCCTTTACTGAAATGCACTTCCCTTAAAAAGGAAGCTTATTCAAAATGACTGTTATAAATGGCATCCCTTACTCAGAATTATTATTACCAGGATCAATACTAATTGAACTTTAATTACTCACCATAACCTTTTGAGATATTCTGAAATGCTGATAACACCAGAAAGCCTTACATGTTCAATTTTAAGTATAGTAAAGGTAAGAATGTATGTCTCGTTCCGGGAGTATTTTTATCAAATCCCTGCTTTCGAAAGCATCTGGAAATTTCATCCCTGGCTGCTTTTGGAGGGAGTCAAATCCTGACAGGAGGGTTATCTAGGAAACTACCCAGGAGGAAAATGAAGCCTGGTGAGGAGTGGGAGGCCAGGCCCAGGCCCCTGCTGGCAATGCAGTATGTTGCTGTCACATCTGACTGCATACACAAATAGATGCTTGGACTTTTTTTTTTGTCTTTGCTTTGCTTTGTTCTTGTTTTATTTTGCCATTCACACATGCATTTGTTTTGTAAGGCAAAGGAAAAATAATCTCTGAGAGATTCAAGTTTTATATCTGCAGAAAGATTTTCTACAGCTTTTGTCAAACTTTGCTAGTTTGTTAAGTGCCTTTGTTTCTGGATGACTGTTGCAGAAAGCAAGTCCATAAACTAGCAGAAATACAGGAGAAAATGATTTCTATTGAATGAATTGAGTAGGATATGGTGCAGGAGGCCTTCTGAAAAAGGGTTTTGTTTTTTGCAGTGTGGTGGAAATTCACATTCATAGTGCAGGCCTCATATTCTTTAGCATGCATGGTTAAACAATAGGGCATGCCAGCCAATGTGGCAGTGTTGATTAATGCATTCCTCGAATGTGTTGATTAATGTTTTCTTGTGATGCTGCCTTAAGCCGAGACTGCACCTGAGGTGTGGGGGATATGTCTTTTCACATGGACTCATTTCCTCCTGGGTCTTGGCATATATATTGCATGCACACCACTGCCTTTATAAATAAAACCACAGAATAGATTTTCCTATAGAAGCCTCTTGTCTCATAAAAGTGTTCTACACCAGAATTCTGTGTAGACTTCATAAACTATGAAGTTCATCAAAGAAATGCTCTTCTAGCTAAATGGAAACATTTCGTGCTATCTGTGTTCATCTGTGGATGAATCTACCCTGAACTTTTATTGTGGTTCTTGTACAATATCTTGAAAAGACAACACCTTTTCATGATTATATATGAATTATTTATTAAAAAAAAACAGTTTTTTTTATAAAAGATGGTATGCAAGTGCACTTGTCCATTAGATTCTTGGTGAATTTGGCATCTCAGTTTGAAGCCTGCTCTCCACAGGCTAACAGAAGTTTGTGTCTGCAATACCAGCCAGGTTAGTCTCTGTCTAGTAGGCTTCATTCAAGGGTGTGGCTTTTCTTGCTCTTTTATGAATTTCCATTTTACCACAGTTTCTCACAGCATATTAAAAAAAAAACAAATCTTTACATTAGTATGTTTTGCATAACTTGGTTTTAGGGCCACATCACACCTGGTGCTCAGGGCTTATTTCTGTCTCTATGTTCAGAGATCACTCTTGGGGTTGCTCAAGGGACAATATAGAATGCCAAGGATTCAACCCAGGTTGGTGGTGTGTAAGACAAATTCCCTACCCACTGTATTATCACTACAATTTTAGTTTTGCCTCGTTTATGATTTTAAAATGATGAATGCTCTGAAAGTTATTTGTTTAATATCTTTTTACTTGGATTTGAAGTATATGAATTTTACTGCTATTTTAAAATCATTCTGATAAATTTTCATCATGAGGACATAAAAACTAACAAAAAGACCAGGTTTTAAGGTGGTCAATAGGGACCCTTGTACAGAAGAAAGTGTTCAGTGGTTCTTGGGTGATAGACTATTGCTACCAGGCCTTGAACTTCCAACAATAGCATTTGAAAGAGAAGACTGTTGGTCCTATTGAGAAAAACTGCTTTTGGTACTGGGAAAAAGCATAGCTACCAAAGTTTATTCTAAACAAGAGGAGACATATATAATCATGAAATTATTGTATGAAAGTTTCAAGTAAAAATACTTTGCCATGAAATTATTGGCATGAAATTAATGGTAAAAGATAACATTCTGATATTTTCAAGAATATGATTTTAGTGAAGATTGTTTAATCCATTAAAATACAATAGTATGATCATTTGAAGGTCTATTTGGAGAGCCATAGAATATATTACTAAGCTATTTGGTTAATGGTATCTAATTTCAAATGTATTATTTTTGGATTCTTAATTATATGCATTGTGAATATCTGTGGATAACCAAGTTAAATATTGAATTAATCCTTAGTATTTCTACACATAAGCTTCTTTTGAGAATCTGAGATGCATAGAATACATGTTTAAATCATCATAATGCATATTTGATGTGGAAGGTACACTTGGGAAAAATCTCATATGATTTTTGAATAATCTTTAATTTTGCAATGAAATTTTACATCTTTAGGAGAAATGCATCAAAATAACTGTCTAAAAGAGAGGACATAATTGTGATTAGACACGCATTTCCTTGGTTAGCTTGAATTCTGCAAAAATTAAAATAAAAAAAACACAGAGAAGCTGCAAACATAATTATTCCATTTTCCTGCAAAGCTTTTGATACTGTACAGAGTAAAAAGCCTTGTTGACAGAAGCTGTTAGTCCCAGTGAGAGAAAGAAACAAGTTATGAAAATAGAAAATAGGAGATAGTAAACAATAATATATCATGAGGAATAAGGAGCACAGGGGAAATTGTTCTGCAAGTTTTTATTTATTTTTGTCTGTAAGCATAGAAAATATGTTGATGGTGTAATTTCCTAAATGCTTTTGTTCCCTGGGACCAAAAACAAAAACCAAACAAAATCTGTGATAATTTAACAAATACAACTAGACAAAGCTAACATAAATTATTCAATTGACCTGGAAATATATCAAAATATCAAGTGTTTCATGAAATATTTCTTCATGGGACTAATGAGATAGTATAGGGTGCATGCTTCATACTTATCTGACCCTGATATCCTCAGATTCATACGGTCCCTCAAGCATTGCTGGGTGCATCCCTGGAGGCCTCCTGTGGTGGCAATGCAGGACCTGGTCAGCAAAGCATCCATAGACCCTTGTATTGAACCACCAGCATGTTGGCCAAGAATCTGGTCTTCCTGAGCTCACTAGGGAGAGCCCCCCCATAATTTTCCCTTAATTTTAATATATATATTTCCTTTTTTAGAGTGCCTAATTATGGATACACTTAAATAAATATTCAACTTATTTGTTGTGAAAAATAATTATTTGGGGCTAGACAGGATAGTTGAAGACAGCATTTGCCTTGAGTGCAGTTGACCCAGGTTCTATCCTCAGGAAGCCATTATGGCCTTCTGGAATTGGCCAGGCATGATCTCTGAACACAGCCAGGAGTAAACCCTGAGCACAGTAAGCTCAAAACAAAAATAATATTTTGACTAGTTCATGACTTTTGAGAGTCTTTAAAAGTTTCTTGTGAGAGAGAGGTAAAAAATATATTTAAAGAAGCTTTTGCACCATCCTAGGCACTGAGTTCATGCTCTGTATATATTTATTGACTTGAAATGATTATTTGTTATGTACCCAAATCAGAAGTAACTCCTAGAAAAAACTTTATCCTTAATTTTCCCTCTGGATATTTTCATGTGCTAGTTGTTGTATACTCAGAAAGATTTAATTAAGAATTAATAAACATTTTCCTCAGAACAAGTCTTTGAACTCTAGGGTATTTTCTTAGAATAATTTTCAGGTTCACTTTTTCTGCACTGACTTTGTTGCCTTTGCCTTTGGACAAGCAAATGAGGTGTGTCAGCAATGTGTTAATCTAAAACATTTAAACAAACAAACAAACAAAAAAGGTCAAATGCACAAACTTCCTGCTGCTTAGAACACTGCACTTTCTACAACCCGATTTCTTTTACTGATTTCAAAATAAATAGTTGTGCCTGAAAAAAGAGAATAATTTTCATGCTCAGTGAGGAGGAGGTAGTTTTAAATTTTTTACATTATAATTGATTAGCTGGATATGTTCACAAATTATTTTTGTTTTTGGAAAGTAGGCCTTGATCCTTTCTATGAGTGATCCAATGATGTGGAAAGACCTCATCATTTACTTTATTGCAAATACATAAAAATTTTATTCTGAAGTTATTTGGGTTTCATTACTACAAGTAATAAAGTAGCTTAAAGATGCCTATTGATGGTCATTTTCATTGGATTGCTTCTTCTGTATTGGAAGCACTGAGAGATTTTAATATATATTATAGTATTTATAATACATTCTTCATTATAAAATATTGCTCTTTAAGTCATTACAATCTAGTTATATACGTATAAATTTCCTTTTTTGTACAAAGGTATGTACTTGGTAGACATAGAAAGAGGAAGCACAGAGCATCCTTACAGCTGTTAAAAGTGTGTCATGTTCTGTAAGTGCTGTGGGAGTTCAAAGAAGTAGTGACCACTGGATAGATAATGGGTGATTGACAACGTTTATGACTGGTTTGAACTTCAACCATTCAACTCACTGAAGGAAGAAAGTTTTGGAAATCCAAACATTTTAAAACTACTTTTAAAATGTAATTAATAGTAAATGAGAGAAATAGAAAAGTTGAGGTAAAAAAGGGAAAATGTACCTAAACCCAATTAAAGGAGAATATATATCTCAGATGTTTCAATGTCACTTTGTGAACAAATAAGCATTTGTTTATTCTGAAATAAATGAGTTTCTATGCTTCAGACATCTTCGAAATTTAGCAAGGAAACTATATAATGAAATTATGTATGACCCATTAACTGCAGGGTGGTGTGTTTAGTACCAAAAAATCAAAATAGTACATGCGTATGTATTTATATATTTATATATAAAAGCTATAATCTAGTCATTTCACATGTTGACATTAGGAAAATTATTTAGAAAAACATCAACAATGAGTTAGATTCTTTCAGGCAGAAAAGGAGAAAGAGATTTTTTCAGCCATGGGAGACCACAAGTACAAGTCACTACTTGAAACCTTGCAGTCCTTATTCTTTGAGTGTTTTTGGTGTAATTTAAGATGGAAAAGCTGGAGTGCTATGGAGAAGTTTTTAATTTCGGCTTTTAATTTGAGATGAAGCATGGAATTCCAATGAAGAATTTTGAATATAGGAATTACCTTAGGGGATTTGAGTTTAGAACAAATACCTTGTTTCTATGTAGAACAGTTTGGAATATACCGTATTTTCCGGCATATAAGACAACTTTTGAAACAAAAAAAGTCATCTGAAAATTGGGGGTCGTCTTATACACCGAGTATATCCCAAAAAATGTTTCAATATGCCGCTAAACGAAAACTGTCTGAATATTGCCACAAACGAATTTTCCAACTCAATCCTGCACCAATCACTGCAAGGCTGCTCGGACCACCTCTCTAACTCAGCCAATCCAAGCAGGCTTTTTATGCATGCAAATTAGACAATGTTCTGTACCGAATCTACACTGTAAAAAGCCTGCTCAGATTGGCCAGAGTCAGAGAGGAAGTCTATTACAGTATAACCTTTGAACCTTCCCTTGTTCTGATTGGCTCACTGTGGTACATACAGTTGCAGCACAGGAACGTTCTGTCTGATACAGCGAATATAGGCCTAATCCTATGTTTTAACTGCAAAATTAGGGGATCGTCTTATACGCCCCGTCGTCTTATACGCCGGCAAATACGGTAGATGAAATTGAAAGATGGAATCTGGCACAAAGCTAGAAATGATAAATAAGAATGCCCAACCTAGGTTTCAGGAAAGAAAGTTGACAGAGAAAGAAATAATTTTGTTTGTTTGTTTGTTTTTGGGCCACACCAGTGATGCTCAAGGGTGACTCCTAGCTATGCACTCAGAAATCGCTCCTGGCTTGGGAGTCCACATAGGACGCTGGGGGGATCGAACCTCAATCCGTCGTAGGGTAGCGCAGGCAAGGCAGATGCCTGTGCCATGGCTCCAGCCCCAGAGAAAGAGATATTTATAAGAGTAAGTTTATGTGCCAATTAGAATGAAGTAAACTTTGATCTCTGGTTTAGACTATCTTGATGTTATAGCCACTGACTAGCATAGAAATGTCAGATAAGGGGCCAGAGAGGTGGCGCTAGAGGTAAGGTGTCTGCCTTGCAAACGCTAGCCTAGGACCAACAGCGGTTCCATCCCCCTGTGTCCCATATGGTTCCCCCCCCCCAAGCTAGGGGCAATTCATAGCCAGGAGTAACGCCTGTCAAATGGGTGTGGCCCAACCCCCCCTCAAGAAAAAAGAAATTTCAGATAATAGCTCTCATTTTAAGAGGAATATAGAATGTTGTTATAAAGGTGATGAATTTGGAATATATCTATATTGAGATAATATTATTTGTGTTAAGAACCCATTAAGTTCTTGAGTTAGAAGTGATAAGTATCCATTTATGTTATGAAGGAGTTGATTTGACATCAGTAGTTTAGGAAAATTAAATGAAAACACAGTGAAGAAACGAGAATTAGGCTATTATTATATTGCTAGCCATTTGTGTAAGTATTGAGTTCCAAAAAACAGAGAGAAGTTAGGGAGAGGTACAAAGAGATAGCAGTAAATGAGCAAGCTGAAGCTGGAAATCAGCCCCTGTGCATTTCATTATATGTTTACATTTAGCCAGAGCTTTATCCCCTTGTCTCAAGAATACAACCTTTATTGTAAGAAGATATTAATACTTCATTTGAGTTCAAGGCCCTGTATGCCTTGCTGTCAAGTACAGCACTGAGTTAACCCATGGGCCTTAGGTTTTGCTTTCCACAATAGCACAGATCTGAATTGCTCCGGTTGGAGGCAGGAGTGGTAGCACAGTGGTAGGGCAATTGCCTTGCATGTGGCCAACCTGGATTGGGGTTCGATCCCGATCCCGTGCATCCCATATGCTCCCCAGAGCTTGCTTGGAGCGATTTCTGAGCACAGAGCCATGAGTAACCCCTGAACTCCACCCAGTGTGGCCCAAAAGAAAAATAAATACAGAATTTGTTTTGTTTTGTTTTGGGGGGGCACACCCATTGACGCTCAGAGATTACTTCTGGCTATGCACTCGGAAATCACTCCTGGCTTGGGAGACCATATGAGACGCTAGGGGATCGAACCACGGTCTGTCCTAGGCTAGTGCTTGCAAAGCAAATGCCTTACCTCTAGCGCCACCAGAATAAGATATTTTGCTTTGTTTTATTTTGTTTTGTTTGGAACCAGGCCTTATTGTGCTCAGCACCTACTTCTAGTTCTATGTTCAGGTAGCATTTGAGGTGGACTATGCATATTATTTCTGGTCAGACCACATACAGTGCTAGAAATCAAATCTGGATTGGCTGCATGCAGGCCAAAGGTTTACTATCTCTCTAGGAGTTTAAGAATACAATCTTAATTGAGACTTCACTAACTTAGTTGAACTGAGTTCTCTAGAACTCAGAGTACTGAGTTAGCATTAATCATCCCTGGTTGTTTTCAAAATTGGTATACTTTTTTGAGTAACAGAAGGGTAATTTTCCTAGGACCACATGCAGGGAGAATTAGTGACATCAATCATCAAGAGAAGAATTTTCTATGGAAAGATAAAAAAAATCTTATTAATTGAAGGACCTAAACTAAAGTGACTTTTTTAAATGTTGAACAAAGAACATTTTGCCGTAGACAAATGTAGGCAGAAAACCGTGTTTAATAGAACGATATGGTGTTATTACTAATCAGATCATTTTAAGTCCAATACATGGGAAAGTACTGAGTTGTTTTTATTATTGTTTGTGTTGGTTGTTAATTTTGTTCCATTGACACTCTTTGGAAAGGATGATAAGTCCTTTCACACAGTAAATGATTGAGGTGGTATTTCCATTTTAATAATCCTTTCAGATTTGTAGATGAAAGACAACTTAACCTTAGGGCATGTGCTAAAATAAATCACAGGCCTCAGGAACATTGCCCTAAAGTAATGTTTTGGCTGCAGAGGAAATTCATGTGTAGTTCTGAACAAATTATGGCATAATTAAGCTTTAAATCATAATTTTAAATGCCTCAATCAAAATTTATATTAATAAATTTCTCATCTTGAGCTCCTAGGTAGGCATAGAAATATGTCCATTCATCTTCTACTTAATCTAATGGAAAATAATTAGGGCTTATTTAAATAATTGGAAAATTATCTAATTTCTCTTTTAGTTCTAATGCACATAGATTGAGCAACAAAAATATATTGAGCACCAACCTGGTCCTCCTTTTATTTTCCCCAGGAAAATTGACTGGGAGAGGAAGCAGTTCTGTTGTTTGTGCTAGGAGTTCATCTTGTACTTCCTTATATCCTGACTGCTGCCATCTTGGTGCCAGTGACCCCCAGGTCATTGGTACCTGTTCTTCCATAGTTCTTGTCATAGAAGGACCATAAATGGGCCATAAAACCATTTTTTTTATTTTACTTAAAAATATACTTACAGTCATGTCAATGGTACTGATATTTTATGGTTTTGTGGTTCACAGTTATCACTTCTCCCTGCCACCAAAGTGCCCAAGACCCTTCTTTCAGGTCACCTCTTATTCCCTTATTCACCTATTATCCTAGTAATATGGTAGTCTCAGTTTTTAAATTCTATTTTCAAGAATTCTATCTAATACTCATTATATTATTTATAAATATTGTGTGTATGGGAAAAATCTGGTCCTCCTGCATCTGTCCCAAATACCTCAGACATATTTAGGTAAAATTTCCTTCTGCAGTGTCCCATATGGTTCCTCGTGTCTGCCAGGAGCTATTTCTGAGCAGACAGCCAGGAGTAACCCCTGAGCACCGCTGGGTGTGGCCCAAAAACCAAAAAAAAAAAAAAAAAAATTTCCTTCTGGAGCAATCACTTGCACCACTTACCCTCCCAAACCCAGTTTCCTACATGTGGGCCCACAGAGCCCAGTACTACCTGTGCAATAGCTCTGCATTTCAGGATCTGAGTGAATAGTCAGATCCTTCTGCCTGCCCGAGCATTTGCCTGTGATGACCATCAGCCCTGCCTCCAACCCTGTGAAAGAGATCCCTCCCACCAAAATAGTTATTCTGTGCCTTAAGTTGAGAGTATTATATATATACATATATATAGGCTTTGTGTATATATATATGTATGTATATATATTATATATATATATATATATATATATATATATATATATATATATATATATATATAGGTTTTGGGGCCACACCTGGTGGTGCTCAAGGGTTACTCCTGGCTATCTGCTCAGAAACAGCTCCTGGTAGGCACAGGGGGACCATATGGGACGCCGGGATTTGAACCAACCACCTTAGGTCCTGGGTCGGCTGCTTGCAAGGCAAACACTACTATGCTATCTCTCCGGCCCCGAGAGTATTATATTTTAATCAAGTTCTTAAATGTTAAGGTAAGCATTTTCATGAATTGAGTTATTGTGCAAAACACTTTAGCTTTGCAAAATCAACACCACAATTTAAATCTTACAATAAATTAGAAAGAAAAACAAAACAAAACAAAGAAGGTTATAAAGTCAGATGGAGTACAGATTTTGTCCTCCCTTCCCTTCTTTCTTTTTGGTCATTATCTCTGTGTTTCAACCAGGAAATTTGTTTTCCTTTTTTTTAAATTGTATTTATTTATTTATTAATAATTTTTATTTTGACCAAAGTGAATTATATCTTTCACAGTTATTTTCCATTTTTAAGTGGAATTACATATTTGATGTACTCCTGTGTCAGTGTCATTCCTGGTTGAGCACAACATTGAGGCAACTTATTTTCTTAAAGGTTTACTGAGGGAAGCATTTGTGTTATGCATTTATATCTTTGTTATGTTTATGTATATCTGATAACCTTTTTAGAAATGGAAGTTAATTGTAAACATATCATCTAGTATCCTCTAAGGTTATATTTCAGAAAGACAAATTAGTTTAATTTCATATATTTTAATCTCTTCTCAATGATGATGGCCCTTCTTCAATATTTAATAGGGTAAAATTAACACAATATTATAAGAACAACTGAGAATAATCAGAATATGCCCTGAGCAGTTTTTATATCAGATTTCTTTCTTTCCATTTATTCCACATCTATAATAAAGTCAGTGGTTATTTGGGAAAAGATTACATTTGTATGTAGGCTTTCATACTTAATTAAAAAATATTTTCACATTTATTTATATTTATTTATTTTGCTTTTTGTGCCACTCCTTATGATGCTCAGGGATGACTTCCAATTTTCCACTCAGGAATTACTACTATTGGTGGTACTCGGGGGACCATAAGTGTTGCCATAAATCAAACCTGGATTAGCTACATGCAAAACAAATGCCCTACCCACTGTGCTATTGTTCTGGCCCTCAGATTACAATTTAATAGGGGAATTGGATATTCCTAATGATGACTATTTGGAAAAGTTATGTTTTACTATACTGACATAGATCATAAGATTGAACATGAACTAGACATGTTCTCGACATTTTACATGTTTAAACCTCATTTTATAGGTAAAGAAAATTAAATATTTTGTGAGGAAATGATGGAGTAAGGGTTTACACCCACCTAGTTGTCCTCCAAAGGGCTTGTGCTTCACCAGTGCTCTGCTGCCTGAGCAACACATTTGCCCTCCAGAATGTTAATTAATTAATAAGCAAAGCATTTGTCTCTGGCTGTTATGGTCAGCTTGCTGTGTGTACATGACAAATAAGGTCTCATATAGAAGTCAAAGCTCTTACACCGCTGCTCGTTCCCATCACACAATAAATCTAAAGGCTGTCAGGGTTGTCACCCTGCACCTGTGGCTCTAAATCTCCAGCCCTTGTTCCTGTGTATTGGGTGGATGAATGAAAAAGAAAACATTTCGAAGCCAAACAGTGCCATGCAATTAGAAATTCTGTATGCTGCTGGGTTGTATTATGGCATTGTGTTTTATTATCTCTGGGGTGACTGATATAGCTAAGGAAAGGCAAAGAAAGTTCTTGGAAATAGCTGTCAGTGTGATTTTCTTACAAGCATGTCCTTTGTCCACATTAATGGAAATAGTCATAATTCCAGCTTGACTTTGTGTCTTGTCATGACCCTGATGAAACACTGATCATGCTTTATTCATGAAGAAATCTGCAGATGGTGTCTGCTCTGATTTTATTTTTAAATTTTTGGTTTGGGGACCTGACCCAGAATGCTCAAGGCTTACTCCTAACTCTGTGCAAGGCAAGTGCCCTCCTTACCTGCTGTACATCTCTTTGCCTTTGAACTGCTTTTCAATACAAATTAACTGATGCCTGCATTAGATGTGTCCTACTCCTTTCCTGCTCCTTCATGTCCTAATCCAATGAATCTTTTTTAAGAGAAGAATCTGGAAAATATATGGCCTTGAGATTTAAAGAAATGAAAATGTAACCCCCCCCCACTAAATCCAAGTACTGGGATTAATTGTAAATGGTTTAATTTTTTTGAGGAGCAGGCCAAATATTTTGCCAATTGTTGGATCTTACTAGTCACATTAATTGCCACATTTAATGTAGTAAACACACTAATGAGTAAAATTATCTACTCATAGGTGTCCATTTACTTACGATTATCATAATTTTATAGAAGTCAGAGAGACAATACGGCAGATATTGTGCTTGCCTTGTTCACTGAGCTAGGCTTGGTCCCCAGCAATCCATATGGTCCCCAGTACCTGCAAAGAGTGATCCCGGAGTATAGAGCCAGGAGTAAAGCCTAAGTACCACCAGATGTGGCCCCCTCCCACTCCCTCACAAATCATCATGATTTCAGTAGTTTCTTTTAGACATAGATCATAAGAAGTATATACACTTTTCTGTATATTATTGCTAGTAATAAAATATGACTTTGCAGTATGAATTGCATTTATATTTATTGTTTATCTTTTATCCTGTATATATTACTTTTTAAATTCATTGTAGTTCAGTTTGTTTAATGCCAATACCCTTACCCTGACCTTGCTTTCTATTCCTCTTCCTTCCTTTGTTTACCTTTGGCCCCTTGATGCCCCTTACATAGACAGACATTCTACCAGAACCACACAGCCTTTACACTGAGATTTTGTTTGGAACAGTCTTTCTGCATATGTCCCTACAGCTTCCCTTCCCTTCTATAGGATTTTGTTCAAGTATCACTTTCTGGTGAGCTCACTATGGTGAACAGATAAGTATATTTTCTCCTTAGTACTTATCATCTAACAAATGATGTGATTGTTTTGTCATTATCTGTCTCCTTTTACTAGAACAGAAAGCCCATGAGGACCGGAATTTTGTCTGTTGTGCTCATATATCAACAAGGACATTGATAGAGCTATATATCAATTCCAGTACCAAGAACATTACCTGATATGTCACAGGTGCTTTATTTGTGCAATAAATAAAACCAATCAATGAGTGTGTATAGACATACAGAAATTTAATTTTGTTAGCCCTTTGATAAGTAATGCTGTTAGGTAAATAAATGTTACCTCACTTTTGTATAATGTCCTAATTTCCCAAGGTTTTATGAATGTCACATTTTAGCAAATGGCTTACTCGTTCTGCAAGCAGGAGGAGAGAGGGGGTATTGCAGCTTTCCATTGTTGAATGCGGAGGTAGAGCTGGAAAGCAATCAAAAGAAATGTTCCTCTTATTTTTTTTAACAAATGAACAAATCTAGCATTTGTGTTTGAGAGAACAATTGTGCTTTGCAAAGAGCAGAAACTATTCCCTGAATCTTTGAAGTAAGAATGATCTTTTACTGAGTAGCTTGGAGAAGCCAATCTCTTAGTATCAGACATGGGCTTTGTTGGGTTGAAAAGAAATCATACGTTTACGAAGATTGCACCTCTGGCAGTGGCACAGAGGAGGCTCCTTCCTAACTCTGCTATGCATAAATCTTAATGAAAGACCCTTGTCTTCAAAGAAATGATAACAGTTTTTTGCCCAATGTTCTCATTTTTATTAAAGTAATACATTGCTTGAGATAGAAATAACTATAATATTTCTATCAAAGTCCTACAAGTTATATAATAGAAGGAAACGGATTATGTCCAAAGATTATCACTAATCAATTTCTTAAAGTAAATTTTTTCCAATAATTTACCTAATTTTTCATTATAGAACATATATTATTGGCCTTGTGAGCTGGACAGCTCAGTACCCAGGTCTGTGAGGCAGTGTTCTGCAATCCCAGTGGAGCCAGGAAATATAGGGTATTGACCTTGGGTCATCCTGCATGCCAGACATACACTTCAACCCTTCAAGCTATTTCCCTGCCTTCTTCAACCCTCCCCAACTAATGTTTTTCCTAATAACAGAGTAAAAGTCTGTCAACCTTCAAGGATTTCCCTTGATGTTGCTTTCATGTGGTGATTTTAGGATGCTCTTTTCACCATAGTGTCCCTCCCTTTAAAGAAAATCAATGCTGGCCTACTGGCTGACACCCAGACCTGTCCCACTAAAGCTTGATTTTCTGAATTCAGTTCTCTGTATGGAGTTGTTTCTGCTTTAGTCATGCATCAGACACAGCAGTAGTCTTCTATACTTCAGGGACTCCAAGATTTAATCCCCAAAGAAATAAAATTTCTGAAATCTCCTTTATATGTTAATGCTTTAGTGATATTATATTTTAGCCCTTCTATGAAAAGGTAACTCCTCAGAAGGGAGAAAGTAAGACTAACACTTGAGGTAAAAAATTTGCAAAACTGCAAAAAAAAATTTTTTTTTTTGGTTTTTGGGTCACACCCGGCAGTGCTCAGGGGTTATTCCTGGCTGTCTGCTCAGAAATAGCTCCTGGCAGGCACGGGGGACCATATGGGACACCGGGATTCGAACCAACCACCTTTGGTCTTGGATCGGCTGCTTGCAAGGCAAACGCCGCTGTGCTATCTCTCCGGGCCCCAAAACTGCAAAATTTAATAGAGAAACCCATAACTAAAACCTTTACAAGAGGCCCAAGGTCCAGAGCTATAGCTCATGAGGTAGGGTCTTTGAATTGCATGCTGCTATCCTGCAAAAAAAAAAAAAAAATTTGTAGAGGCCCAGACTTCTCTACAGATTAGGCCAAAACTATAACAACAACTATACTATAATACTACAACAGCAATAACTACAACAACAACAACAATAATAAGCAGTTAATAGTAATTAACTGCATTTAATCCCATGGTCTGTCAAGTAGGTTTTTGCACCATTCTTAAAACCCAGAGGTGTGTAAAAATGCATTAGACAAAAGTACACACTTTTACCTATAACCATGTGAAACAATGAATCTTTCCTTCCTGCAGACAGCTTCTGTGAACTCTATTGCAGCTCAGTGCGTGTTGTGGTGCCTTTTTCAATAAAGTCATTTGTAGAACCCTGGGGCTTAAAAATGAAGAGCCAAGTTGTTTCAGAGCCCTCCTATTAATGCCTCTCCTGAGTACCTGATCATTTCCTGATGATGCTGTACATCTCCTGGTGACGCTCTCTATTCCCAGTTTTGCACATGGACCACAGGCCACTTCATTGGTTTTTGCAGAAAAAAAAAATAATAAGGAAAAGAAACTGGGGCAATTGAATGTTGTCTTTTTTGTTTGGTGGTAGAAAGGTAATTTATACATAGCCATACTCATAGGCTACCTCTGACCCAGTGCTCAAATGTCACCTTTCGAGGTGTTTGCAGATCTATGTAGTGCCTTGTCTTTGCAAGGCAAGTGTCTAAACCCTAAGCCCCTATACGGTCTCTCCAGTCCTAAACATTTTTTTAATTGCATAGACCCAGAGACTTAGTGAGTTCTAATTAAATGTAAGTCCCAACTTTGTCAGTAACAAGTAAGGAACATGGAATATTTGGTTTGCTCCTATGAACCTTACTTTCTTCATGTGTAAAATGGGAACACATTTGGTTTGGGACACAGACAAAAATGCTTAGAATGAAAATAAGTAGTATAGAGTAAGCCATCAGTAAAGATTAATCATTGTTTTAAAAACAAAACTCAATCCCCAGTAATTTCAAGGGAAAAAAGAGTAAAATCAGTAGTTTTAATAAAAGCTTTTTTAAAAAATGGGCAGGCTGACAATTATTTAGTCACTTTTTTTTCCTCCTTAACCCCTGTTGTAATGAACAGTTTTGCCCCAAATTATGTGTGTGCAGTAATTGTCCCCCTATTTTCTATGAACAAAAAGTTTCTTATGTATGGTGATGCAAATGTGGAGTTAAGGGATGCTAATCATATAATGAGTCAGAAGCTAATGAACAGGAAACTGAACTAGAATGGTACAGACAAGTTGGCACCAGCAATGGCTTCAGGGCAGGAAGTAGAAGCTAGTCTTGTCCCAGAAAGGGGGAAGTAATTCGGAAGACCCGAAGGGTGGGCTGACTGAGGGGCTCCTTCTCCACTGGCTGAGAACAGATGTAACTGAGCGCTGAAGAGAAATCACACTTTCTGGTCCCACTCACCTCCAAAGAGAGTTGGTGCTGAAGTAACAGTGTAACTTCCCCACTGCAGATATTGTCAGGTATGTCATGGGATATGTCTGTTGTGTCAAATGTACTAGTGCATTTGATAGACTTCTTTAAAAAAGGTAAGGTGGCCACATAGCAGGTATATGTATATAGAGCGGACTGGAGGAAAAGGAATCCATTTTTAAAGTCTATGGCTGCAAAAAAGCAGAGCGAGAAGTGTGGGAAGAACAAAATCAAGGAAGAGGTAACGAAGTGAGAAGAAGCTAACATCTCTGGCTGCAACTGAAAGAAAAATAATGTATTGGTCCTTCCTGGTCCCTTGGAATTCAGAATCAAACCAGTCCCACTGCAACTTAAAAAACTGCCATCAGTGGCATCATTTGCAGAACACTTTTTGTTTGGTTTAGGACCATACCTGGTGATCTCAGGCCTTATTCCTTCCTCTATGTGCAGGGATCATTCCTGGTGGGGCTTTGGGATTGTATCAGGTGCTGGGATGGAAGCCAGATCAGCTTTGAGAAAGACAAGTGCCTTTCCTGCTGTAATGTCTTTCTGGCTCAGCTTCAAGAACCTTCTGTTTTTATCTTGCTTTCACATTGTTAACCAGTACCTCCAATTAATAGTGCCAAATTGTATAGTACTGTGGGAAATTTAGTTTGCGAACCTCTAGCTCTGTTACCACACAAGTGTGGAGCTGAAGAGCAACACACAAATAATAGGTGCACATTTTTATAAGGAAATAAGCACTGGATTTAAAATTAGAAGATCTGAAATTAAGCTCCTGTCTACCATTCAGTAGTCATTAGGTCTTGTACAAGTCATTTAATGCTTGGAAGCTCAGCTTTCTGGTTTGTAAAGTGAGTATATGAAGGAGGGGCCCGGAGTTAGCTCAAGTGGTACATCACTTTCCTGAGAACTGCAGAGTTCCTTGAGCATCATCAAGAATGACCTCTTTTTCAAATGAGATCAAGTATAAGATCAACTAGTTGTATACTACATAGGAGGACTTATGAGATAATGCATATGAAAGCCGCTTAAAAACAATAAAAGAACCATGTGAGTGGTAGTTACTTTGCAGGATTCTGTTGGTAATGATTAAATTCATTGTATCTGAGCCAGTGTCTTTTTCATGAACTAAAAACAGAATTCTGCCAGTCTCAAATTTACTGAATGCATGTAGACTTTCTGTATAGTACAGACCAGCATTTTTACTAGATTAAATTGAGTGAGTTGTGAGAGCAGTGGTACTTGTTAACCTAGTAGATTAGAATTTTTAAAACCATTTTCTCTCAATGGGATACATCCAGAAATAAGCAATAAAACAGTGGGATAGAAAGGCAGCTAGCCATGGGTTACACAAATGAACTTATTAAGGGGATTTATAAAGTCATCTAGTTAATCAGAAAGGAGGGGAGTGAAAGAGCCTTTTTTTTAAGCCAAGACATGATCGCCTGTTGGACAATTAGAAGCACAGTTCTTATTATGTCCTTGGTTGGGGTCAGGCATCTGAGCAAGGCTCCAGCTGGTGGGTGGGTGTTGTGAGGCTGCTAATTGATCACAAGGGTGTGGAGACTGAGAAGGCAAAGTCACACTCTTTGATTTCGAATGCCCCCTGGTTCCACTGCATTGACCTGCACTTCCTAATCTGACCTCTGTTAGGTCTCTGAATTGAGGCATGTGAGGACCTCATTTATAAGTTTTTAGTAGACATGCTGTAGAAAACCATTGATTTGGGCCTTCATTGTATAAGATTGGATTTAAAGCTTTTCAGTATTTAATAGTAAAATGCTAGCTCCTTGGGTAAAGATTTGATAGATTTAGGCACTGTTTTACACTAGTAGTATTAGCAGCTAATTCTTTCCTGAGGCTTTCTTAGTGTTAGACACTATTTTAAGCACCTTCAGTTAAATCAGTTATATATAACAATACAAGAAGGCAACAACTGTGGCCTCTAATTATGTGGATGAAGGAATAGAGGCTCACAGACATTAAGTGACTTAGCTATGACTAGAGTTAGTAAATTAAAAACCCAGATAATTGGTTCCTAAGAAGTGCTCAGAAGGACTGTGGGCTCCTTCTGGTGGTTGAACTACAAAGCTGGGAATTTAGTGCAAAGGCCAAAAAAAGGTATTACTGCTCGGGCCCTCTGTGCTGTTTGAAGGACCAGGCCAGGTTAGTGTGATCGACATGTGTATGTTCATTCACTTGTGGCCTCTAAAGTCACTAGGCAATGCCTAGTGGTGTAGGCAGGAGAGCCAAGTAGTGCCAGGAATGTGTTCATTCTACCCTCCTGAGGTTTCCCCATGCCTGCCAGTGTGTAGTTCTCACAAGGAGGCACTCATTACCTCTCAAAAGTTAAAGTTTTGGTACTAAATGTGGCCTATTTAAACAACACAAACATCTGTAAGCAAATCATACTCCTTTAGTAATCAAGTCTCTAAAACTTTGATTCTTTTAGCATTTGAGATTTTTTTTTAAATTTTGATTTTATTCTAGTACTAGTTTCTAAATAGTTTCTTTATGGGTAAATAAATGAATTATATAGAGGATCCAGAACAGGTATCAGGTGCTAAGAAAAAATTGGACATGTGTATTTCAGATCTGGAACTTGTTTCAAGGAGACCTTTAGTTACTAAGTTAGTATAAGAGCTATCAGGGGTCTCAAACTTGAGGCCCACGGGCCGTTTGCAGCCCCCCATACAACATTTTGTGGCCCTGCCATAGAGGAAACTTATTTTGTTTTGTTTTGTTTTAGTTGTTTGGGTCACACCCCCCAATGTTCAAGGCTTACTACTGACTTTACACTCAAGGATCACCCCGACTTTGCCTCCTGCGGCCCACAGGTAAACTGAGTTTGAGACCCCTAAATTCTAGATAGTCTTTGACCCTGGATGAATTTCTTTAGCAATAGAGCCCAGAAATTACTGCATACCACTTTAAAATTTGTTGTAACTTTTATTTTTATTTTTTGGTGGGTACATACCTAGTGGTTCTCAGCACTAACTTCTGGCTCTGCACTCAGTGATTGATCTTATCTTAGTCTCCATCATAGCATCAGCCTTTTCTTTTATTGAAACCATTGTGATTTGCAAAGTTCTTCTTAGTTGGCTTTCAGGCATACAATATTTTAGGACCAATCCCACTACTAGTGTCAACCTCCTTCTACCAATGTTTCCAGAGTGCAGCCTATGTCACCATCCCCCTCTATTTCCCAGACTTCCAGCATAACTGGCCCATTTAAAATTTTGGTTGTTAAAGTTTGTGTCTCATGATTTCATTGTTATTAACTCTAGTTTGGATATTTATGTTTTGTTCTTTCTTTCTTTCTTTTTTTTTTTTTTTTTTTTTTTTGGTTTTTGGGCCACACCCAGTGGTGCTCAGGGGTTGCTCCTGGCTGTCTGCTCAGAAATAGCTCCTGGCAGGCACGGGGGACCATATGGGACACCGGGATTAGAACCAACCACCTTTGGTCCTGGATCGGCTGATTGCAAGGCAAACTACGCTGTGCTATCTCTCCGGGCCCTGTTCTGTTCTTTCTTAACACCACCAATTACCTGAAACCTCTTGCTCCCTGTCCTCCATCTTTTCATATTTGTATCTTTGTGATTCTCCTCCTCCACTCAATTTTTTCCCTCTCCTTGCTGTACTCTGAAGCCTAGAGTGTTCTCAACAACCCCCATTTATCTCCATGCAGCCATTTCAAAATTGTTTGGCTCTTTTAGGCATTCTAGTTTGAGGGCACTGATTGAAATTATGAATCCCTAAGCCAGTTAGGTATTCTTTTTTAGAATGTCACATTTATTTTGTTTTCAGGAAATGAAAATTTTTGAGCTGCAACACAATGGTCTGGATCACAGATTTTGTATACCAGACACCACGATCCCTGGCACCACATGGTTCCTGAGCACCATCAGGATCAACCCCCAACCACAGAACCAGAAGCACAGCTGGTTGTGGCATTTCCAAAAATCCCTACCCCAATATAGAAGATATTGTGGTCTTGCAGAATGCATTTGCTCTGAAAATATTTTAGTCTAAGGTTATAGTCAAGTTTA
Organism: Suncus etruscus; assembly: GCF_024139225.1. NCBI lineage: Eukaryota > Metazoa > Chordata > Mammalia > Eulipotyphla > Soricidae > Suncus > Suncus etruscus. The sequence goes on along the minus strand of NC_064848.1, from coordinate 117,120,115 downwards.
AATTATTGTGAGGTGGTAAAATTATGTTTCTTCATTTCTCTTTTCTTCTATCCCTAATAATTGACAATGATAGGTAGATTGATTTCAAACAAGATCCAAAGAAATATTTATAACTATACTCATGTCCATGCAATAAATGTTGCATATATAATATATATTTATATATATAAAGAGTGATGTACCAAAGATTATACTTGGAAAATAAATTGAAAAGTTGATCCATATTATTTGTCATCATGGAAATACAAATTAAAACATTGAGATACCGGGGCCGGAGAGATAGCATGGAGGTAAGGCGTTTGCCTTTCATGCAGAAGGTCATCGGTTCGAATCCCGGCGTCCCATATGGTCCCCCGAGCCTGCCAGGAGCGATTTCTGAGCATGAAGCCAGGAGTAACCCCTGAGCGCTGCTGGGTGTGACCCAAAAACCAAAAAAAAAAAAAAAAAAAAAAAACATTGAGATACCACTGCATATCCATCAGAATGGTCAGACTTCCAGATCACTAACAGTGTGAAGTGCAGATGAGGCTATGAAGCAAGAGAAGGTTCCACATAGTCTCTTGCAGTGGCAATGAAAAAAGTTACAGAAAAATTTTGTCCACACAAAATGAGCTTTGCAAATAGGAGGCTGGACTCAGTCACCAGCTCTACATGGTCCCCTGAGCCCTGTCCTGAGGAAATCCCAAGTACAGAACCAGGAATAGTTCCTGAACAACTGTTGGGTGCACTTCTACCCCCTACCTCCACATACACACACACACTTCAAACCCTTGTGTGTGGGTGCTTATGGCAGGTTTAATCATATTTGCTTATATTTGGAAGCAATAAAGAAGCCCTTTAGTAGGTGAATGATAAATGATAAATAAATAAATAAATAAATGGTGGAACACTCTTAAAAAGGAGTGAGCTGTTTGATTATGGAAAGACTTGAAGGAAACAAATGCATATAACTAGACAATGAAGTCAGCTTCAAAATGTCACCTGCTGTAGAAGCCCAGGTATAGATACATGGCATCTGAAAAAGACAAAAGTAGGGAGACAGTGGAACTTTGATTTCTAGGACTTCAGGCAGCAGAAAAATGAATAAGCAGAGTAAAAGTAAAGTACTTTAAAATTAATAATAAATCCATGACAGTATACATGTATTCAAGCCTATGGAATGTATACCACCAAGAGTGAACCCTCAAGTACACTATGGGTATTGGATGATTGAGGTGCATCATTTCAACAAATAATTGCAGCAGTGCTGATGATAATGGAGGCGGCAGAAGACACCTGGGAAATGTCTCTCATATTTTGTTTTGAATCTAAATTTTCTCTCTTTCTCATTTTTATTTTCTTGGGGCCATACCTGGCAGTGCTCAGGGCTTATTCCTGTTTTTATGCTCAGGGATCAATCACTTCTGGCATTGCTCATAGATTGCCAGGGATTGAACATGGGTCACCTGAGTGCAAGGCAAACACCCTAACCTCTGTACTATCACTCCAGCCTCTGAAAATTTCTCTTTTAAAAAGACAGGTGAACAGATGAATGGCAAAAGAAACTGTGGTACATATACATAATGGAATATTATGCAGCCATGAGGAGAGATGAAGTCATGAAATTTTCCTATACATGGATATACATGGAATCTATTATGCTGAGTGAAATAAGTCAGAGGGAGAGAGATAGATACAGAATAGTCTCACTCATCTATGGGTTTTTGTTTTGTTGTTGTTGTTGTTGTTGTTTTTGATTTTTGAGCCACACCCGGCGGTGCTCAGGGGTTACTCCTGGCTATCTGCTCAGAAATAGCTCCTGGCAGGCACAGGGGACCATATGGGACACCGGGATTTGAACCAACCACCTTAGGTCCTGGATTGGCTGCTTGCAAGGCAAATGCCGCTGTGCTATCTCTCCAGGCCCTCATCTATGGGTTTTAAGAAAAATAAAAGACACTTTTGCAATAATTTTCAGAAACAAAAGAGACAAGGGCTGGAAGGTCCGGCTCAAGATAAGAAGCTCACCACAAAGAGTAGTGAGTGCAGTTAGAGAAATAATTACACTGACAACTAACATAACAATGTGAATGAATGAAGGAAGTAGAAAGCCTGTCTCAAATACAGGTGGGGTTGGAAGGTGGGGAGGAGGGAGATTTGGGACATTGGTGATGGGAAGATTGCACTGGTAAAGGTGGGTGTTCTTTATATGACTGAAACCCAACTATAATTATATTTGTAATCAAGATGTTTAAATAAAAATATTAAAAATGATAGAAATAGACTATTTATAGAGGAAATTATAAAGCAAAAAAAAGACGTTTGTACTATTTTAAAAAATAAAAGATAGGGGCCGGAGAGATAGCATGGAGGTAAGGCGTTTGCCTTTCATGCAGGAGGTCATCGGTTCGAATCCCGGCGCCCCATATGGTCCCCTGTGCCTGCCAGGAGCAATTTCTGAGCCTGGAGCCAGAAATAACCCCTGAGCACTGCCGGGTGTGACCCAAAAATCACACACACACACACAAAAAAAAGATAAACACTGCTGATGAACTAACCTTATGAGCCATGTTTAACTATCAAGAATGTATTTGAGGGGCCAGAGCGATGGTGCAAGTGGTAGGGTGCCTGCCTTGCCCATGCTAACCTAGGACGGATTGAGGTTCGATTCCCCAGCGTCCCATATGTTCCCTCAAGCCAGGAGCAATTTCTGAGTGCATAGCCAGAAGTAACCCCTGAGCATCACTGAGTGTGGCCCAAAAATCAAAAAAAAAAAAAAAAAAAGAATATATTTGAATCAGAATACATTTAGAATAAACTTATCTTTTTCTATGTGATCATGTCAGTCATCAACATATTTATTTCTGGCTTTGTCATTATGCAGTTAGTGTCAGACTTATGACCTCCAAACATTTGCTTTCTCCTGCTTTTTATTTTTCTTGAATTAAAAAATAAATTGCCTAATAAAATCTAATTCTATTTTCCACTGAGATAATGCACTTTTAATTACTCAAAAGATAATTAAAGTAAATAGTACTTATCCAAAGTAAATTCAGGAGATAATAAAATATTTTCATGGCATGTTTAATTTAAAACACTCCTGTATACAAATTAATTTGGTGTTGGATTAGGATATCTATGAGGGTGTTGCTCAGAAACATAGCCCTTTCCTTTTGATCTTGTGTATTTTATCTGTCAACAGCTAAGAGAGCAGTCTGGATTTTCCAGTTTTCTCTGTGAAACCAGTGGAAATCTGACTAATCCCAGGTGGTTTTGTTCATGCTCATGTACAGATTGTTCATTGAGAGTGTCCAGATGTGAGCACTGTAACTCCAGCTTTGTAATTCCCTTTATCTGGCAAGAGCAACCCTATTTGCAGTAGTTAACTATCTTTTCCATGCTTGCCATGGTCTACTGAGTGGTGGTATTGCAGAGCTTTGTGGCTTCAGTAGCTCATTGGTGACAATCAGCAGATTCTAAAGCCTTTTCAGAATACTGAAAGAATAGATAATTATAGTGCACAATCCTGAAATGACAAAAGGAATAATGGATATTCAAATGTTGATGCATTTTTGCTTCCTAACACAGATTACAGTTCATTTTCTTTGATTATCTGTTTCAAGTTTTGACTTTAGTTCTTTGTTGTTTAACTTCTGCAGGATGACATTCAGAGAAACATTACTATGTGAAATCCATCAGAAATGTTTAGACAGTTGTAATCACAAAGAGTAGAAATGCTTGCTTTGTCCTATACTGTTGACCCTTCTCTGTCCTATGCTGATAGTTGCTGATTCAACTTTTTGAGAAGACAAATGATTCCCTTTTCAGTGTGTAAGGGAAATGGTACTTAGTTTTTTTTATCAAGTAGGAATGATGTACAGCTGACAGAAACTTGAAAAAGAGCTAGTTAAATGATATAGTATTATTTTTACTCAGGACAAAGAAGTCTGGCAGTCAGAGGTTTGGGAAAATATGGTGCTCCCCAGATTTTGATCAGAAACAAGAGCATTTTGCTTTCAGCTATTCTTTCCTCCTTAAATCATGTTCCTAGTCCTTAGACTCTCAGTTAAACAACTGACAAGGCCCAAATACTTTTATTCATCAAGAGGAGGAGGCCAAAATGGAAGTGCCCCTACACCATTTCTCTCCACTCATTAGAAAGCACCTTTGAGACTTTATAATGAAGCTTTTAGATTTTGAAAATAATGTATAAAGCAGTTTAATTTAATTTTATGTATAGAACACCATAGGCTTGCTTCATGTGAGAAATGTATCTCTTTATGAGCTTCTTTTCAGGAGGGCTAAGGACCATTTCCAGCAATACTCAGTAAAGGGATTGAATAATTGGACCCAGCTGAAGCAGTACAGCTTGGACAAGCCATACTTAGGACCACCAAAGCAACCTCAGGGATGCTCAGAGGCCCCCAGGATTACAACTGGCAGTGTTTAATCAAGTTCACTGTGATGCCAGGGTTCAAATTGATTGTGTATATCTCCCCCAACCTCACAGTACCATTTTTATTTAATTATGGTAGTTCTCAAACTTTACCGCATAAAAAAAATCCTTTAAAATATTGTAGTATTTTAAGAACCAGTGGGTTAGAAGCATTTTATCTGTAACAGGTCAAAATCTCTGGCTGAGTGTTAATTTCAAAAAAGACTGAAGCTTTGACTTTCTGTGGCTTTGCTATTGTTTCAGTTTATATGCTGATGCCAGCTAATACCTCTAGTGACTAATACTTGAGTGTGATTTAATTAACACAAATTATATTACCAACATCAACATGTTAATTCAGCCATCAGTTTTGTTGTTTGTTTTCAGGTCACATCTAGCAGTTCTCAGGGCTTACTCCTGGCTTTATGCTCAGGGATCTCTCATGGTGGGCTCATAAGTGTTCCAGGGATCAAACCCCAGTCACCCACATGCAAATTCATACCCACTGTATTGTCATCACTCTAAGCTCCAGCCCAGCCAATAGGTTTTGAGTGATTGTCTCTCCCAGACATTATTATACATTATGAAAAAAAAAAAAAAGAAGCAATGGAGAGCCTAAGAATTACACTGGTAGTGAAATTGGTGTTGAAACATTGCATGCCTGAAACTCTACATTAACAACTTTGTAAATACATTTTTTAAAAAAGCTTACAAACAAAAAAGCTTACAAACAGGTACCAAGAGGGCAACCACCAGTCCATTTTCTATTTATCATGTTATAAGTGTATAGAAGATTTTAATAGAATGCCATGTTTCTTCACTCATGCTATTCTATTTTATAGATTGTTCTTCAGTTTTATTCTGAACTGGAGGTTATTTCCTGTAGCCTCTCAGAGTCCTAAATAAGTTTTATTTCAAGGATGTCTTAGCTCAGTTCATTGTGTGTTGATCTTTATTGCCCCAATCATACTCTAGCAGCATCATTCCTGGGAGAATTTGTGATGTAGTTTTCCTCTAAAGGAATGGATCTGGGTGAATAGAGAAAGGTTGGAGGTCATTTTGTTCTGCAGGTCACAATGTGACCTGCTTTCTAAGGGAGCAGACAGAACAATCAATCCCTAAATCTATGAAGTACAAATAGAAAACATCAAATGCAAACAATAACAGTCATCCAGGGTCTAGGCCTGAACCTTTAACTAAAGAAGTGGCTCATCCCTCCTTCCATAGAAAACAAATTAAACCTGTAAAAAAAGAAAAATAGAAAATTCTATATTGATGGTCCAAATAGCTAGTTCTATGTACTTTTTCTGTAAGAAAAAACACTTTACTGGGCAGGAGAGATAACATGAAGGTAAGGCATTTGCCTTGCATGCAGAAGGACAGTGGTTTGAATCCCGGCATCCCATATGGTCCCCCAAGCCTGCCAGGAGCGATTTCTGAGCATAGAGCCAGGAGTATCTCCTGATCGATGCCGGGTGTGACCCCAAAACAAACAAACAAACAAAACCCACTTTACTACTATTACTGGAAAGACATAGAGAATATCCTTCTGGTTCCTACAACTTGCTTATTAACATTGGGAAACATTGGGAGCCTGGGAGTAGTAGAGGGGACAGTGACAATATAGGTCAAACAGCCTTATTCAACCACTGGTCAGTGGACTATTGGACTGATACAGGTGTTGAAACAGTGAAAACCATGATTCTCTGCACCTTGATTATAACTCCTGGTCTCTTGTTTGGCATGCAGAACAGATGCAGCTGTCAAACTACCCAGAAATCTGAGAAAGGATTTATATCTCTAATAAAGTATACTGTTAAGACAGGGAAATAAAACAATGTATGAATCCATGGAAAGTGAGCAAAAAATAGATATTTCTTATTGAATCTCCAGTAACTTACATGTAGAAACACATTCACATATGTCTTGCTTATGACAAAAGTTTATGGTTCTCATAAGACTGTACTACTAATGTATATATTCCAGGTGCTGTTGAGTAACTATTGTTGATACATTAAATTTAATGTTGGAAAATGTATTTTATATAAAGAGCTTGAGTGAACCAATCTTTTATGTGGCTATAAAAATTTGACTATTTGGCAGTAATTATTTGGCACACCTGATGATGCTCGAGGTTACTTCTGGCACCGAACTCAGGAATCACTCCTGACAGGCTGAGAGGATCATATGGGATGCTGAAGATTAAACCCGGGTCAGTTGTGTGCAAGACAAGCACCTTACCTGAACAATCACCCTGGTCCCTATTTGGCACTTCTTAAGACTTGAAAATTCGGGCCGGAGAGATAGCATGGAGGTAAGGCGTTTGCCTCTCATGCAGAAGGTCATTGGTTCGAATCCTGGCGTCCCATATGGTCCCCCGTGCTTGCCAGGAGCGACTTCTGAGCGTGGAGCCAGGAGTAACCCCTGAGCACTGCCGGGTGAGACCCAAAAACCAAAAAAAAAAAAAAAATAAGACTTGAAAATTCAATGTGTGCTGTGATTGTATTATAAGTAGTACTTTGTGTTGTGAAAATGCAATGTGCTAGCCTATAAAATATGCTGAACATGGTAAAAAATAATAAAAATCTAAAGTGGTGTGCAAAGAGTGTGGGCCATGGAATAACAAAATTGATCTGACTAATGAGAAGCATTAGGCACTGGGGATGTGTCTCACGTGATAAAGTTTATACCTGGCATATCTGAGACTCTGGTTTCAATCTCTGGCACTGTGTGACTCCTTTGGATTGCTGGGAGTGTTCCTGTCCTTCAACCCCATCCCATTGCCACTGTGTACATAACAATCATTACCACCATAGCAGTCAAAGAATTAGCAAAGTAATGCCTACATCAGAGGATTTGAGAGTGTTTGGCAAATGAGATAAAAAAAGAACTAAGAAGATTGGGGCCAGAACTATAGCACAGTGGTAAAGTGTCTACCTTGCACGAAACCAACACAGGAGAGACAGCGGTTCAAATCCCAGCATCCCATATGGCCTCCAAGCCTGCCAGGGGTGATTTCTGAGCACAGAGCCAGGAGTAACCCCTGAGCGCCGCCCCCAAAAGAACACCCCCTCAAAAGAACTTAGAAGAATGTTTAATACATATTAATAGCTCAGTAAATATATGTTATTCCACTTCTAGTCTCCCTTTTGGTTTTTCTCTTTCCTTTCCTAATTTTGTTTTCATAGCTTTATCTCTTTAAGTAAATAATCTTGGTCAAATAATCAGCTTATTGAACATATCATTGTTTTTACCTATGAAGCTTGAGTTTTATATATGACATGGTCATATTTTTTTTATCACCAACACCACTTCTGTGGATCAGGATGGACCAGCCAGGACTGCATCACCTTTTCTCATTACACACCCTTTTTGCCTGAGAAATTTTTAAGCAACTCCAGGTATATAGATACTCAAAATTAGGTATAAATATCAGATATTTAACAATAATAAATCAGAAATGAATTTGTTCTAAAACATTATTACAGTTTTGTAACCTCATATGGAGTTGTGCCCACAGTTTGAGATGTTCTAAACAGTGGTCTGTAAACTTCTATTACCAATCTGGCCCTTTGCCTGTTTTGTACAGCCTGAGTTTAAAATGGTTTTTCATGTTTATATGATGAGAAAAAAAATCAAAAGAAGAGTATTTTATAATTAGTGAAACTTTCAGTAAATAAAGAAAATCCAAAGAAGAGTATTTTATAATTAGTGAAACTTTCAGTAAATAAAAAAAATCAAAAGAAGGGTATTTTATAATTAGTGAAACTTTCAGTAAATAAAGTTTTATTGGAACCCAGCCATACCCATTTGTTTTATGTTGTCTATGGCTGCTCTCAGACAGAAATAGACTTTCTATAACAGGGACTGTACAGCTGCAGTCTCAAGTATTTGCTGCTTGACCAATCACTAGGCCCTGTTCTGTGAAAACTGTAGTTATTAACATGGTTCTGAAGGTGAATTTTATCATAGGGTTTAGAATAATTTTAAATAAATTTTATCATAGGATCAGAATGAATTCTGGGTCAATATTGAGTTCATGATTCAATATTTATTCGCGTCAGAATGAATATTGAGTCCCTTCAAATTGACTGTGTCGAGAGAGGACTCAAGAAATTAGCTAATGGAGTTTTTGATGGAGTTGTCTGTAATAAAGATAAAAATCCATTCCTCTACTTTTCTTATCATACCATTAATTTAGTGATTGTTCACTTTATCAAAGAAGTCTTGTTTCTAGCTCTCTGTTGTTTGCAGATAAGTTTGTCTAGGAAGCATTCAGGTCTCATGTGGGGAAGGTTGGTACAATAAGGTTTCACCAAAACAAAACCTATGAACAGTTTGAATTTGCATTTCAGAAGCTCTGATATAAATGTGTATCTCTTCTCTTCTCCTGATTAGCCTGTAATCCTTGGGAAATCCTTTGTCTTTTCTGAGCAAGCTGGAATTTTATTGTATGTTTTTAGGAGAAAGACTGCTCAGATTAAATATCCACCTCGAAACTGTTGTAAAGCCTTCTCTTTTTTCCAAAACAGATGGAAACTGATCACATATTTCCTGATAGTACCCTCTGATGGAGCCAGTACTGTACTGTCACTTGTGGAAACATGCATATTGTTTTTCAATTAAATGCAAACAGCTATTCCTGGGAGAATTTGTGATGCTTTTTGACTGTAAAGTAATGGTACGGGGTGAATAGGGACAGGTTGAAGGTCACTTTTGTTTTTCATTCATGTGGGAGACACAATATGATCTGGTTTCCAGTGACTGAAACTAAGGGACAAGATGGAGCTATAAAGCCATTAGGTGTACTTGAAGCTCAGATGGTGGAGCCAGACAAGTCCACACATTTAATAAGTTAATGCACACCATCTGCCAGTTGCATATATGCTCTTGATTCTTCATAATATGATCATTCCTCTCTTCTCATTCCAGCCTATTGTTTGCCTTGCTGCTTCAGTCATTCAGAGAGTAGATGAATGAGCCCTTCTATCACACAACTCGATTAGTTAGTTATTTATTCAGTTGAGTGCTAATTATGTGCCAGGCATCATTCTAAGTGTGTGAGACACAAAGCAGAACAAGAAGCATTTCCTGCCTTCCACAGTGAGGGGTTCCCAGGCTCACCAGCAGACAGAACTTGTAAACAAGCGTACTAAAATAAAGTATGGTAGCTCCTAATCTATGTCTGTCTGTGTAAATGAAAAAAAAATCTCATTTTGGGACAGTTGCAGTTCAGTATAAACTGTGAGTTGGGCACGAGGGAGAACATTTCACTCAGAGCTGGTTGGGTACTGTAGTTTCCAGGACATGACTGAGACTGGAGGAATGAAAAGGGAGTCTTGCCAACCATGCGGGAGAAGCATTATTTGGGAAGTCATGGAGATTACAACTACAAATGATTGGAGTGACTATGCTTTGAATGACTTGTGGAAAGGAAATCACAACAATGAGCAGGTATCAGATCATAGGGGTTGATTGTGCTGAGTCAGAAGGTGACTTGGGGGCACAGAAAATACAAAGCAAGGAAACATGATTAGGGTTTTGTACTAATGTTCTATAGAATGGGCTGGAGGGTCCTGATGCTGAAGGTAGGAAGCCTATAAGTTAGAGCTATGTGGGAATTCGGGTGGTTGGTGCAAATTAGAGATAAAAATCAGAGGTGAGGAGAGAACTCAACTGAACCAAAGACTTTACTAGAGTGGGAAAAGAAGGGGAAAAAGTGGGTGATGTTTGCTTTTAAGCTGGAAATCTAAGTACAGTAAATAGCTCATACATATGTATGATGTAAAACTTAAAGAGGGAGGAATTGAATTCTGGACAAGAAATTAATAAAGAAATATAAAGGAATTTGGAAAATAGTTTACCTAGATGGAGAACGGAGAAGAGGAGTCTATAGGGAGAGGGAAAAGGTATTAGACTCTTAGCATGAAGGACACAAATAGTGCCTCCTGCTGCAGAAAAGAAGACCAGGGTGGAAGAGTTGCCAGAAATTCCCACTTGTGTTTGTGAAATCTTCCCAGAAGAAGCTCCTGTCACCTCTTCTGAACGTATTTCCTTTTGATTTTTGTTTCTGCTAACATCAACTTTTTGTTTTCTGTAAGATTTCCCTCTCTTGCTTTCTTTCCTTTTGTGAAAGTGATTTCTTCAAAGTTCCCATCAACTTCATCCTCTTCAGGTTTGACTGAACTGGCAATAGTGTTTTTGTTTTTTTCTCAGCCCTTGATCTGCATACTTTGTCACTACTTACACTTGCCTAATATTATAATTATTCATATAATTGTCCTCTTCTTTGGGGGCACTGCCAGTAGTGCTCAGGGGTTACTTCTGGCTCTGCACTCAGAAATTACTTTTATTAGTGCTTGGGGGACCATATGAGATGCCTGGGATTGAACCCATTTGTTATGTGCAAGGCAAACGATGCCCTCCCCAATGTACTATTGTCTGGGCCCTCTTTCTGTCTTCTTGAAAGCACACAAATCACAATCACAGGTTACACCGTATTCAACTATTAGGTCACATTAAATCATAGTTGTCTTCTGAATTCTGAAACCAACCCCACTATCATTACAGGTGACTTTTGGGGGATTGAAGTCAGAACCTCATACATGCTAGATCTACTCTCTAGAAACAGATTACATTCCCAGATCAAATTTACCTATGATATTCTTATGTTTTATGTACATTCATAACTATTTCTTTTTTTGGGCCACACCCAGTGGTGCTCAAGGGTTACTCCTGGCTGTCTGCTCAGAAATAGCTCCTGGCAGGCACAGGGGACCATATGGGATACCAGGATTCGAACCAACCACCTTTTGGTCCTGGATCAGCTGCTTGCAAGGCAAACGCCGCTGTGCTATCTCTTCAGGCCCCGTTCATAACTATTTTAAACATGCGTATTTAGAGAGTAAGTTCAAAAGCATATCTTCAAATACAGGTTCTCAAACTTAGTGCCCTTTTAAAAACAGAACATACATTGATGGCTAGATCCTATCTTCACCCTTCTGGCTTCTGACATACTAAGAATGTGGTATATGGGCTTAAAAAGCTGCCAGATTGTCTCAGGTGATTCTAAGGAGTAATCGGTTTGGAAACGATTATTTTTCTTTTATTTTTTCTGAGTGTGGGGGGAGGGGAAGAGAGAAGAAAAAAGGGGGAGAGAGAGAGAGGGAGAAAGAGAGAAAATATTCCCAAGCAGCATTGCTCAGATGACGTGAGAACACCATTTTATAATTCTGACCAACCATACCAGTTTATGTGGTGCTACAAAGGCCCTGCAGTATTGGGGATAGCAGAGTCAACCCTTAAAATACTCAGTGGTCTTTAGAGTTCTACCTGGTAGGTCTTTGAAGGTCTTGCAGTACTAAAACTTGAACAGTGTTAGCCACATTCAAGGTAAGTGTTATCTTCTCGGAACCCAAGAACAGTTCGTGTTTTTTCCCCCCTTTTTCTCTCCCTTTGGATTTTAGGCCACATATAGCTGTGCTCTGGGCTTACTCTTTGTTTTTGTTTTTGTTTTTGGGTCACACCCAGCAGCACTCAGGGGTTACTCCTGGCTCTACGCTCAGAAATCGCTCCTGGCAAGCTCGGAGAACCATATGGGATGCTGCAATTTGAACGACTGTCCTTCTACATGCAAGGCAAACGCCTTACCCCCATGCTATCTCTCCTGCCCCTGGGCTTACTCTTATCTCTGCACTCAGGGATCACTCCTGGTGGGCTCAAGGGACTATATAGGATGCTTGAGATTGAACCCAGGTCTGGCATATGCCAAGCAAGCACCGAAACAGCTGTCATATTTTTCTAAACCTAAGAACCACTATTTGTCAAATAATTTGCATTTGAATATCACATGTATAACTGTTGATGATATTCTTTTTCTCTTTTTTAATTTTTGGGCCATATTCAGTGGTTCTTAATACTTAATTCTGGCTCTGCACTTAGGGATCACTCCTGGCAAGCTCATGAGACCATATGGAATGCTAGGGACCAAACCTGGGTCAGTTGTATGCAAGGCAAGTGCCTCCCTTTCCAGTGGTCAAAACCCACACCATTGTCCTTTGGTCCTTCTCCACCCCATTTCCTCAGTTCTAGTCCTATTAGTCATGTCTCAGGAAATTGCCTAATCCCCTTCTTTTAAGCAGATAATAGTATTAAAAAAAACACACACACTCATCACAAATACTACAAAAATCTAATAATTATGTATCTTTTAGTAATCACATATCCAGAATAAAATGTATGAAATTGTTCTTTTTTTAAAGAAATAGGGACCAGGGAGCATCACACAGGTATTGATCAACTCTTTCTAGATAATAAAGTACTTATTTTTGTATTTAGCCTGTGCCTCATGAAAAGAAATAATTTCTTGTTTACCCTCTTCGTTAAAATATCTTGGTGGTCTCTAGAGATAGCGCCAATGTTAGAGTGCATGGTTAGCATATGGAGATCCTAAGTTTGGTCACATAACTGATGGTATCTCACTCACCAGTATGGCGATGCCAGTTAGTTTTGCTGGACCTGAGGGCCAGCACTGCATCACTGAATGAGCACTGGACTTTCAGGCGCATACAAGGTGACAAATGGCCCAGAATTCTCCCAATTCTGCTGGAATAATAATAATAATAATAATAATAATAATAATAATAATAATAATAATTAATATCTTAACATCAGTGATTTTATTAGAAATGATATAGTAGGGGCCACAGGATAATACAGATGACTGAGTAGGTGCCTATGTGACTGACTGCAGTTTCATTCCTGGTACCACACACGAAACCTTGAGCACTGCCAGGATTAAGTCCTGAGCCTGGCTGGGTGTGGCTCAACTCCTCCCCCGCTGCAGAAAAAAATGGAAGAAGGAAATGTAATATCTTTTGTTCTTCATACTGAACTTGGTTATGCTAGTAAATTTGTTTATATCTAGACGCTATAAAGAGCTACTAAGAAAATGATTTTAACAGCTACTGGTTAATGGACACACTTCCATATTCTGTAATAACTTGGACCAAGCAGCCCAGCAGTGCAAAGCCACTTTAATTTTCCAACAGTTACTTGGGCACTCGTTCCTTGGGGACCAGTTCCCCTCTTCTGGGAAAAAATCTTCAGAATATCCACTTATGCTAGTCAAAAGCCCTCCCAACACTTGAATCCCTAAAGCACTCTCAGCTGTTATTAGTATGTTCAGTTTCATTTATTCATCCAAACTCCCAACTTCATTCAAAAACAGTATTTTCCCCTTTCCCAGCTTCTGGCTGCTAATGTGTGCAGGCAAAGCAGCCCCCAAACTGGACAGCTGCTTCACACTAGGCCCCTCCCCACCTTTCCAACTGCCTCCAGGATTCTTTCACCTGTATTTTCTGTTGAATGGATTATGCCTCCCGCCTCAGGCCCTGGCAGCCAATTAGACGCCTCCAACATCCTTTCAAATCTTTGCCAGAATCTGATTCAAGTGCTCTCTACCTCTGAAAACATTTTTTTAAATCTTAACCTCGAAATAACTTGTTTTTCTCCATATTCTCACAGTGAGTTGGCCATATATGAACCATTTATCCCTTTACTCCTTATGCTGCAGTTATTCTTGGTCCAACCTCCTGTCTTTTTTTCCCTGCCATACTCCATCTCCTTGACAATGCTTCTCATGCACATTTTATACAGCTCACAGTGTAAAGCATGGAAAAAAAAAAAAGAAAATCTTAAAGATACAGAATCTTATTAAATAAGTATGCAATTGAAGACATGAGACATATAATTTCATTCATTTTATCTGGGAAAAAGTAGGTTGATACTATTATGGACTTTCACATATTTTTAATGAGAGCATATTTATTTAATCATTTAAAAACTTCATCTAAAATAATTTAAGTTTCATGAAGTAATTGTCATTATTATGTTGAAGAAAAGATAGAAAATTATGTATTTCCTTTGACAAGGAGCCTATCTCTAATATTATTTTAAAGTTTAGAAGGATATGTTTTTCATCATTTACTTTTTAAGTTTATTATTTAATGCATTCCTTTTAAAAGCATTGTAGCATAATCAGCTCATTGCTTTCCTGTCTTTTTTTTTTCAGGCAGAAGATAGTTCATTGTTTTTGTTATCTCATTTTTTGACCTGGTTTTTATGAGCATACAGACCAGACTAAAATACAGCTTATTCAATATTTAAGAAATCACATTAAGATGGCATTTGTGTCCTTTTATAACAGCTGCTAGCTATATGGCTCAATGTTTTATTGCATTATGTAAAATACAAGGGCACTGTTATGCCTGTCAATCTAGTTAAAAGTAGACAAGGGTCAACCTGTTTTCAAGATCATCAAAGGGACTAAGTGTAGGCCTTATACATTACCTCCTCATTATTTTATCTTTTTGTTTTGTTTTGTTTTGTTTGCTTTGTTTGGAGGCCCAAACATACTCAGGGCTTACTTCTGGCTCTGCATTCAGAGAACACTCCTAGCAGGATTGTGGGGACCAAATGAGGTGCAGGAGATTGAACTCAAGTCAGCCATCTATAAGTCAAAAAAAACCTATCTACTGTACTATCTCTTCAGCCCTACCTCATGATTTTTGAGACAGTGTAGTGAAATAGTATTAAGTTGAAATTCAGAATTATAGCATGTGTTATTGTTCAGTGGGAGGGCTCTATTCCTCCCCCTATCTAGTTAAGTGATTCTTTTCCAAAAGATAGTGAGAGCACTATGTGAGTGTGTGTGTGTTTGTGTATGTGTGTGTGTGTGTGTGAGAGAGAGAGAGAGAGAGAGAGAGAGAGAGAGAGAGAGTTTAATTCCACAGCTGCTTCATATCTACTTCACATATGAAGTGTTGACTTCTGCCTCAAAGGTTGCCTATTATTCTGATCAAAGATGTCTGAATTGCTGGTAAATTAAGATTTACTAATCCAAAAAGAAATGTAGCCTATTTGGGGGGGGGGGGTAACACCTGAAAAAGTTCAGGGATTACTCCTGGCTCTGCTCAGAGATCATTCCCGGGAAGCTCAGGGGACTATATGGGATGCTGAGGATCAAACCCGGGTTTGCCATGTGCAAGGTAAATATCCTACCCACTGTACTATCATTCCAGCCAGTTTAATAGTATTTTGAGCTACAGCAGGAGAAATAATGCGGAATCCAGAAGGTTCCACTGATGTCTTTTTGTTTTTATTGTTAATTTTTGGGGCCACAACTGGTTATTAAAAAGTGTAATCCTGGCTCTGAGTTCAGGGATCACTTTGGTAGGCCAAAGGGGACTATATAACATACCAATAATTGGATCTGTGTTGATCACATGCAAGGCAAGTTCTTTGCTTGCTGTACTATCTCTCCACCCCATCACTGATGGATGCCTTCTGATTCTGTTTTCATTTTTTATACATTTTTTATTTGTTTGTGTAGAAGTAAATGCTTCCTGGAGAGCCCTGTAACTCTTGATTCAGATAATAGATGTCACTGACTACTAAAAAAACATAAGATACAGCTGAAAGTCGGAGTGACTAGTGTTCTACTCAGTGCAGGTACTCAGATTATCCCCATTTTATTTTATTTTATTTTATTTTATTTTGGTTTTTGGGCCACACCCGGCGGTGCTCAGGGGTTACTCCTGGCTGTCTGCTCAGAAATAGCTCCTGGCAGGCATGGGGGACCATATGGGACACCGGGATTCGAACCAACCACCTTTGGTCCTGGATCAGCTGCTTGCAAGGCAAACACCACTGTGCTATCTCTCCGGGTCCAGATTATCCCCATTTTAAAGCAAACACTGCCCATAGTGATCCTGATGCTAAATTAAAAATGGAATCCATCTTTTTCAGGTAGCATAAAAGCAGTAGTTGAAAAGCCTCCTTCACATCCAATTCCCAAGCAAAAACTAGTAAGATGTCACTGTGTTTAGTGCTCTAACTTCACTCACTACTCTTTGTGGCTCTTTGCCACAATGACATCTTACTAGCTTTTATAAAAGACTATCACAAACTTTTTAACTGATGGTAACTTTATTTTTGAAAAAAATATTCACATAAAGGAATAAATGCCTTTTCTTGGGTAATTTTTGGATCCAGATATGTTACTCTGCTCTAAGATGATTGATTAGATCAAAATTAGAGATTTAGTGTAGGAAATGAGAATTCTATTACATAGGGCTAAAATTAGTACTAAGCCATTTTTAGCTTTTCTTTTCTTGGCTCTAATTCGCAATGGGACTAAAATCAATCACTTCACTAGTTCAAGTAGTGTCTGAATATTCTCAAGTGATTTAAAATTTTCTATACTCAATTTTTTTTCCTTTCAGTTAGGCTTGATATGTCTTTTATCCAGCAATGCAGAATTCTTATGAACTGCCTTACAAGAACTTGTGTCCCTAATTAAGAACTAGTATTGTCAAGTACTTAACTAAAAATTATAATAAGTTACTTTTCAATTTACTCTAAGAATGGTTCTCTCACTATTTTTTTTTTCTTTTTTGGCATTTGGAACACACACTGTGGTGCTCTGGGGTTCCTTGGCTTCACAATCAGGTATTACCCCTGTATCTCAAGGAACCATAAAGGATGCCAGGAATTGAACCCAGAGATTCATGGGAGTTACATTGCAATTTGAAATGTAAGAGTTAATTGTGAGGCCTTGATAATTTTTGTCTGCTTGCTGTCTGTTCTGAACAGTTCTTCCTTCTAGCCTATGAGGAATAAAATTGTGACCCAAAACAAACTCTTACATTCATAGTTACTTTTTTTGTAAAAGAAAGAAGGACTTTAGCTAAGTAAATACTTGATATTTGTATAATTAAAAACTGAAATCAGAGCAGTGTTGGAGAGAGATGTTGCAAATGGAAGCTGTAAGACCATAATGTTAAAATCACAGACTCAAGAAGCTATGTTATACCTGAGGCCTTTGGAGGCTGAGACAAAAATGAGGAAACCCACAATGATCTTGTCTTTGTGTACTAAACCTTTGATTTTTGTTCAAATAGATGTTAGCATTTTTTTAAAATATTTCATCAAACTATTATTTTGTGTTTGTTTGGTGGTGATGGGTATGTCCAAGGTGCCAAGGAATCCTGGGGGGCCTGTGCCAGAGTTTCAGTGGCCCAGTCAGCAATTCAATGCAAGCGCCTAAACATGAGATACTGCTTGGGCTCTGTTGAGCTGGGAATCTCCCATCATTCTGGTTCTGCTTGCAGTCTACAAAGCTCACTTACTGATGCTTGTGGAGGGACTACATGGTAATAGGAATTGATCCTGCCTCCTATCCTCCTTGAGATATTCATTATCTTGATTATGGCATTTTGGGGTACCCCACTAAACTTTTTACCTAACATAGATACCTTCTTTTCTTGCCTCATCTTTGCTCCAGAATCAAACTATCAGTGTTCAAGTCCTGATTTTTTTTCTACTTACTAGCAGTATGATCTTAGTCAAGGTGCATAGCCAATAAAACTCAGTTTCCTCACACGTAAAGGAATAATAATAATACTACATAGGGTGTAGTAAAGGTGAAAATATGCTGTGTTTGTAAAGCAGGAGAGCAGTATTTGGCAGAAAGTGCTGCATGTGTTTAGGAAGTATAATGAAGGAAGAGGCTTCTAGACAGTTTCAAGTATTGAATGATTCATTATGAACTGGATTCCATATGTTAGAATTCACCAGACTGCTATTAGCAGGTTCTTCTCCCACCCTTAGTTAAAAATTTCAATATACTCTGCAGGATATTTTATAGCTTAATCTTAAAATCTTACAATAAAAGATGATAGAGAATTTTGAGCACCATCACCCTCAGGCAACTGCATCCTCAGGTTTGTTGTTGTTTTTTGTTTGTTTTTTTCAGAAAAATGCCACAATTTAAGAATCGTATTTTATGTAGTGAGGTTGTGGCAGTTATCTTTGCCCTATGTCAGTGCTGGGAGATGTGGCTGAGATAAGGTAATTTAGATTTTTTTACTCTTCATTAATTAATACATTACTGAGGTGACTCATTTAAAGGACAGTGCACAAACACACAGCCAGCATGTCTACAACATCCCATTTGTTTGTAAAATCTGCCTCTGTTTTCTTTTTCTTCTTCCTTTTTATAATCTCTGGGGAAAACTTCTTAATTTTCTGTTAGTGTTTACTTCTAATGCCATTCTAAATGGTACTCAGAGTAATTCTACAAAAATGTAATGGCTTCTCTTTTGTTCATGTCAAAACCCTCTGTTGAGTTGAATATTGTTTGCTTATCTTTTAATGGCAAGGGCATTGTATTTATACTTTAATGGTAGAAAGAACAAGAAAAATTCCTAGTTTAAAAGTGAAATAGTGAACCGGAGCAGTGGCGCAAGTGGTATGGCATTTGTGTGCTAACCTATGACGGACTGATGTTTGATCCTCCAGCATCCCATATGGTCCCCCAAGCCAGGAGAAATTTTTGAGTGCATAGCCAGGAGTAACCCCTGAGCATTACCAGGTGTGGCCCCCAAAGCAAAAATAAATAAAAATAAAAGTGAAATAGTGCTGTGTAAGATATTTATATGAAAATGGCTAAGTATAAGTTTCAAATTTAAAAAGCCTTGATGTGCAGTAATTTATTCTGCAGTACTTGGGGCAACTATGAGATAAGCAGAAATTTAATTATCTGTCTATATTTCTAATAAAAAGGTAATATTTTTCTATAGTTTCTATGTAGGAAAATGATAACTGCCTTAGGGAAAGTAATGTTATACCTTGGAAGAAATTAGCTAGATCTCTGAGTGAGTAAATGGCTTTTTCTTAAATTACCCTCAAGCTTTGAATTAACATTTTTTAAAGAGAACCACTAGGATGAAAATAGTATTTTCCTTTGATATGTTATTTTTAAATTTGTCTAAAATTATATGTAAATATACATATCTGCCTCTGATACTCAAAAATTATTTATTTTTATTTTCTTGAAATAAAGACTATTAACATTAGATTATGTTTTAGGGTCACCAAAGTGCCAATGTTTCTCCCCATTAAATTGAACCACTCTCTTTCTGCTTTTTATTTATTTTTTATTTTTACTTAAGCACCATGGTTACAAAATTGTTCATGATTGAGTTTCAGTCATACAATGTATACCACCCTTCACCAGTGCACATTTCCCACCACCAATGTCCCCAGTTTCCCTCCCACCCTTCCCTTCTCTCTCTTTCTCTCTCTCTTTCTCTCTCTCTCTCTCTCATTCTCACTCTCTCACTCTCAGTTTCTCTCTCTCTCTCTCTCTCTCTCTCTCTCTCTCTCTCTCTCTCTCTCTCTCTCTCTCTCTCTCCACTACCACCCCTTTTTTTTCTTTTTGGCACTGTAATTTCCACTCCACCTTTTCAGCCTAACTACCCACCCACTATGATAACTTCCATTCTGTAATCAAAGTCCAAGGGTTTCTTTTCATTGGTCTTTGTTTTCTTTGTATTCTACATATAAATGAGATAATTCTGTATTTATTTTTTTCTTTTCTCCTCTGAGTTTTATGCTTAGCAAAATAGGTTTTCCATATTGGAGCAGAAGTCAAGATTTCATCTTTTCTGACAACTGAGTAATATTTCATTATGTATATAAGCCACAGTTTTTAAGCATTTAGCCTATTTGAAGGAGGGAGTAAGATGGTTTTGTTTCAGAGAATTTGCTTAAATAAATATGAGGGGTGTGTGTGTGTTTTCAAGAGAAAATATGTAGTTCTAAAGAGAAAAAAGTCGAGAGAGTACAATCTCAGGTTCAGATGTGAATCCATCTCCAGGATGGAGAATAAGCACATTTACTCATCTGTTTGTTACTGGGCACTTGTGTTGATTCCAACTGTTGGTTATTGTTAATTGTGTTACTTTCACCTCTAATGACTTACAGGTGTGCTTATATCTTTTCAAATGAATACTTTGTTCTAAAATTTTTGGATCATATTGTAGATGGAACTTAATTTTTTTTATTTGTTCCGACTCTATGCTCAGGGATTACAAGGTTTATTGGATCAAATGGAGTTCCAGTGATCAAGTGGTCAACTGTGTGCAAGTCAAGTGACCTATTCACTATGTCTAGTTCCATATATTTTGAGAAATCACTGTAAATTTCTAAATCTCCATACTGTTTTCCACGGAACCAATTCTTCCTTCCTCCCTTCCTTCCTCCCTCCCTTCCTTCCTTCCTTCCTTCCTTCCTTCCTTCCTTCCTTCCTTCCTTCCTTCCTTCCTTCCTTCCTTCCTTCCTTCCTTCCTTCCTTCCTTCCTCCCTCCCTCCCTCCCTCCCTCCCTCCCTCCCTTCCTTCCTTCCTTCCTTCCTTCCTTCCTTTTTTTCTTTCTTGTTTTTGGGCTACACCCAGTGACTCTCAGGGGTTATCCCTATCTCTGTGCTCCTCAGAAATTAGTCCTACCAGGGTTGAAGGACCATATTGAATGCTGGGGATCAAAACCGGGTCAGCCACTTGCAAGGCAAATGTGCTACTGCTCTAGCCTGGAGCCAATTTCTATGCCAATCAACTGTGTATGAGGGTTTCTTCTTAGTCATATTCTCACTGACACTTTGTTTCTTTAACCTTATAAATTGAAAGCTAAATTCAGTGTCCCTATTAAAATTATACAATATGAGAAGTGAAAGGTATTTTATTTAAGTATATGTGTTCTATGATCATGCATTAAAATTGATTAAATTGAGAAAATTTATAGTATAGCCTTAATTATTTTAAAAATAAAACACTTTATATGGACAGTTATAACCAGTCATTGTTTATATTTATTTTATCTTTGTAATAATCACTGATATTATTAGTAGCCAGAGTCTTGATTCATAAATATTATGAGGCTATCTATTGAAAATAATGTTATATTTCATAGCCCTAAATTGTAATTTTATATCTCTTTAAACAGCAATGAAATCAAGTAGTTGTTGGAAGAAAATTCTCAATGGCCCTTTCACCTTTTGCAAGCAGAGGCCCTGGTCACTTAGTACCAGACTTTCTTGATGATGTTTGTAGCTCAGAGGACACACTATGTGTTTTTTCTAGAGCAGAGATAGATATGCTTATTGCCTTATACAAGGTTCACTCTCGTTGTTAAGTTTATCTTGTGTAATTACAATATTTTTGGTACATGTATCACCTGACTCACTTCATAACATCCCATGAATTGGAATTGGAACCTTGGAAATTAGGGCATAAGATGGTGGTAATTTGAATATTGCCATATGTAATAAAGGTTATGTAATTAATCGATCCAAGAAGCTGATATCCTTTGCTGGCATCTATTAAGTTGAAGTAACTTGTTACTATAGAAGTGTGGTAGGGTAAATTCTCAGACCTTTTCTGCCTTTTTTACAGGAAAATACTTTATAAAACAAACAAAAAATGGTGTCCTTTTCTTTTAATGATATATTTGATCCAAAGTTGGGGGTTGGTGAGGAAGTGTGAGTGGGGATATTTAGTAATAACATAATCTGAGGTGTAGCATATGGAGAGAGACTTGCCTTGGGTGGTAAGGTATCTCATTCTTAATTTATAAGGGGTGAGAGTCACAGAGAATAATTAGTATTTCTCAAAGCTTATGGGATATTTCCTTTTTGTCAAAGCTTTGTACACCAATGAGAGAATTCTAAAAGATTTTTTATGCCACTAGGGCAAAAGTACACCCTGTCCCTCTATTAGCTTAACAAATGATGGAAGAAATCAAAGGAACTCATGAATGACGTTTCTTCATTAATTTTAATTTACTGATAAAATATGCAAATAGATTCATTCTTTTTCATAAACAGCCAAAGTGGGGTTTATTTTGTTATTGATTGAGGCTAAACAGTATGTGGCATTTGTGCCACCACTCTCCTGTCCATGTCCTCTCTCCTAGCTCACCACCTAGAGTCACTCATTTTTTCACTGATCTCTGCATGAGGCCACTGCAAATTGGTTCACAATAACATGAGATCTATACCTGTTAGCAGTCTCTCTGTAAATATAATTTATACTCTATCCACTTACAGTATTTAAGTTTGATCATCAAAGTTCCATTTAAATCAATGATGTGGGAAATTCTAGAAGGACATTATGAGCTGCTTTTTAAGCAAAAGAGAAAATATTTTGAAAACATACAAAAATCAAGAAAATTTTATGGCAAAGATGTGAAAATTAGAGTAGAAAAGGATGTTAGAGACTTAAATATTTCTGAACTATCCAAAATGCTGAATATTTTAGCATCGTCACATTCACTGTTTTTCTTATGTACAAATATTCAGCTCTGATAGGTATGTTTTTGTGATTAGAACATCAGTAGTGCATCATACTGTAAAATATACTGTAAGAATAGGGGCCAGACAGATAGCACAGCAGTAGGGCATTTGCCTTGCATGTGGCTGATCTAGGACGGACCTTGGTTTGATCCCCGGTGTCCTATATGATTCTCTGAGCCAGGGGTGATTTCTGAGTGCATAATCAGGAATAACCCCTGAGTGTCACTGGGCACAACCCAAATATATATATATTATATATATATATATATATATACCATAAGAGGAAAGTATGTGGTTTAAAGAGTGATGTGGTACAAATGTGATAGTTAATTTTTGATAAGATTATGTATAATATTTTGGGAACTCTTCTGAGAACCCGTGAAACTTCATATTTAATCATTTTTTACTGTATGTAGTAATTTTTAACTCAGAATGGCTATGAAGATCAAATAAGGTAATGTAAGGAACTTTCTTACTGCTCACAGAGTATTTAATACTCCCTAGTATTAACTATAGGGAAAATTGTTTAACTTTATGAACATTTTGAACAAAAGAACTTCCTAGGATACCAGACTCTGCTTTCTAACTTTGAAAATATGAAACAAAAAAATGGGAACCATTTTCTGTAAGGTGTGGATAATTCATTAGTCTGTATCCCAGAGCTAAAAGGTTTATTACAAGACCTAAGAGAATTTTGCAAACACTAGAATTACAACACAAATCAAAGTAGGAACAAGTAGGGTTGTGAAATGGGTTATTTTCACATAGATTTATTTCCAAATGTAGCTCTGTGTTCTGAAGCACTGTGTGAACCTTGGTAGTTACCATCATTTCTGAGCTCCTCTCAGAGGTTGGACTGGGTTCTCCTGGGATCAACCAGTGAAGTGTCAGCTCTCAATGTTCCTGCTTCTTTTGAGCAAATGTAAGACATTCATCCTCACTACCTGTCTCCAAGGAGACTGTCCTGCTCATCAAAACATACAGTTGATTAGAAGAAGACACCATAGTAAAGAGTTATATGCATTTGCTATGTGCAGAGAAACTGTCTGTGGTTTTAGGATTGACTCTGGAGAAACCTATTCAGTCATAAAATGTGTGAACAGTGGCTATAAGCTACAGTTAAATGTTGTTTCAGAAGGTCATCGGTTCGAATCCCAGCGTCCCATATGGTCCCCTGTGCCTGCCAGGAGCAATTTCTGAGCATGGAGCCAGGAATAACCCCTGAGCACTGCCAGGTGTGACCCAAAAACCACAAAAAAAAAAATGTTGTTTCAGTCAACATGGAGCATTACTAGAGCTCTGAAAAAAATTAGTTACAGTAGTTAGGCCAATTTTGGTTTTAAGCAAAAATTGAAGAATAATCTTAGAATTGGTGAAACTTAATGACCTTACATCCCTTGTGATTTCCTCATATTTTCCAGTTATTAGTGTTACTTTTTTTTTTACAGTACTGGGATTGATCCCAGAACCTCACACATGCAAGGCATATGCTCTACCCTTGAACATATGCTACCATTCCCCTATGATTTACTCTTTTTAATTAAGCATCCAAATAAAACATGTCATAACTAAATTTATAGAAAATATATACATAAATTCTAAATAAAATTATGCAGCTTTTAATGTCTTTCCAGGTAATTGGAGTCTTCTTCAAAAAGAACATACTATGCCTTGTTATATTTTCATAGGCACAACATTAGCTAGAATAGTACATAGGATATGTTTCAGAAACAGCAGACAGTATAACATGTATAGGCTTGTGAAAGGAAGACCTGTATGTATCCGAATATAAATAAAATTTAGGAACTCCAAAGGCTGCTGAACTGAGATGAGGCCTGGCCCAGTTTGCTTTCAGCCATGGAATTTGTCTTCTTTGCTGATGGCATCCACCCAGCTTAAAAATGACCTCTCCTGAGAAAGTCATTCTCCAAGTCTTTTATGAGGCACAGTCATGTCATACATATAGGGGTAAGGACTTTAGAGAAACACTACTTTTCTCCAGTTTTTGGCTGAGGAAAAGCAGCATTTGCCAAAGACACTGATAGGGAGCAGGCATGGGACTGCCTTGCTTAAGCACTGCTTCACTAGGATTCAGAGTTTGGACACCTCTGCTGCTTTACATCTACTACTGATAGGAGTGCAAGATTAATGCACACTTGGAGCAAGAATGCAGTCTGTGAGATTTGTTGTTGTTGTTACCAAACCCAATATTTATTGAGAATAAAGGAAACCAGTTGGCACAGGGACCCTACTTCAATTCATCAAACTTCAGCTGAGGATGGCAAAAGGGAGTGGGGAGGGGTGGCCAGCCCTATAGTCACCCTCCCAGGGAGGAACCAGCTCTGGAGTAAGGGGCTTTCAGACCTCCAGGGCCTGGCTGGGGTCTCTGCCCTGGAATGTGTGGAGGGCGAGAGGAGTCGGCAGTGCCCCAAGGTGAGATGGACTGTGAGCAATAAGTGACAGAGGTGGCTGCCGAGTCTGTGAGATTTTTGTAACATAAGATTTCCAGGGGCAGGCGCGGTGGTGCTAAAAGGTAAGGTGCCTGCCTTGCCTGCGCTAGCCTAGGACGGACCGCTGTTCCATCTCCTGGCGTCCCATATAGTCCCCCAAGTCAGGAGCGACTTCTGAGCGCATAGCCAGGAGTAACCCCTGAGCGTCACCGGGTGTGCCCCCCCCCAAAAAAAAAAAAGATTTCCACCTAGTCTGTGAAAGACTTGTAATTCACGTTTATCACAATAAAAATATTTAAAAAATATTTTCACCTATTGTCTGAGTCTAGGTTACAAAAATACTGAAGCAGAGATCAAAAATTGTGCCAAGGTTTTGTGTAGAAATACCATCTCAGGGAAAAGCCAGCACAAAGACACATGGTGCCATTGGCTGTTTGTTCTTTCCAGCACCTGTGACTAGGATTATGAAATGTATCCCACAACCGTCTGCAAAAAACAAACTGTTAATTTTCCCTCCCACTTCAGATTCCCAGTGGCCATGAGTGGTTCTCTAGCACTGACTGTCTGCTTCTGATGGGTTGTGCAGACCTGAGTGCAGGTTCCCAGAATTATAAAACATAGATTATAGATGCCCGACACAAGGTGCAAGAGATTCTTAGGAGTGAGACCAATGTCCAAGTCAGTGTTTCCCAGTCTGGGTGATAATGCCTACCGAGGGGTGTTGGAAGGACAAGGAGCAGTAGTTGCTGCCAGTACAATTGGGGTCACTTTTTGTTTGCTTAAAAAAGTAGATTTGTAGGGACTACTGTATAATTTTGTTCTTCTGAAAAGAAGGCAGTAGGTCAGATTAGTTTGGAAACCTCTAATCTAGATGCACCTAGATCTGTGCCAAGTTGCTTAATACCTGCAGGAGAATAAGGAGCAACTGAAAGGGTTTTGAAATTATGCCTAAGAGGGATCCAATACACCAACTCCCATGGGAATGAAACTTTTTTGTTTTACTCTAGTGCTGAATAATTTTTTTAGTGTTTAGACTCTTTAAGTCTCTGAATCATGAAGATGAAGTAAAAATTTGCTAACGTGTATTTAGCTAATAAACTGAGTGTATACAGAAAATTATAGCAACATTTATTTCCCTGGTCACATCTGCCAGTTTTGTACAATGTATGAATCAAAAAAAGAGTTACATCTGTGTCTACATAAAAGAAGACTATTTTTTGTAATGGCACTTTATCACTTAATTAAAATCTTCAAAATAATCTTTATTCTACATTTTTAGTATAATAAATACACAAGATCAGTTGACCACAGTGTAGAGAGAGACATACAACACTGAACATTAACTTCCATAACAGTTAATGTTACAAGTTATTCATATACAGAACACAAAATGAACTGAATTATAAGGTAAAATAAAAACCCAATTCCAGAAAACAAAAATAAAATATTAAGGATCCCTGAATTCAACTTTTTAAATCTTAGTTTAATTTAATAAAGATTTTAATTGAAGGGCTGGAGAGATACTACAGTGATAGGGCGTTTGTCTTGCAAGTAGCCGATCCAGGATGGATGGATAGTGGTTCGAGTCCTGGCATCCCATATGGTCCTCCATGTCTGCCAGGAGCGATTTCTGAGAGCAGAGCCAGGAATAACACCACCAGGTGTTTTTTTAATTTTTTTAATTGAATTTCAATTTTTTTAATTGAATCTCCATGAGGTAGGTACAGCTATAAAGTTGCTCATGATTGAGTTTCAATTATACAATGTTCAAAATTCATCTCTTCACCAGTGCACATTTCTTACCACCAATGTCCTGATTTTCCTTCTTCCCCTCCCTCTTGCTCCCTTGCTTGCCTCTGTGGCTGACATTTTTCTTCTCTCTCTCTCTCTCTCTCTCTCTCTCTCTCTCTCTCTCTCTCTCTCTCTTGTCTCTCTTCATTTTATCTCTTTTTAAACACTATGGTTTGCATGATGGTTACTGAAGAGGTATACTGAAATATTCTTAATACTAATGAGATCTCACTGGCCTCACATCATGTGAGGTATCTGAATCTTAGGAATTCTTGGAAGCCAAGCAGCAGACACTGACAATTAATGGTAACCAAGTTTTAATCTGAAAATTTCCCTTAATTTGACTCAAATGCGAGTAAGCTTTTGAACTGCACCCTTGTTCTTGCCACTCATATTTCAAAAACTATTTTTATAATAGTTTGCATCAATAAGCTTTGCTCAAGCAAAGCTGTTTTTTGGGTACTAGAGCAAATTTGGGTTTGGTTCATGTATAGAGAAACAACCCAAGAGGATTAGGTAATTGTGGTTTATACTGAAACAAATAAATCTGTTTGGGCTTTAAAGAAGAGTTTATTGATTCTTTGTACGAGACATTACCTGGGCCTTAAGTGGTTTTTATAATGGTTTAGGAAATATCATTAAGTAAAAGCTTTGGAGTAGTACCAAAGTTTCATTTGACTGAGAGTTAGCATAAAATAAAGAACACAAAATCTTTTAATGTTGATTTGGCTTCCAGCAAAATTATGAAGTAGATAAAGGCTATTTTCAGAGTTACTCCACCCATTTGTTCCCTTCACTTCTGCACTAGTTACTCTTTGGGAACCTTTTACTCTACTTGGGTGCTCAGGTGACTTTATGCTGCCCAGAGTGGGCTTTTATTGGTGCTTTCCCTGTACTTAGTATCTAGTCATAAATCAAGTATGATAACACCTCACATTGTAAAACTCTCCAAGACATACTACTCTTGTATCCAAGTTCCATTCATGCTAGCTAAATAATTGGAAAGATCGACTTATTGCATTATTTCAGGTATCTTTAATGCTCCATTAGAGTCTCATGGCCAAGCCATCTCTGTGCCAGTCCCCACTTTCATCTCTCACCTCATGGTTCCTGTGTTGATGTCACTTCAATGACTAAAACTTGAGTGATTGTGCTAATTAAATCAGCAATGAAGTAAAAGATAAATACTAAATGGTTTTGCTTGTATATGGAGTGTACATAGTAAAGTGAACTGGAAAAAACTAATGAAACTTATTCTTGAACCAGGAACATGGCATCTTCAAAGTGCTGGGTCTTTTTGTTTTGTTTTAGATCTAGCCACTACATGATATCCTGAATGTTGGGAGCAATGACCCTACCCCTACCCCCTGGAAATGAGCTGGGAGAATTCTCTAGTCCCAGAAACAACAACAAAAAAATTTCCAAAATTGGGCTGGAGAGATAGCATGGAGGTAAGGCATTTGCCTTTCATGCAGAAGGACGGTGGTTCAAATCCTGGCATCCCATATGGTCCCCTGTGCCTGCCAGGGGCTATTTCTGAGCATAGAACCAGGAGTAACCCCTGAGCGCTGCTGGGTGTGACTCAAAAACCAAAAAAAAAAATAAAATTCCCAAAACTGTAACAACAAACTGACTCCTAAACTCAGTGAAAACTATAGTGGTTCCTGGAGGGAGCTTGGAGGAATGGGTAGAAGGTCATTTTTGGTGTGGGATGGCACTGGAATTTTGATGATAGAAGTGGTGAATTCCATATATACATTGACATATGAATCTAAACTCATGAAATTCTGTAGTATTTTAAACCAATTATAAATCAGTAATAATCTTTAAGAAAAATCAGGATTGGAGAAGCATAGAGTGCTTGTCTTGCCCATGAATAACCAGGTTTGAAAACCTGGATGATTCTTATATAGTTCCCTATGTATCCCTGGAGTCTTCTGGGTACTTCCAGTGAAGTATCCAGCGAACTTACTACTTATTTTTGAGTGCAGAGCATGGGGTAGCACTAAGCAATTTTGAATGTGACCCAAAAGCTAGCCAAACAACAAAAGTCTTATCAGACATTGGATGCTAGAACAGAAGTGACTTCAAACTTCTAGTAAGAATCATTTTTAACTTGGAATTCTATACAAATCCAGCAAACCACTAAGGTTTAAAAGTAGGGGTTAGGGGAAGTGTTGTAGCATAAACAGACTAAGAAAATCTTATAATAGTAAAATAAATAAATGGTCAAGAATCATCTTGTTCCACAATAGTGGCTTGGCAGTCTCTGCTATGGTTTAGTGGTTTGGGTAATGATAGGGGTCAGGAGATATCCATTTGTCATTTTAAATCACTCTAACTTGGCCCTGAAGATGCTGTCATCACAAATGCTGTCATCCATCCCACTGAGCATTTCTACCTGAAAAGGTCCCTCCTGCCTGTTGGCCATCCATCTCCTCTCTGAACACTCAGCCTCAGGCAGCCATTGATCTGTATGTAACTCATTCTCAAATGATGGAGTTAAATTTAATGGAACCCTTTAAATTTTTTCTGGACATTTTATTCTTTGCCTGAAATGGCACTCTTCATACTCCTTTTGAAAGAAAAGCTCTTTAATTCACTCTACTAAGCATAGTACTTTGGAGTGCACATAAGATAATAAGGTCAAGGCACAATAACTCCACTTTGAAGTTCATCCTGGCATCAGCCCTGAATTTCCATTTTATTCATCACCCCCAAGTGTCCTCCAACCCATCTGAGCACTTAGCAGAAACATGATGGTGCCACTGAGATTGGTGGTCTGAGTAAGTTTCCTGTTACTCTACCAAGGCCTGATTCTCACTTCCTGAAGCCTCTCTTCCCTCTGGAGCAGAATGAGTACTGTTCCCTTCTGTTCCCTTCTGTGCATCCACCAGGCTGGCTCATGTTGCCACCGAAACCTTTGCTGCTTGGTTCTTTTTTGTTTTTGTTTCTTAATTTTGTTGTTGTTGCTGTTGTTGTTGGCCACACCCAGAAGTGCTCAGTGGTTGTTCCTGGCTCTGTCCTCAGTCATATTTCCTGGCAATCTTCAGGGACCATATGAAATGCCAGGGATCGAACCAGTCGTGGACAAGACACGTATCCTAACCTCTGTACTAGCACACTGGTCCCTCCCTTTGGGGGGGGGTCAGACTCGGTGGCACTCAGGGCTTATTTCTGGCAGGCACTGGGGACCATATGGGATGCCGGGATTCTAACTGTTCTGAGTTGGCTGCATGCAAGACAAACACCCTGCTGCTATGCTATCTCTCCAGCCCCTCCTTTTTATTTTTAATAAATTCTTTAATTGAATCTCCATAACATACACTTTTACAAAGTTGTTCATGATTGAGTTTTAGTCAGACAATGTACACACCCTTCACCAGTGAACATTTCCCATTTTTCACCATCCCTGTCCCTAGTTTTTCTCCCACCTCTCCTTCCTACTTCTGTGGCAGATCTCTCTCTCTCTCTCTCTCTCTCTCTCTCTCTCTCTCTCTCTCTCTCTCTCTCTCTCCCCTCTCTCTCACTCTCTCTCTCCCTCATCTTTCTTTTTTTATTTTAGGCAGCTGCTTATTTTTATATCTATCCACTTACATGCCACTGTAAGTGGCTCTCACAATCTCCCATATACAGATTTGAGTGCTTTGGGGGCATGAATTGTGTTACATTTCCTTTTGAATTTTGCCTCCCTCCTGAATCTTTAAAACTTACTAGGTAATGAGTGCTTTTCATACTTGTCTTGTAAAATAAGTTTATATGCACTTACATCTAATTCTAATGCTGAAGATCTAGAACTTGTAAATAAAAATGAGCACCTTCACATTTAAGCTGTCAGTAAAAAGTGGTCATGCCTTCTGTGCTATTTGCCTGAGCATTTTTATTTTTATAGGCTATGCTTCCCACTAGAATTTTCTGTATCCAGTGAAGAGATTATTACCACTTAACTCCCCCACTACCCTCCTAAGCAGCATTTACTCAGGAATGTAGATAGATCAGCTTGCCTTCATTCAAAACCTTGCTCTCAACTGAAACCAAATGTACTTTCTTTCAAGCATAACAATTGTTTGCTGCTACTTGTTTCACAGCTTCCTAGCTTGATCCACTTTGCAAAATCTGCATGTAAAAACCATGTCTCCTAAACTAATCAAATAGTCAGAGGGAAAGCTTGGAATTTGTATATTTCGTTCCTATACCAAATTTTGATAAAAATCAGAAGTTATCAAGGAGCTGCTATTGGGTCATAACAGTTCTAAAAGACTCTTTGCAGAAGGATAGTTATACCTTCCAAACAATAATTTTTTTTCTCTACATGACTTACAAAAGGATTTGGATATTATTGTTTAAAAGCAATGTTAGAAGGGGCTACAATGTATATACAATATATTATTATATACAATACATTGCATAAAAAAAAAAAAACCCATAGATGAGGGCCCGGAGAGATAGCACAAAAAAAAAAAAAAAAAAAAAAAAAAAAGAAGGGGCTACTTGGAGCTCTATGCTCAGCAGTGACCCATAGCAGTGCTGACTATATGTATCAGAGTCCAGAGATCAAACTTGGATTGGCTTCATGCAAGACAATTAAATTCTTAAAGGAATCAAGCCCCCTAACTTTAAAAGGCTTTCTCAGACTAATGAACAGATTTAAGCGGCCTCTGAAGTGTGTGTCAAGTGGGCCCCTGACCTTGGCCCCTTCAATCTGAGCCCAGACTGGGCAGAAGGACCTTCAACAGTTTCTTCCCTCCCATACTGAACCATTATCAGGATGATGATGGAATTATCTAAGAATTATCCTAGATCTAGGAATTCTGTCTCCCACCTTATTCTTTGAGATAAGGTACCCTCACATCTTATCATTGGCCATTTCCTTTGATGTCCTTTCTGCTCTCTCTTACTTGGATTTTTTTTTTTTTTTACTATACCTTTGAGTCTATTGACTGCTCTTACCAGACTTTTTTTTTATTAAATAATATTTTTTTATTTAAACAGCTTGATTACAAACATGATTGTGGTTGGGTTTCAGTCATATAAGAGGACACCTCCCCATCACCAGTGCAACATTCCCACCACCAATGTCCCAAATATTTCTCCTCTTCTCCCCACCCCCACCTGTTCTCTAGACAGGCTTTCTATTTCCCTCATACATTCTCATTGTTAGGATAGTTCGCAATGTAGTTATTTCTCTAACTAAACTCATCACTCTTTGTGGTGAGGTTCATGAAGTGGGCTGTAACGTCCAGCCCTCCTCTCATTTGTTTACCAGACTTTTAAATCCCTGTTTTACAATATGTTGCTTTTCAGATTGTCCGTATGGACCCCAGTGGACTCAGATCTAGCCAGGGGAGCTCAGTCTGCCTAAGTAAGAAACACATACCTTCCCTGCTCATTTATTCTATTCTTTGTTAAAATAGAAGCTTGTGACTAATGTTCATTTCACCCCTCCTGCTGTGTCTAGTTTCATTACATCAGTCAATGCCAACAGACTTATAGAATCTTTTAAGTTCTTTTTTTTTTTTTTGTAATTTCTGGTTATTTATTTATTTATTTAATAATGAAATATACCCCTTGCATTTCTCAAAGGTCATCAGGATCATGCCTACTGGTTTTAAAGGCCCTGCAGTGTCAAGGATCAAACTCAAAGCCTCATACAAGCCTTGCTTGAGCTGTCTTCCCAGGCCTTTGTCTTTGGCATCTCAAAGGCCATAATGTTGATGGTTGCTTTATTTGGACATGTTTATATTATAGCGAATGCACATCTTAATTCAAAGGACTAGAAGAAACCTTAGAGGTTTTCTAGACAAATGTTTTCTTTGAAATCTTTATAGTACTTTTCATATGCTTTAGGAAATTTTAAGTATTTTTCTGCATAACCTTTGTGAATTACCACAATTTACAAATGGAAAAAGTGATAATAATGATGTCTCAGGAGCAATGAGTAGGAAAAAATGGTCAGATCTAAATACCCAAGCCAAAGTCAATAACCATAGAATCAAGAGACCCAAAACTATAACAAGCTAAATACAAAATGAAACTGTTACACTAGGAGTTCAGGGGGCTAAGGGTGGAGGTATGGGATGCATGCTGGGAACTCTGGAAGAGGGAAGTCAATACTGGTGGTGGGAATGGCCCTAATTCATTGCCATTATATGCCTGAAATACAACTGTGAAAGACTTGTAATTCACATTAGCCTCAATAAAAAAATTTTTTTAATAATGATGTAACTTGAATATTTGCAAAATTTCC
This sequence comes from Suncus etruscus, assembly GCF_024139225.1. NCBI lineage: Eukaryota > Metazoa > Chordata > Mammalia > Eulipotyphla > Soricidae > Suncus > Suncus etruscus. Next base: position 117,087,024 of record NC_064848.1, on the reverse strand, counting down.
ACAACCTTTTTTTTTTTTTTTGGTCTATCTTACCTTTTTCAGGAAAAAATAGTACTCAGGGCCTACTAGAAATCTGTCTTCATTTTTAGAAAGCAAACAAAAGGTGCTCCCTTCATGCAACAAAATTATTACTGCCACTCCCCTATTGTACCAGTGCTCCCTAATAAGTGGTATTCCCCACTTTAAAAAACATTGCAGTTTTTTGTTATTTTTTTTGCTTTGTCTTTGTTCCATATCTTTTTATTATTCTGATTATCCATAATGACACCATTATTGTCTTTGGAAAATAAATTTTCCACTTAACCACAAAAGTTTTTCCTTGAAACTTATTCAACTGAAGAGACACAAAAAATATTCATTGTAGATTAATGTTTTTTTAAACTAATTTTGATAACAACAGCAATAAAATAACTAAAGACTGTTCTGTCCCAATTCTTCTAAGGATCTGAACTTTTGTACCAAGAATATTTTCTTTCTGATGCTGTTTCCTTTGAGCTGTCGTTTCTCTCACATCCTGGCAACGGATCATATTCCTGCTGTGGAGTTTGTTCAAGAAGTAGTAAAAAAGAATAAGCTCTTCTCATAGAAAAAGTATTTTCCAACTTTTTTTTTGGGGGGGGGGGGTCAGGGGTTTAAGCTCAGAAATAGCTTCTGGCAGGCTTGGGGGACCATATGGGATACTGGGATGCAAACCACCGTCCTTTTGCATGCAGGGCAAATACCCTACCTCCATACTATCTCTCCGGCCCCATTTCCCAACTTTTTTAATACACATGGTAAAAATATTCTAAAGATTTGGCAGTAGAGCTAATTAAATCCCACATCATAAAAGAATGTTCTTTCTGACATTCATGCTTTTGTGTACTTTGTTTTTCTTGAAACTATGGAGTCCTGAGAAACAACTATTTAGTTTCCTAGAAATGGAATTATTCTAATTGCTTAGTGGAGGATACTCAGGGGTAACTCTGACAATTTCTTTTGGAAGCAAATAATCACATATCACCTTTTTTTTTCACTGATTGATTTGCTATTTTGTTGGTAAATCCTTTATATCGGACAAAATGCATATCAGCAAGTGATTGAGATTAGTTCTTTCTAGGAAATACTCTCTGCTTGGAATGAAAAATTTCTAGCTATTTTGCCCTATCAGTCTCTAATTTGTTTTGTTTTGTTTGTTTTTGGGCCATACCCTGCAGTGCTCAGGGATTACTCCTGGCTATCTGCTCAGAAATAGCCCTTGGCAGGCACGGGGATCATATGGGATGCCAGGATTCGAACCAACCACCTTAGGTCCTAGGTCGGCTGCTTGCAAGGCAAACGCTGCTGTGCTATCTCTCCAACCCTATTTTTCATTTTTATTGTTTGTTGTGATTACACAGAACCTGAAGATCTTAGCAGTGAAGTGTTACTTTGAAGACTGGAATAATCTGTGACACACAGAAAGGATGTCCCCAGGGGTTGGTAAATCTGGGCCTTTTGTCTCCTCACCCTCATGCCTATGCATATACTTGAGGGAAGCCCAAGTTATAATGAAAGAGTGACCCAGACTTGTAGCTGGAAGCTGCAGAGGAGAGGACTGCAGTCATTAGCACCTACGCAGACTCGCTCACCACCATCATTCTGTACTCTCACTTCTGAAACCTCTTTCAAAAAAGGCATCTCCAGAATTCAAGTGAATAAAGCATTCTTCCAGGGTAGAGGTAGTAGTACTCATTGAATAGATTTTAGCACCTGCCATTTCAATGACTTCTTGGCAATTTGTGTCATTAACTATTTCTGGCCAACAGGTTGTGAACAAAAGATGTGTATTTGGTGGGGGTTCAATTAGAAAGCAGGTGATCTGAGCAATTCAGGGGATGCTGTTGATTTAGCAACATCTCGTGATAGAATTATCCTGGAATTCAATCTCCACCGCCACACTGACATTATTAGTTTAAGCAAGGTATATATACTGGATTGCGTTAAACACTAAGACCTGTGTTAGGATCATGACAGTGAAGAAGACCATAACTTGTTTTCTCCCTGAGCCAGACTCCCATATTTATGAAATGCAAATGATTTTTTCTAAGTGGCTGCCCCTTTCTTGCTTTCCAAAAATACCACAATCTACTATTAAATGTCTACCATCTTGCCATGTGCTGTTTACTTGCAAATGGTTAAAGCATAATCCATTTGGATTACCAATATTCCTTTATTTTTGCTGAATATTATTTTTTTTGGGCCACACCCATTTGACGCTCAGGGGTTACTCCTGGCTATGCGCTCAGAAATCGCCCCTAGCTTGGGGGACCATATGGGTCGCCGGGGGATCGAACCACTGTCCGTCCTATGCTAGCGCTTGCAAGGCAGACACCTTACCTCTAGCACCACCTTCCCGGCCCCTATTACTGAATATATTAATAAATTTATTTGGGGGTTGTTTCGTTTTGCTTTGGTTTTGGGCACACTCAGAACTTACTCTTGGCTCTGTGCTCAAGGACCTCTTCTGGAGGGGTCAGGAAATCTTAGTGGTGCCAGGGATCAAACCAGAGTTGGCTATATGCAAGGCAAGGCCCTTACTCTGTACTGTACATCTGGTCCCTATGTACTTATTTCTTATCCTTAAGAATTTTTAATGATAATTGCTAAATAATCAGGTGCTACAGCTTATTTCAGTGACTCTACAAATGTTTTAGAATTTGCTACTTTCGGGCCCGGAGAGATAGCACAGCGGCGTTTGCCTTGCAAGCAGCCGATCCAGGACCAAAGGTGGTTGGTTCGAATCTCGGTGTCCCATATGGTCCCCCGTGCCTGCCAGGAGCTATTTCTGAGCAGACAGCCAGGAGTAACCCCTGAGCAACACTGCTGGGTGTGGCCCCAAAACCAAAAAAAAAAAAAAAAAAAAGAATTTGATACTTTCAGATCTGTATTCAGAATTAAATTTTCAACTCTCATACTTCACTTTTAATGTAGTTCCCTATTTTAATTTTTAAAAATCAAAATTTATTTATTTCTATTTTATAATTAAATAGCAATCAGCTAAGGGGTTGACCTTGTAAGGAAAGAGTAAGCCAAAATTTATGTTTTGGTTTCTTTGTTTCTCTTCCCTTTTTATTTTACTACCTGTGTGGTAGAAGAGTGATCCAAATTAAAGCCAAGACTAAACTCTTGTCAGAATTCTAATCTGATTCACAGAAACAGGCAGATGGGAAGAGAGAGAAGGAAGATGCAAATTACTTTAGATTCACTGTTTTCTATAGTTAAGTTTTGGAGAGTCTACACCTAGCAATGGTGAGGGTTTACCCCTGGCTCTGTGCTCAGAGATCACTCCTGGCAGAACTTGAGAGACCATATGAGATACTGGAGAATGAAACTGGTGGCTAGCTGCAAGGTAAGCACCCTACCTGCTGTAGGATCTCTCTAGGTCATGTAACTTAATGTTTGCTATTGATTTAAACATAAACAAATTTGTCTGATGTAGTGGTAAACAATTTCTATTTGTTCTAAATGTTAATCTACGAAATTTGGAAAAAATGAAAACATGGCATTTTAGAAGGAAAATCTTTATTACCAGACCTTTTTGTTTTTTAAGATTTTTCTTAACTTTTTATTTTTATCTTACTGAAAATTGTGATTTACAAAGTTCTTCATAGTTGGATTTTAGACATGCAATGAATCAGGGTCAATCCCACCACCAGTATTGACCTCCCTCCACCAATGTTCCATCATTGCATTCCATACCATCCCTATATCTCCCAGTATATTTGCCAGTCTAGCAGACCCATTGTAAGTTTTGATTGTTAAAGTTTGGGTTTCTTGATTCCATTGTTGTTGCCTTTGGCATAGATATTTAGTGCTGTCTTTTTTTTTCTTTTTTTTTTTTTTAATTTTGTTTTTTGGGTCACACCCAGCAGCGCTTAGGGTTACTCCTGGCTCTATGCTCAGAAATTGCTCCTGGCAGGCTCAGGGGACCATATGGGATACTGGAATTTTAACCACTGTCCTTCTACATGCAAAGCAAACACCCCACCTCCATGCTATCTCTCCAGCCCAGTGCTGTCATTTTTAACACTACCAGTGCACCTGAGACTGCTTGGCCCCTGACCCCCATCCTTTCATATTTGCGTTTTTCTCTTCCACTCAGTTTTTTTCCTTCTCTATACTCTGGGGTCTCATTTTTAATTACTGTAGTAAAATTTATGATCTTGTGAGAAAATCTATGTCTTTAGATTAATAGTTCTCTTAAGTTCATATTAATGGTCTTTCTGGTTGCAAGAATTAGCCAGTCCCCATTTATCTTCATTGTTTCAAAAGTCTATTGCTTTATAACAAATTGCCACCCAATTTTAAGGTTTGAAGCAATAATGATTTATTATTTTTTATAATTCTAAGGACTTGATAGCCTTCAGCTGTCTTCTGTTTCTTTTTTTGTTGTTTGTTTGTTTGTTTGTTTTTTTGTTTTGTTTTTGGGCCACACCCGGTAACGCTCAGGGGTTACTCCTGGCTATGCGCTCAGAAGTTGCTCCTGGCTTGGGGGACCATATGGGACACTGGGGGATCGAACCGCGGTCCGTCCAAGGCTAGCGCAGGCAAGGCAGGCACCTTACCTTTAGCGCCACCGCCCGGCCCCTGTCTTCTGTTTCTTATGTTGCCACTTGGTTCTGCTATTGCATGTAATTTAGTAGGTCACTTTCTCAGCTGCTTTCAACTGGGAGCACAAACTGGGAGTAGAAATTCCAAGATGGTCTTTCATCTCTTAGTGTTTCTTCTCCCCGACTTTCTCAATATTTATTCATCTATCTTAAATTTCCCAGAGAGAATAATCCAAGAGGATAAATTTCAGGGTGCAAATGCTCATCACACCTTTATTGGAATATCTTTTACTAAATAACATTTGGCCAAAACATGTCTTATGGGAAGCCCAAAGTCCTCATGAGAGAAGAGTAATAAAAAGAGTGGATGCTGGAGGAGTGGTTCTTACCACCTTAAGGCAACTATTGTGGAATTATGCAAGATGGGAGAAAGTCATGAAGATATTTTAGCTCAAACACTTCCTGATAAATCCAAAAGAATTTAACATTGTTTGAGATAATGAGAATTTCAGAACTGGCCTCATTTTGCTCTGGACAGCTCATATCCTCTATCTACTTATGATTTCCCTTGCTGCCTTGTGTAGGCACTGACCTTTTCTTTCTGCTCAAAATTGTGGACTCACTTTCTCTTTCTGCCTCTTACTTGCTCTCTCCATGGGAAAGGAATTTGTTGTGACTTCCTGGCTACTCTTCAGCCTTCTCTGCTGAGTCATCTCTCAAACTCTGTATGACTGTGACTATTGCTTTTAGTCAGCCTCCCACACTCATTTCTTGTAGACTTGATCAGGAAGATGAAATCAATGCAGAAAGACAAACTTTGAGAATGACAAGTATTCTGAGTGGAAAAGTCTCTTCTTTGCTCTATTTACTGTGACTGGATTTGGATTTGGGAGTGGTGAGAAAGGCTATCCTTTGAGTGACACAATTCTCCTTCTCTCCCACTTTACCCAGGCTTCCTTTTCCATTTAGTTCTCTTAATCTAGTCCTTATAATTGTCATCAGATAACTAACTGGACACAAGAGGAGCTGGAGCTGCTCTTGGTTAGTCACTGTTAGTCTCACACATCACATAGAGACTATTGTTAGCCCTACTTAACCCTTTGTCTTAGAGTTCACTATGATACCATTGTTTCACATTGTCCCATTTACTTTCTTGTAATTGCAGTACTAAATAAAGGAGGTATGAAAAAAACCAATGTCCAAAGATCATTGAAAAATACTGTGTTTTTTTTTTTTTATGCTTACCTTAGTAACATAAAGGACTTAAAATGTTCTGGGTAAGGAAGTCATCATACAGTGGGTAGAGTGCTTGCCTTGCATGTGGCAGATCTAAGTTTGATCCCTGTCATCACATATGTTTCCCAGAACCCCACCCCCAGAGTGCAGAACCAGAAGTAATCAATCCTTAAGCACTGATAGCTTTTAACACCAAAAGACCCCAAAAAGCAAACAGCAACAAAAACCTATGCTGAATCTAAAAAATTCTTAAAATACGGTTTTATGATCTAGATAGACAGTAGAATAGGTAAGGTGTTTACTTTGCATGTAGCAACCCCCGATTCAATCCCAATACCATAATTAGTGGCCAACAGAGTACTGGGATTGATCCCTGTGCATGGAGCCAAGAGTAAGCTTTGTGTCCCATTGAGCATGACCCCAAAGCAAACCATTGTTGTATATATATCATCTTTTGCATATAAAATTCTATAGAAGTGCTTATATAAATCAGTAACAATAGGGACCAGCAGGTAGGGCACTTGTCTTGCATATTTCCAATCTGGGTTTGATTCCCAGAACCCCAAATGATCCTCAGAGTCCCACCAGAAGTGATCCCTGAGCTCTGAACTAGGAGTAAACCCTGAGTACTACTGGGCATGACCCCCAAAATATATTTTGATAACATCTTTTTATTAATATCTTTATTTTTATATAATAATTTTTATTTTGACCAAAGAGATTACAAAAATATTAAATACAAGTAAATTAGTAATAGAACCTTCTAAAAGTGAAAGCTGGGTTGTTTGCTTTAAACTTCATAGTTTTTTTTCATAGCTTAGGAGTACCATGGCATCTTTAGGAGTACCAGTGCACGAACTGCCAACTTGCCAACTCTAAAAAGTGGACTTTTTTAGATGTGTTTCTTTTCGATGTTGCAATTAGTTTAAAGCCACCTGAGAGAGAGAGAGAGAAACAGACAGACAGACAGAGAGACAGAGAAAGAGACAGAGAGACAGAAAGAGAGACAGAGAAACAAAGAAACAGAGAGAGAATCCTGGTTTATTTTGAGAATTTGCTCATGTCGCTATAAGTAAGCTCTTTCTTAGATTTTCTTAAATTTTTAATCTTGTGTTTTAGAAGCTAATTAATTTACCATAATTTGTTCTATACTTCTGAAAGAAAGTAAGTAGATTGAATGATACTTTCTTCTGTATGAAGTTATCTAATGATATTTTTCTGTTCTTGGGATAAATGTTTTAAGGTATTGGGCATAATCAATGATAAATTTAGACATTTTGACAAAAAAATGTGTTTAAGATTATTAGTACAACTTGATATATTTATATATGTTAGAATACATTTTAGAAAATAAATTAGTTCTTATAGTAACCATCCAGAAATTTAGGCACTTACATTCAAGAAAGTTAATATATACAGCAGGGGAATATGCCACTTTTTCCCTCACATTTAACTGCTGCCTTTCTCAACATATTTTAAAATAGTAAATGCAACTTATTTTTATTTTTCCTGAAGCTTCTGTGTAAATTCAAAATTAGCAAATAGAGAAATCATGAAAGATCCTAAACAAGTTCGATTAAGTGATAAAGACATGCTTTTTACTCACAGAAGGACATTTACATTTTTGACTGAAAAAATTGCTGATCTTCTATACCTGATGCTCAGTATTTCATGGAGATGGTGGTTTATATATTATAAAATGTGAGAATTTTACACATTCTCACAAGTGTAAGAAGTCACACTTCTTAGTGTGGATGCTTTATTTTCAAAACTATATTTATGATATGTATTTATAGATATCTTTATGCAGAATTTTTCATTCATATTTGTTGTGTTTTTATTTTGTTTTTGTTTGTTTGTTTTGGACTCAGTGGTGCTTACTCCTGGTTCTTATTCCTCTTCTTACTCCTGATTTGGTTCTCAGGGATCACTCTGATGCCACGTGCAAGACAAATGTTATTCTCTCCACTGTGCTATATCTCCAGCCCCCACATATTTGCTTAGCAGTAATCGTCTTACTACAGTTTTAATCAAAGTCATAACAGAACTCAGTTGAGAGTAGCAAAATACATGATCTCAGTATCGTTTCATTTTTCCTTCAAACATATAAGCTCAATTACACACACAACACGATATTACAGCTAATTTGATCATATTAACAAGAGTTTTCTTTTCAAACCAAGAATATCAATAGAACCCTAGGGAGACCATTGATAACCTGCTGATCCAAATACAACTTTATCTTTAAAGGTTTGAAATCTTTGGTTCTTTTCTCTTTCTTTTTTTTCTTTTTTCTTTTTTGGATTTATTTTTATTTTATTTTACTTTTATATATATATATAGTTATTTGCCCCGCATATTTATTCCAGGCACTGGAAGAGGTTCTGCATCACAGTGAGGAATGGGAAAGATGCAAGCCCCTATCTTGAGGAGAGTCTCAGTTTAGTGTGAATGACTGATATAAAAATATCCAGTTAGACAAATTAAAACAACTGGAGAAATTATTCAGGCCTGACACTGTGGAAGTACTTAAGTTTGTAATAATAGTATCCCTCCTATCTTCTTGGTAAATCCTTGGTCTACCTTACCTTTCTCCATTAGAAGGAAAGCAAACCTGTCATTTCTGTCTTCTCTGTGTTAATTCAATCTTTTTTTTTTTTTTTTTGGTTTTGGATTTTGGGCCACACCCTGTGGCACTCAGGGGTTACTCCTGGCTCTACACTCAAAAATCACCGTGGCAGGCTCTGTAGACCAGGATACTGAGGTTAAACTCAGGTCCATCCTGGGTCGTTCACTTCAAGTCAGACACCATACCGTTGTGCTATCACTCGGCCCCTGTGTGTTCGTGCACTCTTTTGAATGGTGACCACCATAGCTGGGATGGAGAGAAACAAATATTGAAAATAAATATTTCCAAAGAAAGAAAGCATGCACACCCCCAAAAGTATCCTAAATGTCAAAATACACATGATGATTAAAACAAAGACTTTCAAAAATTCTTTCTTCTTTTTCTCTAATAATTTTTAATTAAATCACTATGAGATACAAATACAAATTTTTTATGATTGATTTTCAGTCATACAATGCCTAGCATCCATCTTTCATTCACCAGCGTCCATTTCCCACTACCAATGTCCTCAGTTGCCCTCTTCCCTCTCCCCTGCGTGCCTCTATGGCATTTTCTTCTCTCTCTCTCTCTCTCTTTCTCTCTCTCTCTCTCTCTCTCTCTCTCTCTCTCTTTCTCTCTCTCCCCTCTCTCTCTTTCTCTCTCTTTTTCTCTCTCTCACTCCCTTTCTCTCTCTCTGCCCCCTCTCCATAGCTACCAGATTCTCATAGCGAAGGTGATGTCACCCAGTTGATTAATCCCCCTCAGTCTTATTTCCTCCCTTTTAGATACTGTGGTTTGCAGTATTGTTACTGAAGGGGTATCATGTATATCACTTTACATCCTTTCAGTACCCAGTTCTTGTCCAGAGTGATCATTTCCAACTATCATTGTCATAGTGGTTCCTTCCTGCCCTAACTGCACTCCCCTGCTCTTTGTGGCAAGCTTCCTACCAAGGACCAGCCCTCCCGATCCTTGTCTCTTGTCTCTATTGTCCTTTACATATATATATATATACATACATATATATACAAACGAGTGAGATTATTATACGTCTAGTCTCCCTCTGACTCATTTTTATCAGCAGACTACTTTCCATATTCAGCCATGTATAAGCAAATTTCATGACTTAATTTCTTCCCTAACAGCTGTATAGTATTCCATAGAATTTCAGAAATTTTTAAGAGATGAAATGAGTTCTAGTTTGGGTGATTATTACTATAAATGTGAACTGACCTATAAGGAAATAAGTTGGATTTTGCTAAGGAAATACTGTGAAGAAGTCATTTCCAGAAAAACAGAATAAACAAAGGCAAATGGATTAAAAAATGTTGAAGTATAGAAAATGATGCAGGAAAAAAAAAAAGACATGCCGAAAGTTAGAGGGAAATAGAAAATAATGTTAATATAATACATTGAGATATAATGTTAATATAATACATTGAGAACAGATCATTGAGATTTTTGAAATACCTCTTTAAGTATATATTTAATGTAATTTGGTAGATCTCTTCTAATATTTGAATATCCTTTAGAAAATAAGTTACTTAATATTATTCAGCAGGATGACTGGTTGGAAAAAAATCTTAATCTCAGGGCTGCTGGAAAGGAAGGTGGTTCATTAATTAATCAGTGTTTTGTTTGATGCAAATTTGCAACAGTACCCTACCTAGACTTTTATAGACATAATGTGTATGGTGGAGAAACCATTAGACCTCTCTACTAAACTCACACTTCCTGTTTGATTTAGAAGCTAAACTTTCCTGATGTGTTAAAAAAAAAATCAATGGTAACTTTGTGGACACTGATATAAATGCAGATATTTAAAATGGAAAAACCATAAGGATGGCAAGACAGGAGCTATTTGCTTGACACTATTGCAAATAATTTTGACCTTATTTTAGCTGTTTTATAAATAAATGATTATTCTAGTCTTGAGTTAAATATTTAAAAGTCCACTTCCATCTTGTGTTCATTTATAATACAGGACTGATTTTTTTTCTGTGCTGTGTACTTCAATTCTTCATTTCCTTTTTTATAATACACTATAATTCTCATCCTCTCCCTTTTCAGCTCGCTGCGTGAAAATTATTTAAACGTTGCACACACAGCTTTTGTGAAAGAAGAAAAGAAATTCGGTTGGTGAGTCTCAGCAGGAGTTAAGCTAATGCAGCTTAAAATAATGCCGAAAAAGAAGTGCTTATCTGCAGGCAGAGTGCCCCTGATTCTCTTTCTGTGCCAGATGATTAGTGCACTGGAAGTACCTCTTGATCGTAAGTATTAACATTTTAAAGCTCTTAGACCCAGGAATCAACCCTCCCAGGCATTTACCATTACTCTGAACTGTATGAGTGGAAGATGTCTGGGTGATACTCAGGAGCTAATTAAAATTAATTTGGCTTTTACTTTCAGCACCTGGTGTTTATAATGGATCACACTATAGAAATGACCATTGAATGATCACATCCACTGTTTCTTTCCTATCATTTTTTCCCTCGTCAGGTGACTTTTATGTGTCATCAGGAGGAATAGTATGAGAAGGCCTAACTTCTGGTTTGTTCTGAACCTTCAACAAGTGACTCTTTATGGAAGGAGTTCAGCAATATAAAGGAATCATTTGAAAACAATTATAGGGTCTTCCCCAGTCCTGTCTCTTCTTCCTATTGCTGAGAATGCTCTGGAAATGACTGGAGAATGGTTTCTCAGTTGACCTCCTCCTATACCTCTGTATTTCCTGAAGTACTCAAAATTTGTTTTTCTTGAGTGTGACCAGGCATTTTTACTTTCAAGTTTTAAACCTTAACTTTAAATATGAGACTAACTCTAGAAAACATAGGAAATGTATCTTATCTAGAGTTTACTGAAAGGTGTGATTTGTTTTATTTTAATTGAAAAAGCACAAGCAAAGGTCAAGGTGTAAATTTGTAAGAATAAAGCAAAACATCTACAAGATTTTATTTAAAATGAAGCAAGTAACAGCAGGTGTGTTAGCCCACCCCTTTCCCATGAGAAAAGAAGCCTCCTTTGTCTGGGTAACATGCTTGTAGAATGTATAGCTAATGCTACATTTCAACTGGTCACTTCTGCTCTGGAAAGCATAATTTCAAATCTGCACAATTACTGTACTTCAGAATTGATTTATTCTTTATTCCTAATCTGCCTGACCTCTTGAAACCCATTAGCCCCTTGAAAAGAACATCTGTTTGGCAGGCTTTCCAAAATGCAAGGAAGACAGCACTTTCCCCAGCTGGCAATTCAGTATTTGGGATGGCACATTTTTTTTTTTTTTTTACAAAAGGTTTCCACTTGCCAGTGGGAAAACACGAAGAGAGGTAGTTTGTCCCATAGTTTGTTGGGAGCAAACAAAATGCTGTGTATTTATAATCCAAATACAATTTAAAAAACAATTTTTTTTAATTTTAAAAAGATAATGCATGGGGCCGGAGCAGTAGCACAAGCTGTAAGGCATCTGCCTTTCAAGCACTAACCTAGGATGGACCGAAGTTCGATACCCTGGAGTCCCCCACAGCCAGGAGCAATTTCTGAGCACATAGCCAGGAGTAAAGCCTGAGCATCAACAGGTGTGGCCCAAAAAGAACAAATAAATAAATAAAAATAAATAAAAAGATAATTCACTCATAACCTTACTTTCAATTTAGAAAAAAAAAATGCTTAAACCCAATGAAGTAGGAACGCCTAAGTAAGCATTTGCCTTAACAGATATACAGAGGGAAAAAAAGCACTTGGGAGACATGCTTTTGTTCTGTCTTCTGTTAAGTATATCCCCCTTAATTGAACCACTCTGTCTAACCATCACAGGGAAATAGTCACCTATGGCTAACTCAATTATCGCTGCTAATGGAGAAGAGGCTTACTGAGGATGAAAAGAAAGTCATGGGTAACCCAGTTGCTCCTGCATTAACCTTTACAAGTAGTAATGGCAGGCAGCACTGTAGAGTCATTTGAATTGTATGTCAATGTAATTGCTTCCCTGTCTCTTTTGCCCCCATTCTTTTTAGTCTTTATACAAAGAGGTACTCCTTGGTATGAGAATTTGTATTCCTGAGTGATTGAGAAATTTTGAAACAGAAATACGCTAACAGACTGAAAAGTTCAATTACTGGCTTAAGAATTAACCATAGGAATATAAAAGCCTAAAATTAGTATTAGACGTGAATTGGATGGAAGGTAGTGAGCTGTTGTAGCAATTTCCTGTTCTTCTGTGTTATTATCAGGTACTCAGTGATGTCTGAATTAATAGGATCTGACACTATACAGTCTGACAACTCAGATTAATTGTAGATTTCAGCTTTTTTTTTTTTATTTAAATCAAACTAGTTACTTGCCCAGCATACACTCATTGAATGGCAATAGCCATTCCTGTTCCTGGAAGGATCACATTTTGTCTATAACATTTCTTTTCTTTTTCCTTATGTTGGTGTGGGTTAGGTGCTGCAGGAATAAACAAAACCATTCATAGGAGTTTTTTTTTTTTCTTGGAGAGATCTTTTTTATTATTTTGCAACGTCACTATTTCAATCCTCGCTGTATTTTTAAAGTCAAATTGAATAGACAAAGGTGCCCCTTTTATCTTAAGAGTTCTAATGTTCTTATTACTAACATCTGGTTTTCTTTAATCCTGTTTGCCCACTCATTTGCTGATATTGCTGGGGAAAAAGCAAAACTTCTTGAAGGCTGTAAGTGTCTTTTGGTAATTAGTAGGCAGTGTGAAACTTTGACCTTGTCTTTGTTTTTGAATTAATACTGTGAATTAAAGACAAAAGTTTATGTTTTGTGACTAATCTATTTAAGCATGTGTATTTACTATGACTAAACATTGCATTTATAAAGCAAGGAGCACGTTTATTCTGTGCATGATTTCTTATGACTCAGGTATTACTCTTTTTCTTTTACCAATATTCTGTGCTACTAACACCTAAGCTTTATTCATATCTGATGTAACTAATGAGAAAATTCTCCAAATTTAGAAAAAGAATGACTGACCATTTCTTAATGTTATTAAATACTTGCTGGAATGAAGGCAACTTATTTGTTGGTTTAAAGGAAGCAGATCTATACAAATACTTTACCCAGATTTGCAATTATATACTATTATTGAGTATTGTCTTGGAAAATGCAAAAGACGGATAAGGAACAATGCTTACATGACAGCTGGCTTACTCTCAGCAAAAATTTCTGCCCAATTGGGCAATATCTCTCATCTATCTAAAAAATAATTTTTAGACATTTTAAAGGGCGTTTGGTATTGGATTGACCAGAAAATTATAATTTACAAATTGCAAATTAACCATACAAATCCCCTTCCCTTTATTACTTGTTAGTGACAAGGTGAACAAGCACTGTGTGAAGAACTTCCATGTGGTAGATCCCAATTATTAGCAAAAAGCATCTAAGTTGTTCTAATGCAGAAACATGACTATTCTTTTTCTGAACTTATCATATTTTCACCTGTCAATTGCAATGCAAAACTTTATACTGTGTCACTCCTAAGAATTCTCTCACCTACCACCTCTGTTCAACATTCTCTGGATATAGAATTCTAGACTTCTCATTACACTAAGTGTGGTATTCCTAGAACTTACAAAAAAGTCACTCATCAAGGCCAGAGAGATAGCATGGAGTTAGGGCATTTGCCTTGCATGCAGAAGGATGCTGGTTTGAATCCCAGCATCCCATATGGTCTCCCGAGCCTGCCAGGAGCAAGTCTGAGCATAAAGCCAGGAGTAACCCATGAGCATTGCCAGGTGTGACCCAAGAACAAAAACAAAAAACAAACAAACAGAAAATTCACTCATAGGTGAGGCTTGTTGAAAAGAAAAGTAATTATGATAGTAATTTGAAAATAGCTAACACAATTATAGCATTGGCATGTACTAATAATTTTACATGATTAATTTTATCCTCTCACCAACTCTAGGAGATAAACACTACTTACTGCTCATTTTAAAAACTATTTTTTTGTCTGGATTTAAGCCCAAGCTTTCATATATGAAGGGTAAATGCTTTATCTTTGAGCTATATTCCTGACCCTAGATATTACTCTTAAATTCTATTTTTCTTTCTAAGGAACCTTAAGACAGACTTTAAGGAAGTGGCCTTCAGTAGAACAGAGGGTAGGGCATTTGCCTTGCAGACAGCCAACTTGGGTTCAATCCCCAGCATCTCATATGGTCCCCGAGCCTGCCAGGAGTGATTTCAGAGTGTAGAGTCAGGAGTAACCCCTGAGCAACACTGGGTGTGGCTCCTCCCCCCTTCCAAAAAAAAAAAAAAAAAAGAAACTGGCCTAAATTTTTACAGCTGATAATAAGCAAATGAAGTGGCTTTTAAACTTTAGACTAAACTTCAGTCCCTTGGGGCCGGAGAGATAGCATGGAGGTAAGGCATTTGCCTTGCATGCAGAAGGATGGTGGTTCAAATTCCTGTATCCCATATGTTTCCTCAAGTCTGCCAGTTGTGATTTCTGAGTGTAGAGCCAGGAGTAACCCTGAGCACTGCCGGGTGTGACCCAAACACCAAAAATAAGTAAATAAACCCCAGCAATGGAATAGACAAGGAGGGTATTTGTAGACTTTATAAATTGAAACTATATAAGAGAGAAAAATTGATACTGTTCCTTATGGTCTACTTGACACGGTGCATTTTTGATGTAGATGTTACTTGTACATTTAGTAAAAGATACCTGGTGGATAGCATTAAAACTAGAGACCAGGGGCCAGAATGATAGCGCAGTGGTAGGGTGTTTACCTTACATGTGGTTGACTCAGAATGGACCTGGGTTTGATCCCCAATTCCCATATGGTCCCCCAAAACTAGGAGAGATTTCTGAGCACATAGCCAGGAGTAACTCCTGAGCGTCACTGGGTGTGGCCTAAAAACAAAAACAAAAACGAGCAAACGAAAAAACAAACTAGAGACCAGACAAAAGAGCAAAACCATGCTTGCTGATTTACAAAACATTGGACATGAAAGCAGTATTCAGACATGACAACACTTAATAACAGTAAAGTAAGAAAGAATGGGGGGGGCAGCTATTAAGTTTTGAGAAATTTTTGGTCAACAGGTATAAAAGGTTTTGCACGAGAATTGAGAGAAAAGGGAAGATGAAGAGGATGAAACATTTAGATGATCCAGAGTGTTAAACACATGGTAGGAAATAAAGAGTCAAAATAGGGGAGGCACTAGCATTGTTCATGGTGCAGAGGAAAGTGAGTGAAATGGACTACTGTAGGAGAAACTCCAGAAGTCCCATTTGTCCAGACCAGTGTTTCAGTCTCAGCATTACTGGCATTTAGTCTGCATAAGTGTTTGCTCCCAGAGGGCTGCCTTGAACATTGTAAGACAGTTAGTAGTTTCTACACACCAAATGCCAGCATAACTTCACTCCTTAGAAGTAACAATTAGATTTCCTCCAGAAAGGATCAAATACCCCCCAGAGGATAGGGCAAATTGTCACTAGTTAGGAATCAGTGGTTTCTATGCACAACTCTCTCTGCCCTGAACAGAAGAAAGCCTGGGAACAGATTCTTTTCATAGACCCATTCATTCTGATTTCAAGGAAGAGGAATATAATGATCTTAAAGTGACTGAAACTTAGCCAAAACCCAAAATCCAATTCAATTTCTTCAAATTGAATTGTTCTGGGTCAGAACAGTTTCTCCATATACTTTATAGTAAGCAATCAGATCATACTCTGGAGGATGAAATGAAAATATTATCTTCTGTGACATGAAACCTTTCCAGTCCCTCTTATCTTTTACATCTTTTATCTTTATTCCCACCCACTTCCTTCCATTACATGGCTATAACTAATAATATATGTCAAGTCTCCTGACCATCTTTTTAGAATACACTTTTCAAATTTATTCTTTCCTGGCATATAATAATACATGAGCACATTCATGAGCTGCAAATCGGTCTTCTTTAAAAGTAGAAGGTTTACCTCATAATATTTCTGTGCAAGGCATTCTTTGAGCCAGAGGAATCAGGTATTTCTCATTGTTACATCAGAAAAGATGCTTTCTTAATACTAAGCTTGTATTGGCATTAAGTTCGCTGAACTTTTTCAGTCTAGAAATTAGTTTTTGTAAGTACCTATACAAATATCGAAAGAAATGTATGCCTTGGCAAAAAAGAAAACCAATGGAGGTTTTTGCTGCCACAGTGAAAATTACCAAAAACATTTGAAATGCATTTTATTTAGGGAAAGGAAGTGGACATGAAAAGAAAACTGTTATTATATTAATGATTTATTTCTTAAAATTGTTCTTCTTTCTGCAATTAAGTGGTACAACCTCCAACCATCACTCAACAGTCACCAAAAGATTACATTATTGACCCTCGGGAGAATATTGTAATCCAGTGTGAGGCCAAAGGAAAACCTCCTCCCAGGTGGGTGTGTACTTTCTGCCTTTAATGTTGAGCATTAATGTCTAAATTGAAGTTAATTTCCTTGGTTCTGATCATCAATCTCTGAATTAACACTTTTAGGGTTAATGTTTTTGTCTTTCTGCTTGATTTTGCATTTTCATTCTCAAAAACCTACATTAGATTTTATACTCAGATCCTCTTATGAAATACAAAGTTGTGGCACTGTGTAGATAATCTTCTAATGATTTATGACATGAATAAATTCATTTTTTCCTAAGCATTAGTTTCATTCCTTTTTCATTTTAAGATTTCCAGAAGTAGCAAAACCAGAACCACAAATATTGGGTGCCTTCTTTTGAAATGAAGAGAACTGTACTTAACAAACTAATACTGGTGCTTTGTCAGTACTGAAATCTGAATGCCCAATCTAATGGTATATAATATCTCTAAGATTATTAATCTTACCTGTGAAATTATTATATAATTCTTGTGAAATAACCTAGGGCATTACGTGTTACAATTTTTTTAGAAGGCTGTCCTGTGCATTATAGAATAGATATTTTTAACAGTATCCCTGACTTCCATATTATATACCAATGGTACAAACAATGCTAGAGGAATAAATAGTGGGACAAGAATCCTAAGTGGGGGGCTGAAGAAATAGCATGGAGGTAGGATGTTTGCCTTGCATACAGAAGGATAGTGGTTCGAATCCTGGCATTCCATCTGGTCTCCTGAGCCTGCCAGGAGCAACTTCTGAGCACAGAGCCTGGAGTAACCCCTGAGTGCTTCCGGGTGTGACCCCTCTCCCCCCCCCAAAAAAAAGAATCCTAAGTAAATCTGGAAAACAGGCTGAAATTTAAACATCTTTGACAATGTAGAAATATGGTCACTGTTGACTTGTGCTGGTTATATGTAAGTACAGAAGAACTCTAATTTTTATATAAAATATAAAAGGCATATAAAATCAATCTTTTCAATACTTAAAACTAAGAAAACAGTATTTAATCAATTAAATTAGTTCCTAAGAAATTAAAAAATCTTGAGAACTTAAAATGTGAAAAACGTATAGAATTTGGGGCCGGCGAGGTGGCACTAGAGGTAAGGTGTCTGCCTTGCAAGCACTAGCCAAGGAAGGACCACGGTTCAATCCCCAGCGTCCCGTATGGTCCCCCCCAAGTCAGGGGCAATTTCTGAGCATTTAGCCAGGAGTAACCTCTGAGCACCAAACGGGTGTGGCCCAAAAAAACAAAAAAAGTATAGAATTTTACTTTTAATAATGAACATTCAAATCATCACTGAACTAATTTCTTCTTCCCTACATTCACTCTGCATTTTGGTAGCTTAAAACTGACTGGAACAATTTTAAACACACATACACACACACATACACGCACACACACACATGTGCGTAAATAGTATTTGTGAAGGTCTTTTTTGATGCATTTTAGCCCGGGGCAAATTTGGATAGACAGGTTATCAATTCTGTGAACAAAGGAATTCACAATAAAAATGCTAATATAGCTCTAAGAGAGTGTGACTATGAGTCTTATCTCCTGAATTTTCCATGAAAAATGACAGGCAATCTATGTGCCCATTTGAGTTCAGATTATATCTGATTTTAATTAAGACCCATATTTTAAATGTATAGCCTTTTTAGTTCTTTTTTTGTCCCCCAAGATGCCAATGCTTTTTCTAAATTATGATTTAATGAACATTTTTAGTGAGCTTATTATTTTTACTGAATATTAAAATTTACAATTGTCTCTAAAAACCCATGAAATTTCTAGGAACATGTTAAAGAGTAAGTATTTTTGTTTGAACTATCAGCAAGCTTAATCCTTTATGTGTTGGGCAGCTTTTCCTGGACCAGAAATGGGACTCATTTTGACATAGATAAAGACCCTCTCGTCACCATGAATCCAGGGTCAGGAACCCTCATAATCAACATCATGAGCGAAGGGAAGGCAGAGACCTATGAAGGAGTATATCAGTGTACAGCCAGGAATGAACGTGGAGCTGCAATTTCTAACAACATTATCATCCGACCGTCCAGTAAGTAGGACTTGTCACTTAATAGGAACCTTCTTGTTAATTTACTCTAAACCCAGCATCTGTCAACCAATGGATTCTACAAAAAGTAACTAAAGATATAGTACAGGGTGTAAGGTATTTACCATGCACAGAGCTGACTCTGGTTCTGTCTCTCTGCAGTATGTGGTTCCCTGAGTCCTGCGAGTGACCATTCCTAAGTGCAGAGCTACGTAGGAATAGCCTCTGAACTCTGCCACGTGTGGCCCCTCTCTACGCTGGGGGCTAGTTCTGTCCCCCATGTAAAATACGTGCATTCTAAAGTATAACCTCTTTGGATTTAACTTATCAACATATCATAAATGTTTCGATTAGTCTTAAGAATGAGTATACATACATATATATATATAAATAATGCTGTAATGTCAAAGGTATCATTACTTATGTAACAAATGTTTTGACTTTAAATATTTTCCAGTTTTTTGAGAACATGTTTTACACAAACTCGTGCATCTTTTTTCCTTTTTCTTTCTTTCTTTTTTTTTTTTTTTCAGTTTTTCCTAGCAGTGTTCAAGGAGCTTAATAAAGGAAGGAGGCACACACAGCAGTAGATTTAGCCATTTGGAAGCCACTGGGCCCACGTGGTACCTGGAGGCAAACTTAGGGCCATTGCTCTATTTTTATTATGTTTGTTTAATATAAATATTTAGACATGTAGCCTTATTCAAAATTTGAACTCTTAGTGTTAGTGAATTTAAATGGTCTTTTTTTTCTTTTCTTTTCTTTTTTTTTTTTTACTGTTGACACTGTATTCTAAAGTATTTTTCTTTTTACATTCTTCTTATTTTTATTTTGTTTTGTGGCCACACCTGGTAGTTCACAGGGGTTATTCTGTCTGCTACACTCAGGGATCACTCCAGGCAGAGCTCAGGATATTATATATAGGATGCAGAGGGATTGAAACTGGGTTGCTCATGTGCAAGGGAAACACCATATCTGCTGTACTATCCCTCCAGCCTATTTTATTATTATTTTAGTGTGTATAACTTCTGTTTCTCCAAATTTCTCCAGAAATGTAATTTTTCTTAATAGTGCTCTTTCAATTTTCTAATGCAGAAATAACTATAAATGTTTTACTTCATAGGGTCACCACTGTGGACCAAAGAAAAACTTGAACCAATAATACTTCGAAATGGCCATTCTTTAGTACTGCCCTGTAGACCTCCAATTGGATTGCCACCACCTATAATATTCTGGATGGATAATTGTAAGTCATAAAAATTCAAACTTCCTTTAAAAAGCTTTTGGTTATTTGTTCACACAATATTATTGCCTTTTGTGATTCATAAAGTATTTATCAAATGTTTAGAGATGCTCCAAAAAATAAATGATCATTGCTGGGGCTCGAGAGATAGCACAGTGGTAGGGCATTTGTCTTGCATGCAGCTGATCCAAGCCAGACGTGAGTTTGATCCCCAGCATCCTATATGGTCCCCCCAGCCAGGAGCGATTTCTGAGCGCAGAGCCAAGAGTAACCCCTAAGTGCTGCAGGGTGTGCCCCCCCAAAAACAAACAAAAACAAATGATTTTTGAAATATATATAGCAAGTCCATCCATTCAGTTTATTGTATTGTAGACTTGCTATGTACTAAGCACTGAGCTAGAAAACTGAACAAATTTCTTTTTTCACTGATATGCAGTTAGATAGATGGAGATGGCAAAGGGGATACAAACGAAAAAAATGCATTAAGAAAATGTGTGTCCTCTGACAGTAAGTGCTATGAAGAAAAATAACAAAGGTTTGAGCAAAATTTAGAGAAATAAAAGGGCAAGCAAGAATCCCTAAGTATCCAAACAGGAAGTGGTCTGTATTCAAGCACCCTCACAAAAGAGCACTCTGGTATGCACCCAGAGCCTAAGGAGAGCAGATGGCTTCTCATGAGTTTCCGTGCATAGTTTCTCCCTTGGACTAGGGAAAAATGAAAGAATCCAGGGATCCTAAAGGGGGATTGGTGGGAGATAGGGATTAAAGCCAGGGAAACAAATTGGGAAGAAACCAGATGAGAAGAGGTGGTCACTGAGGTAAAAAGAGAACCAAGAGAGAATGTAGTGTTTCCAAGGAAATGTGTTAAGCAGACAGTCAACTGTCTCATGGCTACTGCTGTAGATCATGAAATTTGAATATGGCAATATGGAGATCATATCACCATGATCCTAGTACCAATTCAGAACTGGTACTAATTCAGAGACATAAGAAAGAAGTAAAAACCACAGATTTATGTAGAATTGAGGGAGTGAATATAAAATATTTGTAGGCAGTTTATTCTAATCTCAGAAATGTGGATTCCTCAGAAATCATAAGCTGTACTACCTATTAAAGATAAAAGTTAAACCTAAGATTTTATTTCCATTTTGATTCTACTATAAAAGTACTCAGAGAAAGAATCACTCAAAACTATGAGTAAATGCATAAGTTTTTAATATTTTGTACAGATCTTGTAAAAATAAGTAACAAATAAAATGTAAATAAATGATTTCAAGAAAAGCAGTACCAAATGTCACTGCCAAAATGAAGTCCAATTTTGGTCCTTGGATAACATTTAAAAATGATGACCTTTCTGCTTAATAAAGAGACATATACAAGTAGTCTCAGAATCATCTGAATATATAAATTTTCCTATATTGCAATGCTGGCTGGCTATATCATTTGCATCTATTTTAGGCTGTTGGCAGAGTAATTGGACATTTCAAATTGTTCTGCATATGTTATGTGAGGAAAAATTAATATGTAACTCTCTTCATATAAAATGTCCTTATAAAATTATTCCTGTCTATTCACATTTGTCTCAAATGTAGTGCAGAAAATCTCAAAGAGAAATGTGCTCCCTCTGTCATGAGCCTTTTTTTTTGGGGGGGGGGGTCCACACCTGGCAGTGCTCAGGGGTTGCTCCTGGCTCTATGCTCAGAAAATCACTCCTGGCAGGCTCGGAGGACCATATGGGATGCCAGGATTCAAACCATCGATCTTCTGCATGAAAGGCAAAAACGCCTTACCTCCATGCTGTCTCTCCGGCCCTGTCATGAGCCTTTTTATTTGACCCTTCATCTGACAATATACACTAATAATAAAATATTGCAGAAGAAACAGAGTAGATATACACTTAGTTTAACTTTTTGCATCAATTTAATATTTTTACAAGTTGTTTTATATTATTTTTGTCTGAATATAAATTTTTTGTAGCTTAACATTGTTAGAACAGTCTCAACATTTACAGGTTTGATCTATAAAGTCATTATATCTTCACTACCACCAAAGTGTCCAATATCAGACACTCTACCACTGACTTTATATTACATATTATCCTTTCCACCCTGCATCTTCTTTCCCCACTGCTCGGACTAGAAGGTCAAGGGTTGGTCATAATTTGGCAGTTTATTCCTTGTTTTGTTTCTTTATATATCACAGATTATTGATATCATTCAGTATATGTCCTCCTCCTTCTGACGTGCTTTACTTAACATAATACCCTCTAGTTTCATCCATGTTGCTGCAAACTGCAAGATTTCATCTTTTCTTATAGCTGCATAGAATATCATTGTATATTATGCCACAGCTTCCTTATCTAACATCTATCTGTTATTAGATATTTGGTTTGTTTCCATTGTACTAAACATTATAATGAACATAGGTGTGCATCGATCTTGTTGAATTAATGCTTTTGTGTTCGGTGGTAGATATCAAGAAGTGGAATTGCTTGCTTATATTAAGCTCTATTCTAATTTTTGTTGTGAAATCATCATACTATTTTCCTCATACTATTTTCTTTTTTTTTTTTTTTTTTTTTTGGTTTTTGGGCCACACCCTGTGACGCTCAGGGGTTACTCCTGGCTATGCGCTCAGAAGTTGCTCCTGGCTTCTTGGGGGACCATATGGGACGCCGGGGGATTGAACCTCGGTCCGTCCTAGGCTAGCGCAGGCAAGGCAGGCACCTTACCTCCAGCGCCACCGCCCGGCCCCCCTTCATACTATTTTCAATACAGGCTGCTCTTGACAACATCCCTGCCATCAGTGAATGAGGGTTTCTTTTTTCACCACATCCCTGCTAACACTGGTTGTTTACGGTCTTTGAGATATCCTATTCTCACTGGTGTGAGAAGCTATCTCATTATCATTTTGATTTTCATTTCCCTAATAATAAGTTTTGATGATGAATGCTTTCTCATCTGCCTCTGAGTTTTCCCTTAGGGTTTATAGGTCCAAACCATGAATTTACAACTGTCAATCAAACCTCTGTTTCGAGTAAGAAGTTGGTAGCCCTTTTTGAAGTTCTGGCTCCATATTTCCCTGCTTTTTCCTGTCCAGTATGAAATGTTAGATAGGGCATCTACTACTGGAGGAGCGTAGTGCTTGACCTAGATTGCAGAGATTCCTGGAGCAACATGGCACTTGGTCTGAGGCAACTGGAGTCTGATTCTTTTCTTCCCTTAAGAGCTAAGAATAAATAGGGGTGGGTGAACTGAGAAAGGATACATAGGAGGAAACCAAGTGTCAGTTTCTACCTAGATTGATGGTTCTCCCATCCTTGATTCCTAGGGTTCCTTTTGAAAAAACCTCTCTCCATGACTGATGCTAGACAGTTCCTGTGAATGGACTTAAGAGATCAGTTGTCAAGCATAAGCCTGGAAAGTCAGAGTGCAGACAATTCCTCATGCAGTCCTTCACCATGATTACAGCACACCTATAAAGGAGGTGGTTCAGTGTAACAACTGTAGACACAGGGAGTGAGGGTCTATGTCCTCTGGTGTTTAAATTCTAGTGTAGAAAACAGGAACTCTTGTGTTTATAAAAAGTAATTCATAAAAGATAAAATTAAGGGCGATGATTGAGTGTGGGCATGTAGGAAGGTGGGCTTAGAGACTTGTTGAAATATTAAATTGAGTGACTCTTGCTCCTTATTATTAATATTACATTTGCTTCCTGTTAGATCATGAGCTTAGACAGGCAGGGACACTGTTTATTCAATATTAAGGCATCCCTGTAGCCTTGACCATGTACGTGGATGCAAGAGTTACCATTCTTCCCCAATGCATTTTCTTTTTTTTCCCTAATGCATTTTCTAAGATATGTTTGCATGTGTTTAACAATTAAGAACCAGTTAAAAACTTTATTTTTCCAGTTAAAACTTTTAAAAGGTCATACAAACTCTTTGTAAGACACTTTTGAGTACATGGTTTCTTTTCTTTTTTCTTTTTCTTTTTCTTTTTCTTTCTTTCTTTCTTTCTTTCTTTCTTTCTTTCTTTCTTTCTTTCTTTCTTTCTTTCTTTCTTTCTTTCTTTCTTTCTTTCTTTCTTTCTTTCTTTCTTTCTTTCCTTTTTTTTTTTTTTTTTTTTTTTGGAGAGGAGAGGGAAAGAGCTTAGACAACACCTGGCTATGTTCGGAGATCACTCCTGGCTACACTTGAGAGCCATATGTGGTGCCCAGATGGAAACAGGAGCAGCCACATGCAAAGCAAGCACCATTTCCTATACTATTTCTCTGGCCTCTTATTATTTCCTAATTAATGTTTTCCCTGCACAATTCTAATACAACTTCTGTCACCTCCCCAGAAAAATTTTGGCAGATACAATTACAATCTTTGTATATTTGTTATTCTTATTTTAGTTGTTTGTTTTTATTCAAAGAACTTTATAGAGAAAAACAAAGTCAAACTCACATAACTACTAGTTATATATTTATCTTGCTGATTTGAAAAGTGACTACGTATGACAGAATGGTCTAAATATCTGTCTGCCTTTCTTTAGCCTTTCAAAGACTTCCACAAAGTGAGAGGGTGTCCCAAGGTCTAAATGGAGACCTTTATTTTTCCAATGTTCTCCCGGAGGATACCCGAGAAGACTATATCTGCTATGCCAGATTTAATCACACCCAAACAATACAGCAAAAACAACCTATTTCTGTGAAAGTGATTTCAGGTAAGTGGGCAGTTTTCTGAATCTCTCTCTCAGTGATTAAAAATCTGCAACATAGGCTCACTATTAAATCTGACTATTGTAAATCAGCTTTTTTTTTTAAATCAGGATATTATTAGTAAATAGTCACTAAAATATTGGTATCTGAATTATAAAAAGCAAACATACCTGGAAGTTATATTTATGGGTTATGTTGTTACTGCTATTACTGTTTCTTTAATATCTTTCTTAATTTATTTGGTGTTCTCTAAACACAGTGTGCTTTGGGTACCTTCAGTCAGAAGTTCTACAACTTCAACTATGTTCACTTTCATTTATATCTATGCTCAGATTCAGTTATATGAGTTGGGGGTGGCTGAATAAATGAAAAAGTTAGTTGTATATAATATAAAGCCCTGTTTTTACTCGGTAGAGATGGCATTTGGTCAGCACAGCTGTATACATTTATACTTTTGTTGCCCAATACTTTTTGAACCTTCTCTCCAACTTTTGTGCATTCTTCATAATATTCTGTTTATTTCAGTGGATGAATTGAATGACACTATAGCTGCTAATTTGAGTGACACTGATATTTATGGTGGTGAGTTATGGTGATTGTAACTGATACTCTCTCCCTCATTGTAGAATTTAGTTCACTAACTTCACCTCCATGACTACTTAACCTTATTGATTTATGAATTACTAGTTACATGTTTAATACCACTAGACTATGTATATGTTTCGAATAAAATTTAACAGTGATCCTTCAAACATGTCACTAAAGCATTTTCCATACTGTGTGTATGAAAATTATTGTTAGCTGTTTTCATGAAAATATCCATTTTGCATAGTTTGAAAAACTTTCATGTATATTCAGACTTACATTTTTTCATTTTCTGTCTTGTTTATAAACTTCTTTCATTAACTAATTAAGCATTATCCTACTAGAATACTAACTGAGCAAAGCTTTAGTACTATTTAGCAATTAACATTAGCTGGAGTTGCGTAGTAAACCATCCCATGTCCCATTTACCCTATATGTATAATTAGGAACAGCATTTCTCATAGTTTTATTTAACTGTCTATCTTCAGTAGCACTTTTTTTCCAAACTAAAGAATTTTAATTAAATTTCTTGGGGAAAAAAGGAATATTATTTTTTAAAAAACATTTTGCTCTGAAGTATAGAGTATCATTGAAAATTATGGGCTCTGAATACTGGATTTTTTTAAATTACCTTTAAAGAAAATTTTCTGTGTACTGATATTTCCTCCTTGAGGTATGAAATAAAAAATTGAAGTAATCTATAGCGAGGGTAGAAATGCTACAGTTTCACTCTTTATTTTACTATATCAGTAAATAAGGACACCATTCCCACAGTGATTTCAGAAGGATAGAGTTTCCTACACAATCTGTAATCTAAGAAAAGCACTAATTTCTCTCAGGTAATATCTTGAAAATTTTGGCATTTTCTTCTGGCATTTTCTTCTCTGAATTTATAATAATTTATAATAATCTTATCCCATTTTATGAGCATCAAATATAAAATGCATTAAAATATTGAAAACAACAAAAATCAATTAAATCTTCAAATAGCATCATTTCTGTGGTAGGTTTGTTTTTTGTTTTTGAGAAAACAACAGGAGTTGGAAAATGTTCATTTGGAAAGTGTTCATAAAAAAGAAGATGGCTAATTAACTTTCCTTGAAATCTTTGACATGATCATTCTAATTTTTTTTTAAAAAAACTGATATCATTTTATTTAATAGCACCATTATTTTCATTTGTGGCCTTCACTTTAGCAGACTTCTCATTAACTGTCTTGTTTGGTTTGATTTCCATAAACCTTACAGTTGTAAGGTTAATATCATAGTCATCCACCAAAAATTTATTTCCAGGATTAATCAGTGAAGCTGGTTATAATATCCCTAGTTAAATATATGTATATATGTATTATGATATCCCTAGGGATGGAGAGATAATACAACAGGCAAGGCACTTGCCTTACATGTGGCTAACCTAGATTTGATTCCAAGAACCCCATATAGTCACTTGAGCATATCAGGAGTAATCTTTGAGTGCAGAGCCAGAAATACAAGCACAGATGAATGTGGCCCAACAACAACAACAACAAAATATCTTCTTCTTAGTGATTTCTTTTAGGGACTAGAGAGATAATAAAAATGTGGTAACCACTCAGATTCAATCTCTGGCAATCCCATATGGTCCTCCAAGCACTGCCAGAAGAAAATCCTGCAAATCCAGGATTAACTCTGAGATACATCTGAGTGTGGCCCAAAAATATCTTCCAGAAAAAAAAAATCTTCCAGAAGATAGACAGTTAATTTTTGTTTT
Source organism: Suncus etruscus (assembly GCF_024139225.1). Taxonomy (NCBI): domain Eukaryota; kingdom Metazoa; phylum Chordata; class Mammalia; order Eulipotyphla; family Soricidae; genus Suncus; species Suncus etruscus. The sequence goes on along the minus strand of NC_064848.1, from coordinate 117,059,891 downwards.
CACCTAAGCACTAATTTTAAGGGATGGGTAATTTTAAAATACGGTTTTTCTACTATGTCAGTATTTTGAAAATTTACCAACTAACAAAAACTTTTATAGACATTGAACACAAATTGAGGAAATGTATACAAGGAAAATAACCCTTACTTATATGCTATAGAAGCAAAACTGTTTCTGTTCCTGGCCAGTTAACGAATGATATCTATTTGTAAGGCAGAATAGAGATGCATGAGTCATTTAACAAATTTCACAATTTGAAGGAATTTTGAAAAGCAGAGAATTTTTATAGTGAATTGCATATCTAGAAATATATATATTTATAGGCTTTAATGCAGGCTAATTTTCTTATTTGCAGCTAAATCAAACAAGGAGAGGCCACCCACATTTTTAACCCCAGAAGGCAATACAAGTAACAAAGAGGAGCTCAGAGGAAATGTCCTTTCACTGGAGTGCATTGCTGAAGGACTGTGAGTAATGTCTTGATACATATTTTATTTCCCTTCTTCTTTCCTTCCCTTTGTTACTACTGTTTTAATTAGTGTGGGCTGTGCACATCAGTTGCAGTACAACTTTACACAGAGATTCCACATTCTATTATAGGTCCAAAATTCCCAAACTGCAAAGCCAGTGGGGCTGTCCTGGACTCATGTGAGTGGCACTGGGGAATTGAACTCATGACCTCAAACCTGAAAACCTGGTTTATCATTGAGTGCTCCCCAAACCCCTAAATTTCTTTTTTTTTCTTTTTGGAGGGGGAGAGTGAACAATGGCTATTCCTACATCTGAGCTGAGGAGTTTCTCCCAGCAGTGCTTTGGCACCATGTGGTGCCACCTACTTTATGCACATAGATCTTTGAGCTACCTCTCCAAACCCTGATTTAAATTTCTTAGGAAAACATAATAGATTTGGTAGAGTGCCATTAATATCATAAAAAGCCATTGTCTGATATTAATTCTATCAAACATAAAAGAAAAAATGAGTAATTATTTACAAAATAGACCAGATGAATCTCTTATTATCAGAATATTTTGTTAGAATAATGGTTTTCTCTTGAAATGGTAATCACGTTATGCTTCTATGATTAAGTTATACACTAGAGCGTATTAAAGACCCTCAGCAAACATGCCCCATTCTGGAGGTCACTTGCTTCTCAACATGAGATGTATAATCTCTTTCTTTTACTCCAGGGATAACCGTCACTCTTTCTTCTACAGAAAAATAACTTCTCTCTTTCTGTCTCTTCTCTCCTCTCCTCTCTTCTCCCTCTCCCCTCATATTTCCTTAGATGAAGTTATTTTAGTCTGCAATTAAAATAAAATTAAAAAAAAAAAAAAAACAGAGGGCCAGAGAGGAAGAACAAGGGTTAAAGCTCCTGCCTTGCTAGCCAGGAGTAGTTCTAGCACTACTAGGTGTGAACTCAAAACAAAACTTCCCAAAAACAAACAAACAAACAAACAAAAACAGCAACCCAAACCATAGATCTTCTATTTAGATCATTCATAAGTTTACAGGTTCATTATGCTATAATGGACTAGGTTCTAATTCTAGTTAGGTATATCTTCAAAGAGACTTAGCTATGGATTCACAACTATCAGAGTTCTTGCCAGGCCAACTGATTTTTGGTTCTCTCATTCCTCTGCTTTTTCTCCTACCAACAGAAATATAATTTAGAGCTTAGCAATGAAACTAGCACATTGTCCCATACATTGTATCTTATTGAAAAAAATCACATGACCACGCCCAACTTTTTTTGCAATATCTGCAAGTCGAAAATGATGTTTTCCCTAGAATCTCCTTGCCCTTAATGGGAGTTGCAGGGAGACCTTGCTCCAACCAAATTGTTAGGCTAGTTCCCATTAGAAGCAGGCTTCTACATAGCCACTGCTGATAACCGACCACAGAACAAGTGCTGTTGGTACAGTCACCTTAGCTGGAAATAGTGAATGGAATCTCAGAGACATGCTGCCTCAACGAATAACTTTACTGCTGGAGGCCTCTGCTGGCCATGTCTGGATATCACACCATACCCCCGCCCCTGGATTTCTCTAGTTTCTGATTACTAGCAAAAATCCCATTTTAGAGACATTCTAAGAATCCATCTTTCTCATCAGGGAAACCCAAATCTCTTGAATACTATTTGAAAAGACCCCACAGACAAATTTAAGAAATCATTAACAGACCAACTTAAATGTTAATATCCCTTTGAAAACAACCCAGGAAATTGATACATAAAGAGTTCAGGCAATCCAAGGTCAAAATGCAAATTCTGGATAGGACTGGGACTTTATTTATTCATTTATTCATTTCTTTATTCCTTTTGCTATGTTATGCTAGTACTTAGGGCCTCACACACATAAATATTCTACTTCTGAGCTACATCTCTGGCCCTGGACCCTAGGCTAGTACTTTGAAGCACAGGTATTTATTTATTCTAAGCCTGGCTTTTCATCTGTCTCTTTATTTCATATTTTAATAAGGAACATGGGATAAATAATGTGAGTTATATATTATCAATTGATCTGATACTTTAAACTATCAGTACTAATAAAATTAAGGAATCTTATACCTGTAATCATTTCTATTGTCCTCAAATGACATGTTACAAAATAAGATGTTATTTTTCATAAATATCTTTATTTAAGCACCATGATTACAAGCATGTTTGTAGTTGATTTTTGGTTATATTAAAAAATTAATGTGGAAATGTGTGCAAAAGCTTATGAGCACAGATCCATTTATCTGCCTTTATTGGAATGTTTTAACTCTAGCTGAAAAAATAAGTTAAAAATTTATCATTCATTTCTTGTTAATTCTTTTAATTGACATAGTATCTTCATCTAAAATTTTCTAAGAGTTTTTCATTGATCAAAAGATTGAAGAGAATAATTAGGTCCCTTTGGTAATGCAATTTATGTTAGCAGTCTGACTGCACCTTGAGAGTCAATAAAAACAGTCAATTCTAGTGCAGTTCTGATGATGGGAAAGTGATCCTTTCCAACTTAAATGTTAAGATCTAGTCATTTGTAAAAGAGTGAGGCTAATTAAAATATCTATGTCTATAAGCTCAGGTCTATTGAACTTAGCTTAGCTAGGAGATAGGGCTGGGTAGGGGAAGCCCTTGAAACATCGACTGAGGGCAATAGTCACTTCTGTGGAGATGGTGGTGGAAAGCATATGTATAAAAATATAATCATTAACAATATTACAACTCAGTTCTTCCATAAAAATGAGAGGAAATTGTTTCTGTGCTTTTTATATAAATACATTATAAACGTACACAAAACACCACCCTCAAACTAAGCTGCAGGGGAATCATTTCATATTTCTGTAATATTATTATCATTATTTTGGTTTGGGGGCCACACCCAGCTTGCTCAGAGGTTACTCCTGATTTTGCCATTCAGGATCATTATTGGCAGACTCGGGGATCACATGTGATGCCTGGGATCAAAATTGGTTGGCCACATGCAAGGCAAGTACCTTATCCAATGTACTTCGGCCCTATAATATTTTGGATTTGTCTTTTAGACCTACTCCAGTAATTTACTGGATAAAAGAAGATGGAACACTACCTGTCAACCGAACATTTTATCGGAATTTTAAGAAAACTTTGCAGATCTCTCACGTTTCTGAAGCTGACTCTGGAAATTACCAGTGTATAGCCCAAAATGCATTAGGAGTTATCCATCATACCATTTCTGTCACTATTAAAGGTATGCCATTGTTTAAAATGTATTGTGGTGTTCTTGCCTTCTTGAGTGACCCTAAACTGTCAGTTAAATATGCCTCTGTTAATTGTCTTCAGTAATGATAAATGTAAAGTCTTCTCATTACTATTTATAGTGATATAAATTAGGTTAAAAATTAGCTCTCCAAATCTTCCTGGCAGAATTATAATTAATAATAAGTATAGAAGGAATGAAGGAAATAGAAAATCGCGTTGGAATTCCTCTTAGAATCTCAAAGTAATTACTGCTGCATGCCAGATCCATTTTTTTGAGATTAGTAAAACATTAAAGAAAAATAAGATATTCTCATAGCTTCAAAGTATTGCTTTCTTCCTCAAGGAAATTACAAAACAGATTACTAATCATTGTAGGAAGGAAGCAAAGAAAAGATAGATTGAAATGATACAGATATTTATTAGTGGTAGATTTGAGATATTTTGGTCATGGTGAAAATGCACTAATTTTATCAAAAACATGAAAGTTAACAATATTGTAACTATGTTACTTAAACTACAATAAAAATGATAAAAACATAATAAATAAAAATGATAAAAATTACTTACTGGGGCCGAAGAGATAGCATGGAGGTAGGGCGTTTGCCTTATATCCAGAAGGATGGTGGTTTGAATCCTGGCATCTCATATGGTCCCCCGAGCCTACTGGGAGTGATTTCTGAGTGTAGAGCCAGGAGTAGTCCCTGAGCGCTGCTGGGTGTGACCCCAAAAAATTACTTACTAAGTTTATAATTATATGCATCCTGTGATATTGAACACTTAAATCAATTATGTCTTCTTTATAATTTTTAATTTATTTTTAAAATTTTATTTAAGCACCTGATATACAATACTGTTAATAGAACAGATTTTCATGCACACAATGTTCCAATATTGCACCTTCTACCAGTGTCCCCTAGGCCTCTCTATACTTATAAATTAAAAGTTCAGATAAATTTGTTATCTCTTGATGTCAATTTTAATGTAAAAAGAACACAATGATTTTGTATTACCAGATTCTAGAAATGATATATCATATATGCACATGTGAATTAGTCTCATTAACATTCTCTTGAACTATAAAGTTTTATATTAAGCCTAATAAATCTGAACAATGACAAAACTGGCAAGTGTTTTGCATGATACTTCTATTTTTAAGAGTCAATATTTGCTGGAATACAATTTGATTCAGATTTTTTCTTTCCCTCATAAAGCTGCTCCATACTGGATCATGGCACCTCAGAATCTTGTGCTTTCCCCAGGAGAAGATGGGGCCCTAATCTGCAGAGCTAATGGCAACCCCAAACCCAGAATTAGCTGGTTATTGAATGGAGTCCCAGTAGAAAGTAAGTTTTCATGGTCATAGGATATTTTTTAGAGCATAGGTAGGGCCCTGAGGGAAAATTCCCTTACCCCGCTGTGTTCTTCCTAGGCTGGTGGAACAAACATAATAGTATTATACAGATTAATAGGAGAAAACAAAATGCACATGTCTGGAAGATGTTTATGGTTCTAAATACTAGAATAAACTAAAAAAATGTCTTTATTTGAGGTATATGGAATGGGGGCTTCACAAGCTATGCCCACAGGCACAGGACTTCTCTTCAGGGTTCTTGAACTGGTTCGTGGTTTAGTGTGAAGGCCCAAGAATGTGGTACTGCTGGTGCAAAAATGACCCAGGCCTCTCCAGTGGTGGTGAGGAACCTCTAAAACTGGACCATAAATGTTGAGGTAGCCATGCATGATGCTTGGGAAAGAAAAGAGGTCTGCTGCAAGCATAGCAAACTCTTCAATCCCCTACTATCTCTACAGCTGGATTTTTTATTCTAGCAATAATGAATGGGAAAAAGATATGGACCGTCAAGGAAAAAGACTCACACATTGAGAGAGTACCTAATCTCTAAAGGTTTGCCCACCTTAGGACACTAATTTTTTTTAATAATATCTTTTTTAAACACCATGATTACAAACATGACTATCGTTGTGTTTCAGTAATAAAAATATCACCCCCCCTCACCAGTGCAACATTCCCCTCACCAATGCCCCCCCCATCTCCCTACTCCCACACCTCCTGTCTGTATTTGAAACATTCTACTTTTCTCACTCATTACCATTGTCTTGGTAGGTGCTAGCATATTATTTCTCTAACTGCACTCACCCTCTTCGAGGTGATCTTCATATTGTGAGCCGGTCCTTCCAGCCCTCATCTCTGGGCTTAGTACAATAATGCCTTTTATTTTTCTTAAAATTCTATAGATAAGTGAGACTATTCTGTGTGTCTCTTGCTCCCTCTGAATTATTTCACTCAGCATAATAGTTTTCATGTCCATCCATGTATAGGAAAATTTTATGACTTCATCTCCTGACAGCTGCAAAATATTCCATTGTGTATATGTACCACAGTTTCTTTAGCCATTAGTCTACTTTCTTCCATTTCTCTTCTCAGAGCTAGTATATTCTTGTTGGGTTTCAGCCTGCTTGATCTATCAAGGGGTAATAGGTCAGTGTTGAGGTCTCCTACTATTACTGTATTGCTATTGATGTCTTCTTTCAGGTTTGTCAACAATTGTATTAAATAGTTTGCTGGTCACTCATTGGGTGCATATATGTTTAGGAGAGTGATTTCTTCCTGCTGTACATATCCTTTGATTAGTACGAAATGACCATCTTTGTCTCTTTTTTTTCTTTTTCCACCCACTCATATTTTTCATCTTTGTCTTTTTTTTTTTTATCCTCATTAGGCTTGTTCTGTTCTTGGTAGGAGCAGTATCCACATCTCTGTCACTGGGAACTGCCTCCAGGATGCCCAGCTTCTAGTGCTGAGGGTCAGGCAAGGGTTTAGATTGAACGAGGTGCTTGGTCTTACAAGGGTCCTGGTGGGCCACTTGGGATGTGAGCAACAGGGTCTTGTCTTCACCTTTCAGGTGTTGGACCACATGCCCTGGAAATGGCAGTCTGGCCTCTCTGATGAGGAGCTTTATTCAGGGGCTCAGGTGTATCATCACCTCATCTTTGTCTCTTACAACTTTTCTGAGTCTAAAGTTTTATGTCATCTGATATTAATATGGCCATTCCAGCTTTTTTAAGGGTGTTGTTTGCTTGTATGTTTTCCTCCAGCCTTTTATTTTGAGTCTATGTTTGTTCTGACTATTCAGATGTGTTTATTGTAGGCTGCAGAATGTTGGCTTCAGCTTTTTGAACCATTTTGCCACTCCATGTCTCTAAACTGGTGCATTTAGTCCATTAATGTTGAGAGAGATTATTGTCATGGGATTTGATGTCATCTTTGTGTAGAAGTTTGTTGTGTCTGTTGGTCTGTCTTGTCTTAAAGGAAATCTTTCCATTTTTCTTTTATGGCTAGTTTTGAGTCTGTAAAGTTTTTGAGCTACTGTTTATCTGTGAAGTTATGTATATTTCCATCAAATCTTAAAGTGAGTCTGGCTGGTGCAGTATTCTAGGTGAAGCATTCATTTCATTGAGTTTTGTCACTATATCCCACCACTGCCTTCTAGCTTTGAGGGTTTCTTGTGACAGGTCTGCTGTAAATCTTAAGGGTTTTCCTTTGAATGTAATTTCCCTTTTTGATCTCGCTGCTTTCAGTATTCTATCCCTATCTGTGGGATTTGTCATTACAACTAGGATGTGTCTTGAGGTGATTTTCTTCAGGTCTCATTTAGCTGGTACTCTTCAGGCATGCAGCATTTGGTTGCATGCAGTCTTTAGGTCTGGAAGATTTTCTGTAATGATGTCCTTGACTATTGATTCTACCTTGGGATTTTCTTCCTGGTCTCTGGGACCCCAACGATTCTTATGTTGTTTCTGTTGAATTTTTAAGGACTTCTATTTTCATCTCTTCACATTCTTTGAGTATTATTTCCATTGTCTAATCTTTTGGTTTAAGGTTCTTTTCCAGCCTCGTTTGCTGTGTGGAGTTGCTCTGCATCTCATCTTCCAGCTCGCTGATTCTGTCCTCAGCTGCCGTCACTCTCAGCTTACACAGCATCAGCAAGGGCTACTGGGTGGGAATTGGTCTCAGCACCTACAGCGCCACTGTAGGCCCTTGGAGTGGCAACTGGAGGTGGCAGGCTGGCTCTTCCCTGCTTTACCATTTTCGGCTTACCTCCTCTCACACGGCTGCAGCAAGGGCTTCTGGGTGGGGGTTGGTCTCAGCACCTACAGCGATGATCTGCTGTAGGCCCTTGGAGTGGCAATTGGGACACTAATTTCTAATGATAACACTAAGTCTAGGTCATTTCCATCATTGACTAAAGTTATGTTAACAGTTTACTCAAAATCAATGGTGCCATGTGTTATTGATCTTAACGCCATATGCCAAGTGACATATTTGGAGAAAGCCTGATTTGGATATCTTGGAAATAAAGCCTATCTGAACTTTCCTTGAATCCTATCCTTTAGCTACATCTCCACAGAGAACAGATGGTAATAAAAAAAACTTGAGATAATTGGGGCTGGAGTGATAGCACAGCGGTAGGGCGTTTGCCTTGCAAGAGGCCAACCTGGAATGGACCCAGTTTTGATTCCCAGCTTCCATGGGCAACTTCTGAGTGCAGAGCCAGGAATAACCCCACACCACCAGGTGTGACCCAAAAACAAACAAGCAAAAAAAACACTTGAGTTAAGAAAGGAAGCATGACAGTTCACACAGAGGCACCAAATTACCTTTGTATTTCTTTATTACCTTTAGATATTTACAATGGCTGAATAGATTGCACTACCAATATAAGTACCAGAAATAAACATCTCTGAAAAGTTTTGACAATCTCCTTTCACAAATGTCAGGCAGCCAGTGGAAACATCACAGGAGTCTGGGGGCCAGAGCAATAACAGAGTGGATAGGGTATTTGCCTTGCACATGGCTGACCCACATTTGATCCCTGGTATCCCATGTGTTCCCCTAAGCACCTCCAAGAATAAGTGAGCCCTGAGCATTGAGCCAGAAGTAACACCTGATCACCACTGGTGTGGCCAACAAAACAGAACAAAAAGACATCACAGGAGTCAGAGGGTATCATGCTGAATGAAGTCAGTCAGAGGAAGCAAGATAAATACAGAACAATCTGTTCATATGTGTAAATTCAAAGAAACATAGTAAGAGAGCAATAAATGGCCAATGGAAATAGACCCTGAAAGTCCACCTGTAGAGCTGAGTTCACCAAGATGGAGAAGAGAAAAGGGTGGTGTGGATGTGGGAGGGACCTTGAGATATTGGTGGGGTGACATGAAAACTCTGGTGGTGAGTGTGGAGTTGAAACATTGCTGTTATTGATGTTTGCAAAACCAATGATATTAAATATCATGTATAAGCATATTCTATTTAAAAACTTAATTATATATGTTTTTATGCTGTATATATTACTGAATTATTAATAGTATTTAAATCACAGTGAAAAAACAAAGGAGGGAAGAAAAGAAAAAGCTAAGACAACTAGCCTTTTTAGGAGATCAAGCAGTGTGACTCCTTGGAGCTTGAAGTCAGAATTAAATACTGGTTCTACAGTCACATAGGAAAGTTCGACACAGCCTCCTTCCTGGCTCTTCCTCAGCCATAAGACAGCTCTTAAAACTGCCTGCCAATTTTAAGTGGCACACGCCCTTGTTCTCACTATCAAGATCTCACAAGTGTGACCACATCCTGTTCCATGAGTTGGTTTGTGTCACACAGCAGAGTTGTTACCAGAGATTCTGAAACAGACAGTCTGTGTTTACCAGGAAAGGAAATATGTGCCTGGGAGGAAAAGCAATTCTAAAGAGGACAGCCTCCAGGGTTCGGATATTTCCACTGCCAATGTTAACCCAGATTGGCATCAGCAAAACTGCAGAACCCTGGGTTGGCTGTGCATTGCAAAGCTGTTGCCATGCTCAGAAGCATGTGAGAGAAAAACTGAGAGAAGTGGAAATGGGACCAGTACATAAAAGGAATGGCCATGGCTGAGTGTTTATGTACCCTTGGAATGCATGCAATAGGGTGGAGGGCACATGCTGTACTTTGGCACCACTTTGCATCTCAGAGAAGCTTTGTGGGTAAATTATGGAAGAGCAACCCTGCCCCTAAGATGGAGTCTCAGCAAAACTTTCTGATAGCATGGGACATTCACCTAACCCAGAGATTCCTTGACTCATCTGGTCTATGTGAGCTCTTCAAAAAACTAAATATATTTGTTGTATTTATATTTAAGCAAAGAGGTAGCACCCTACCACTACCAGTTTTATCCAAGGCTTTTACTTCTGTCCCCACACATATTCAGACATAGTTCAAGAAATCAAAGTTCAGGTCTCTCCCTTTCTGTTCTATTTCAGAGATGTCCCCATGGGTCTGAAAGCACCAACTAAAATTTCTCTTGAGGTTTGGCAACCATTCATGAAATATGGATCTACTTGCTTCTCATATGCAGTTTGCTCAGTTGCACACACACACACACACACACACACACACACACACACACACACACACACACACTCCTGTGCTTCCAGCAATGATGGCCCTTAGGGCAGGGAAGATAGAGAAAAAAGGGAGGCACGAAAGAGCTTAATCTTCTGTATATTAGACTGGCACAAAACTGGCATGCTTGGAATTCCTCACCTTCAGGGATCCCCGAGGAGGCCCCAGAAGTTAACTGGCTGACTTACTGCTGATATTGCCCAGCCCAAAAAACTTCATAAAACTTGGGTAAATCAGACCCTGAGGAGGAAAGACAAGAGGCAACTCAATTTGCAGTCTCTTCATGCAGGGAACTTCTGTCCAGCATGGCCACCAACTGCCATATACGAGGCAGCATCAGAGACCATGTACTCAGCCCCTTAGTTCCTTGCTTGTGATAGTCACCGAAGGACAACGACACTTTCTCACCTCTTCAGAATCTGCTGACAAATGCACAAAAGTCATCTACAAGGGAAAGCAAAATCAGGGAGATGCAAGGACAAGACTTGGGTTTTGTTATCAAAATACAGTGTCACTTATTAGAGAATGCATATTTAATGCTTGGGGCATTTTTGCAACAGAACATATAGAATCCTATCTCAAAAGCTCTATTCTTTTAGGACTTGCCAGGTTCCTTAAAACTTAACTTTATGCCAAGTCTATTAAACATGGAATTTGCCCAAACTTCTTTAAATATTTTTCTTAATTTTTTTTTTTTTTTTTGGTTTTTGGGCCACACCCGTTGATGCTCAGGGGTTACTCCTGGCTCTGTGCTCAGAAATCTCTCCTGGCTTGGAGGACTATATCGGATGTCTGGGGATCGAATTACAGTTATCCTAGGTCAGCCGTGTGCAAAGCAAATGCCCTACCATTGCACCACCACTCCAGCCCCTTCTTTAAATATTTTTAAATAATTTCAAAAAATTAAGAGAAGAGAGCTGTAAAAAACTGGGGTCAAAAGAGAATTTTGATTTTATTGTAAGAACAGCATTGTTGAGGGGTGTATGAAAGTTTAACTCAGAACCAGAAATAAAAGTACTGAGAGCAAGACAGTGAAAGACAGAGAGAGTGAGAGAAAGAGAGAAGTGAGAGAAAGAGCAAGAGAGAGAATGTACTGCCATAGATGCAGGCAAAGGGGAAAGACAGGAAGAAAATTGGGGACATTGATGGTGGGAAATGTGCACTGGTGAAGAAATGGTTGTTGAACATTGTATGGCTGAAACTCAATCATGAATGATTTTGTAATAGTACCTCACAGTTATTCAATTCAAAATTAATTTGAAATATAATTCCAATTTTAAAAAAAGCACTAAGGTCAAGGCCATGAGCCATAGCCTTGTCCTGGGAGAAAGCAGGAAATTCTGAATTTTATAGATTGCTAATTATCCCACAGGTGAGTTGTGTTAAATATTTCCAATTCTTTTATGCTTAGCACCATTATTATATTAATATAGATGAGCATGGTAAGGAATGAAGGAAATAATAATGAACTGGATCTCCTCTACTTGAATTCCATACTTTGCTCACCATGAAAGGTGTGATTGAAAGCCAGTAATACATAATAAGTGGCCAGGAGAGTGGAGGTATAATTTAGAATATTCCAAAAATCTCAAGTCATCTTTGCTTATTTTCTCAAAAATCAACTTCCCAGTGGGCAACCCTTTATAAGGAATGGAATAAAAATATGAGAAATAAAATTTCTTTACTCAGAGATTCTTCTAAATATTGTCCAGATGTCCAATTCAGGAGATGTTTATAAAGTAGACTATTTCTGAATGTCTGAGAATTATCTCAGGTAGACAGACCATTAAGTGCTCTGGTTTCTAGTGTCACTTCTCAGAAATGCATTTTCTACCTATTTAACAAAGTCCTTTTAAAAAAAATAAAATTGTATAATTTATATAAAGCAAGTTTTTTTTTAGTTTTTAGGCCACACCCAGTGGCATTCAGGGGTTACTCCTGGCTCTGTGCTCAGAAACTACTCCTGGAAGTCTCAGGGGACCATATGGGATGCTGAGGATCAAACTCAGGTTACCCCCATGCAAGGCAAATGCCCTACCCACTGTGCTATCACTTGAGCTCCTAAAGCTAGTTTAAAACTAATAGATGTTTTTAATGCATGTGATTATTATAACACTATCAATACCACCTGATTATTGGGATCATTTTTAGTCTTGTAATACCATGCAAGGAATGTTAAGTTATTAGAAAGTATTCTTGGAATGCTGTCTCTACAGTTCTAGCGCTGATTTTTGAGTCCTTAAGTTGTATGTGAAATTCCTTCATACATAAAGTACTTTTAAAGTACTTTTCTCCAGTGTTCATTTATAGCAAATAATACTAGTGAATACCAGAATTAATTATTATTCCTTTGCCTAATTTGGGTTTGGATGCTGTCAGATCATCCACAGCAGCCAGCACACACAGACTCAGAATCTCTGCCTTGATGATTTTATTCCTTGTCCAGGTACCAGCTGAGCCTCCATCTGTCATCCCTGTCAGTTCCAGGAATTGTTTGTTTTTCTTTAGTAAGTGCTTGAGGATAATACAGCTCTATGCCTTCAAGAGAAAATTATGCTTATTCATTTTTACCTAAAGGGATTGGTTCCTAAATACCTTGTCCAAAGTAAATATTTGAAAACTGTTCTAGTTAACAGATACACTGCAGATACAGTTGAATGCTTTTCAGATTAAAAAATAAAATTAGAAATAATAAAAATAGTTTCTGTGGTGTTTTGCTGCTGATTTACATTATTATATAGGACAGTCTTCCATGTTCATTGGGATATAGACTTTTATTGTGGCTCAAGGATATCAACATCAGTATGATCTTTCCATTTTAATTTCAATCTTAACTTCAATGTGCAATTCAGCTCTGTTAAGTCTATAAACTTTGCTATAAAACAGACATCTAGAACTTTCCCATTTTTGCAAAACTAGAACTCTATTAAACAATACATGGTGCTGTGACTTTAACCAAATACTCTCGTGATAGACCTTGCATGTACACAATCTTTCAACATTACACCCTGCACCAGTCTCCACTCCCCTCTATTAATGGGTGATGTGACTTCAAGAGCTCTCCTCTTCCAGTCTGTTGCCCATCCACAAAGATTTGACTCAGAGCTCTATGTGGCCCTCCTTTCCACTTCTTTTTTTTGGGGGGGGGCACACCCGTTTGATGCTCAGGGGTTACTCCTGGCTAACCGCTCAGAAATTACCCCTGGCTTGGGGGGACCATGTGGGACTCCAGGGGATCGAACCGCGGTCCTTCCTTGGCTAGCGCTTGCAAGGCAGACACCTTACCTCTAGCCCCTCCTTTCCACTTCTAATGCTCAGGCATCATGCTTCTGGCTTTGCACTGCCTGGCATGTCCACAGCAGTATGGCCAGAATGGGCAAGTGGTGGGTACTTAGAATCCTCTGAGGAGTCCCAATATTGAGTGTTTAGTGCTCTAGAGTAATGTACAGAGAAAGCATCTCCAGAAACATTGTTCATTGAGTGCTTTGGGGCTGTGAGTAGACTTTGCTGAGAATTAAGAACAGAAACGCACCTAAGATACTAAACTTGGAGTCTGTAACAAGGGATGTGGTTGCCAGCTGTAGTTCACTTCTTGTCCAGAGTGGCATGCCTCTCCTCTGCTCTCATTAATGGAATCTATGTCCTGTTAAAGGATGGAGAACTTGCATTTTGTCATCTGCTTGGCAGAACATGTTTCTGAAGGCAAATTTGAAATAATTCATCATATGATTATTGTTTCATTTATGCTGAGATGCCATTTCAAAGCACCTGGTACACCACTATCACCAGTTGGACTATCTGGATTGTCAAAGATGATTTCATAAATCAATTTAGATGTCATCAGAGTGTGCTACAGCCATATGTATAATTATATAATAATAATTTTGTCTATCTGGAAAATTTAGGGGCATGCTTAGCATATTCGGGGACTACTCAATTTGAGGTATAAGCACCTTTAAATTGGCTGGTTTAAACTAATACTAAATATATAGTAACTTGTTCCAGCAACAATAGAAAACTAATACTGAATAACTTGAGAATAATTCTTAGAATATATATAGTAAATTAAGAATGAGTATCTATAGCTTAATTTTATTAAAGTGAGTTAACATATCACACAAATCAACTTTCTGATCTTTTTAAAAATTATGAAGGAATGATGTGATAAATATCTTAGATACACATTCATTTTCTGGCATCAGAAAAGAAAATGGTGAATGAAAGAAAATGAAAGAATTAAATAAAAGACTACTTAATTGAATTAAGTTGCAAGAAGAGTTTAAGATAAAGGACACTGTTATTAGTTTTGGTTTTGATAACCTGCTGAAGCAAATACTTCAGTGTATGTACTTTTATTTATTTATTTTTAATTTTAGACACTAATTTTCCATATTGTAAATGATACTGTTTCATGCATACAATATTTCAATACTAAAAACTCAACAGAATTTGTTCTCTCCCAAAACTAATAGCCCCCTAAAAGCAATGTAAATCACTCCCTAAGTTTAGCATTCACACAAAAAAAGTTATTGCAAGTAGAACAGCAATTCCATGTTGGGGAGCATAACCTGAATTAAATTTCCAACTCATTCCTTTCCATTTTGATGGAAATCAGTCCTTCTAACATTTTTTAAGTTTTTTTTTTTTTTTTTTTTTTTGGTTTTTGGGCCACACCCGTTTGACGCTCAGGGGTTACTCCTGGCTTGTGCTCAGAAATCGCCCCTGGCTTGGGGGGACCATATAGGATGCCGGGGGATCGAACCGCGGTCCTTCCTTGGCTAGCGCTTGCAAGGCAGACACCTTACCTCCAGCGCCACCTACCCGGCCCCACATTTTTTAAGTATTTAAGATATTTTACCTTAAAACACTAACTTTAAGGAAATTATACAGAATTTATTTTTGCTTTGGTCAAAAATTTCAAAGCATTAAAAATAAATATTTTCATATTTATGAGCCCTACTTATACATATCTACATAAGTGAATCTTCAAAGACATCATTTGAATAAGCAAGAAGGTTCCTAAATTTTTACTAGATATTTTTATCTCTTCTTTATAATTAACTTGTTTCCTCACAAATAGTTTCTTTGTAAACAAAGTAATCTTCTGAATTTTTAGCACAGTCTTCACTGAACTTGTGCTTTTCTTTTTTGTTTATCACACAAAATTATATTGTCTTATAGAATCAATATAATTATATTCTGTCCTGCAGAGTTAATGCTAATTGAATATTGAACAAATATCTATACTGATTAGTAATAACTGAATTTTAGGGGAGAAAGCATTAAAAAGTCTTCCTGGTTTGTTATTCTTCATTCTCTATATATCTGTAGCAGTCTTCAGTTTTATTCTAGTTACTATTCTGTAGATTTGTACATTTTTAATCAAAGAAGAATAAAAATATACCCTTTATTTCCCTCCTTACAGTTGCCCCTGATGATCCCAGTAGAAAAATAGATGGTGATACCATCATTTTTTCAAATGTTCAAGAAAGATCGAGTGCTGTGTATCAGTGCAATGCTTCTAATGAATATGGATATTTACTGGTAAATGCATTTGTGAATGTGCTAGGTAAGTTTTTTCTTTATTAGAAGTATGGTCAATTAAATTCTGTTTTTTACATTTATTTTTAGAAAAACTATATATAGCATCTTTTATGTGAATGAGTAGTACTTATAAGGGATGGATAAAACATGCATTTTGATCCAAGTGGTACTGCACACTGGTATCAATGTTCTAGCATAACAATATTTTATAATGGCAAATTCTTCACTGTAGGTATAAGTAAATAGGTCACCCATTAAACCTCTCAAGAGGAAATAACTCTGTTCTGCTATTAATAACTGACTGTTTCCCTCTTACAAACTGAGAAGCTGAATTATAATTTCATCACAGATTTTTTTTCAAGTTTTTAACACTTTAACCCATCTCTTATCACAGATTTTTAAGGAAATTATTGATCATTTGGTTTTCATCCAAGTTAAAAATGTACATTTATGAATTAGTTTAGAATAATGTTTAGACAATGATCACATATTATAAAATGACTGATTTGAAAGAACATTATTCAAACCATAAAAAAATACTAAATTAAGGGGTGAAAGGCCGGAAAATTACTAAGTTCATTTAAGTAAAGCTTATCCAGGGCTAGAGCAATAGCATGGAGGTAAGGTGTTTGCCTTGCATGCAAAAGGTCGGTGGTTCAAATCCCGGCCTCCCGTATGGTCCCCCAAGCCTGCCAGGAGTGATTCCTGAGCATAGAGCCAGGAGGAACCCCTGAGTGCTCCCGAGTGTGACACCCCCCCCCAAAAAAAAACAAAATAAAGAAAAGAAAAGCTTATCTAACAATTGTTTTTATAGGGGACAGGAATTATATTTCATTCACTAAGTATAGTAGATTTCTTCTTAAATATAATTATAGTCAGGAAGCCAACCAATTGTTAGCATTTTTTTCTTTATGTTTAAAAGAAAGGCCTGTAAGTTCCATGAACAGTATAGTCAGGATATTGGTGGATGTTTTGGAAGTACATATTTGATTCTGATTTTCAGTTATTAGATTCTGAGTATTCCCTGTTCATAACACTCATCCTTATTATAACCCTGGGGTTTTTATGGGTCACTTATTCAAAAAAAATGTACCTTGAACATTACTTTTCTGTGACATACTGAGTTAGTTTCTGGAGAGAAAACAATAAAAAAAAATCCCATTCCCCACTTGCAAGAGACTGAACATCTAGAGACACAGATAGATTAATCATTTATTTAAAGTCCATAAGTAGGATATAGGACTTGAGTGAAGTTTCCTGCATGATAAAGATAGAAAACATAGAGGAAGTCTTTACCCTAAACTTTCATGACATTAAAACAAAATGTAGTGAACATACAGTAGCCCTAAATGTTTAATTATTTTAATTTTTCTTTACTTTTTAAAAATCTTTCTAGCCGAGCCACCACGAATCCTTACATCTGCGAACACACTGTATCAGGTTATTGCAAACAGGCCTGCTTTATTGGATTGCACCTTCTTTGGGTCTCCTCTACCTACAATTGAGTGGTAAGTAACAGCCTCTTTTGTTTTTAATATTTACATGTGATAAAGCCTTCTAGTTTCTTCAGTTTTAGTCAAAAACAGACAGGAGGAGCCAGAAAGGTAGTACGGGGATATAGCAATTGCATGTATATAGTCAACCATAGTATGAGCCATGGTGCAGCATCTGGGCCTCTGGGAACTGCCAGGAGTGTTGAGCACAGCTGAATATGGCCCCAAAACAAAGAAACAAAAGCAGTAAAAAAGGCAAAACAGAACCCATTATTCTATTAATTGCTATTTGCCCAATATTTTACATGTGTAGTATTAATGAATATTCTACTTAGCAGTGCACATCATTGACCTCAGAACTCTATGTATATTTTTGAAATATTAATTGCTGTAATACACTGGACATTTCTTGGGTCTTAGTGAATGGTGTTGGAAGTAATAGTTTGGAGCATTTCTTTATGTTAAAATACCAATTGAGTGGCAGTGAAGTACAGTTGTCACAAAATTTGTTATTGCCAAGTTTGATATCTTTCCCTCTCAAGTTTCCTGACTGGAATCTAGCCAACCCTTCTTAATGTTTTGAGCCTCAGCTTTAGATCATGTCCTCTCCAATACTAATCATCTTCCTAGTTTTTCACTTTAGCAACATCCAGGAGAGGCAAAAATAGGTTTGGCAGCAGCACAGAAAGATTGAGTGAAAGAAAATTAGGACTCATTTATTGAACTTCCATCAGGTATTGTGGGGGTACAGAGTTCCTCCTATTGAGAGGAGATTGAAAATAGGTATAGAATTAAAGGACAAGCTCCTTAATCCTTTTCCATTGAGAAGAGTCACTCATGTTTGAACAGATGTTTCCTAGTGAAGGTCCCCAAATTAGCATTCATTTTAGACTGACTTCTCCTGACACTAAGTGGAAGCTGATTGTGCATATATTTTTCACATTATGCTTCAATTCTTTCTTTTCCTGAATATTTTCAAGTCATACTTTCAGAAGCACAACCTTTGAAATAAAATATTCTTTAGGATTACAACTTATAGATGAAGTTACAAATAAATCACAGAAAAGTGCCAAATCCAAGAAAGAGTAGATTTCAATTCCCTAGATTATTGCTTATTTAGAGAGAACATGTATGTTGTATTTATTAACTTATAGTGCCTTATATAAAATTTTCAATTTAAATTTTTTGTATTTGTCTTCTTAATTTTTCAACCACACTTCACATTTAATGTCTAGTTTAAAAAAATCTCAACTTCAATACAAGCATTTAATAAATCAATTAATATGCTTGTGCAAATTCCAAATATGAAGCTGATACTATAAAGCGGAGCATGGTTGTACTGATATTTGAAGCTGGAATTTTATATCTGATTTCAGTTCCTGATTTGTTTTTATCTCATTGTGATTATTTCTCCAATGAAGGTTTAAAGGAACTAAAGGTAGTGCTCTTCATGGAGATATTTATATTTTACATGAAAATGGAACCTTAGAAATCCCTGTGGCCCAAAAGGACAGCACTGGAACTTATACATGTGTTGCCAGTAATAAATTAGGAATGGCAAGGAATGAAGTTCACTTAGAAATCAAAGGTAAGGCAAAGGTGATAAAATTTTTTCTGAGTTTTATGTAACTAAAAAAAATTCTTTGTAAAATTAAAACACAAATTTTAAATTTCAGATCCAACAAGAATCATTAAACAGCCTGAACATGCAGTTGTACAAAGGGGGAGCATGGTGTCCTTTGAATGCAAAGTCAAGCATGACCACACTTTAATCCCCACAGTCACTTGGCTGAAAGATGGCAGTGAGCTGCCCAATGATGGAAGGTATTTGAAGATGATTTCTTTATTTTGACTTAGTCCACTCTTTAATAGATTGATTTGGCACTTTAATGTATGTTAATTAAACCATAGTCAAGTATAAGCCATCAGTGGTACATGCTAGTTTCAATATGTTAAGCAGCTATTGAACGTAGTTCTTTATATAGTGACATAAGGTGATTGTAGAATTTTAAAAATTTCTTGAGTTTCTCAAATCTACTGTCTCTGAAATATATGCACATTTTACCCACATTTTACTGTAAAATGTACATACCTTAAAATTTATGTTATTGAAATAAAGAGATTGTTGTATAGCTTCATAGGTCTCCTGCGTAATTTTGGTTTGAATTACATAGTAAAACCTTTCAAGACTTGGACAACACCCACCATCTTCATTTTGTGTAGTAAAACCTCAATAAATGTTTTTACCATTCTACAAATAGGTTGAAATACAATCTCTTCAATCACCAGAGCGCATCTAAATCCTTGTCAGTATTTTAAAGACAATACTTTCTATTTCAATCAGGAGATTTCATTTGATTTTACCTAATACTAGAAGAGGATAGTTAAATAAAATAGGAAAGTATTTAAAAGAGCTTAATCATGTTATAGTTTTTAGCTTAGAATGGCAAAAAGATCAGACTATTTTCTGGGAAAGTCCTTTTATTTGATGAAGTTCAAAGCTGAAAGGTTAAATTTTATGTGTTACAAAGTGGGAACATGCATCCCCCTTTTAAAGGAATGCTGTGTGGAGCTGGTAATAATTTGTGTTTCTTTGGCAAAAATGCTGAATGGTGTCACTTAGAACCATCCCCCGCAACCAATTTATCGCCTTCTCCTCTATGCGTCTAGAATTTCAAGATAATTCTATAGCTTCAGCTGGTCAATTTTAATTAAGAACTCTGAAAAAGATGAAAAATAATGGTGAAGAAACTGTGACTGCATGTTAAATTGACTAGTGCTCTAACTTAGAAATTCTCTGTAAAGACTGCTATTTATGCAACCTCATTAATTCCATACATGAATACTGTTCATGAAGATTAACTGAGTAATTTTTCATGCCCCAAGTCAAGACTTGAAAACTCATTGTGATGATTACTGATCTAAGTCTTTCTGTTTCTACTGATAAAACTGATTATTATTGCCATTTACTATCTGTTCTAAGAATTTATTCACCTGAGGCAAAATGATACAAATTTTTAAAAAATACACACTACATTACAAATTGATCTGGATCTGTAGTTTTTAAACATTCTTTAGCAACAGAGGCTTTAACAGAGTCCTCTAGAAAGAACAATTGAATGTACTCCCTCTTCGCCTCTGGAAGCCTCTGTTCTTGAAGGAAATTTTTACAGCTCCAAAGACTGATGAGCCTCATACTAGATTACTTACAGAACTCAAGAGTCTAATTTATTCCAATGTTTTAATCCTTGAATCATTACTAAAGTGGCAGTTATTGTGTAGGATTTTAGCTCTAATGACAACTTGGTACAGAACCAAGATTCATTCTAAATATTTTTCATTCTCTAGTCATTATTAAAGTATCAGTTGTGGTGTAGAATTTTAGCTCTAACGTGTTACCCATCTTAATCAACGTTCTCTTTCATCAAATTCAATTTCTTTCATGACAGCAAAGCAGTTTCAGTATTTGGCTTGCATGCATTCCATTTTAGCTGCTCTGAATTTGTTATATCTACAGGTTTACCATTGATAAGGACATTTTGGTGATTGCTGATGTAAGTGACGATGATGGTGGAACCTACATGTGTGTAGCCAACACTTCACTGGACATGGTCTCTGCCAGCGCTGTGCTTAGTGTTGTTGGTAAGAATTTAGAACACATGCAGTATAGAGAGTTAGTAAGGGGTAAGGTGCTTCCCTTGCATGCAACTGACCCAACTTAGATCCCTGGAACCACTTACAGTCCCCCAAGCATTGCCAATAGTGATCGCTGAGTACAGCTATGTTGACTCAATTCCCTCCTGCCTTAAAAAAATAGTCTTCTTTAGGATTAAAACATAACTATAAATAGTTGTCTGTGGTAAATCTTTGCTTATTATAATTTTACGGTTTTAGAAAGTGATATAAAATTTATAATTTCATAGTTTTAGAAGTTACTTAAATGCCCATGCTTTTCTTCTTTGAAGCTGACTTTGTGGTAATCATTTCAATGTAATGAACTCTGCATAGCAACAATGGGCTAAAATGGTGGCTATGTAGATTAATGATATTTTATTAAAAAATTGAGTAATAATATTTGAAATTAAAAGCTGCCTCTAAAATATCACTGCATGTTTAATCAAGGCCATAGCTAAGTATAAGGTTTAGTTTTAGAATTTAAATCATGTTCAGTCTTTGTGTCCTTGTGCTATCTATATCTTTTCATTAATTAAAATACTTTATATTAATATCCTTTCTAGCTCCTACTCCAACTCCAGCTCCCATTTACGGTAAACTAATGAGTCTTCTTTCTCTTTTTTCTGTCAAGTAACTTCATGCTTTCAAGCTTGTTTCTTTCATTATGTTTCTTTAAGGAAAAGGGCTATGTCAAAATTTCTGTTGTGCTCCCTATTTACTGCTATGAATCCTTTTTTTTATTCCTACCTGGACCTCTTTGCCAAATGTATTCAACTCATTTATAAATATTCTATGTGCTATTATAAAGTTATTGCACTTGAGTAAAGTACAATTTTCATATAATTTCCTTATAAAGGAGCATAGGTTTTTGTCAAAAGTCATGATCCAGATTTCACAAAATGAAGACAGTATTTCAAATGTCATTCAAAAATTAGGTTTTAGGCAAGGAAGATGTAGCAGGTAGAGAGGAGACACAGAATGGAGACAGAGGATAAAAAGAGGCTGCTTTTAAAAGCTGTGTGAGGAATATGCACATGGCGGTTTGGGCTTTGTAATAAAAGCTGGAAGTCTCCTGAAAAAAATTAGGTTTTATCCCAGTCTATTAAAAGTTATTTGGAAAAAAAGAAATTAACCCAGGAAACATGACTATATAAAACAACCTTTTGACACATGTAGCAGAGGAAACTGCTTTAATTAAAGATAAGTCACTGAAAAAAACAAAAGCTGTTTCCAGGTCATGTGACTTTTTTATTGAGTCAGGAAATAAATAAGAAGCTATTTCCAAAAATCTTTTTCAATAAGGAACCCTAATGTTCATTCAGTACATAAATATATAATTAATTCTGCTGTTTGGAATTTAAATTATGTGGTAGAAGCCCTATTTTTTTGTAGGTTTAGATTTGCTGCTTCTTTAGTGATAGGAGTGATGTTCTTCTACAGCGGTGGGCAACCTTTATTTTCAACTGAGCCAAATCTCGCCAAAACCACAATTGAAATTTATTTTGAGAGCCATACAGGGCGCGCACTGACAGAAACTAGGATCAGAGTCCTGACTCCTGGAGAGGCCCAGCACACAGAAGAGCCGCATTAAAAAGTGTAAAGAGCCGCATGTGGCTCACGAGCCATGGCTTGCCAACCACTGTCCTAGCACATTTCCTATGGTGTCTGATTTATCAAGAATCAAGTACTCCCATGAACAAGGTTAAGAAGAGACCTGAGGAAAAGGTCTTGGAAGCACCATTAGAAAAGGAGATGTGCTTCTGGGAACCCTCTGTCCCATTAGATGTCTGTACCCTTGGCAGGAACATATCTCCACAGGTGAAGGCTGTCAATATGACATCAATTTTAGCATTCCCTTAGAAATACATTCTTCAGAAAAGATAGTTCCTGTGGCTGGAGTATCTGCCTGGCATGCACGGGACTCTGCTTTTATCCTTGAAACCATGTGGAACCACTGGGCTCCAGCACCACAGAAAGGCTCCAAACAACAGTGACCAAAAAAAAAAAAAAAAGATTCCTCTCGGGCATCCAGATCTTTAAGTTAGCATGTTTCAGATAGTATGTTTATTTGTGTTTGTTTTTCAGCATTCACTGATTCTGTTTTCTAGATAAGCTTCGATATTATTTTTTGCTATTGTGCTCATTCACATCTATGAGAAGATACTGAGTGTGCTGGGAACCATCCACGCTTGCTTCTCTTACTTGGGTTCTAAATGTAGCTTTCTTGAAAAAGAAACAAGCAGAATTAATTGGTGGATTATCCTGGGTGTGTACCCAGCAACTCACTTGTATCCATTTCATTCCCACTGCATGCTCATTGACCACTAAATGTGTTATGTGTTTATTGCCTCCTTTAGTGAAAAGTCAAGGAGACTTCCTAAGAAAAGATGATTAACTATAATGTATGTGTTTGGTCCACAGATGTTCCAAATCCTCCCTTTGATTTAGAATTGACAGATCAACGTGACCGAAGTGTCCAGCTATCATGGACCCCAGGCGATGACAACAATAGTCCTATTACAGGTATATAGCATTATTTGTTTTGTCACTGACAAGCTTCATGACCATTTTGAAGCACTTTGTCACTTGCAATTGAAATTCTTTTCAGAGATAATTCATTGTCATCCTCAGCTTTATTACTGCTAAATCAAAAGTGTTGTGCTTCTCTTCTAAGGCAGAGTACATCCTGGTTGTAACTTTTGGTACAAGATATTAATAGCTAAAAAAAAATACATCAGTTAGACAAATGCATTGTCATTTTTGTGTTCATATTCACATATCAGGACTTTTTCTTTAGATTAGTCCCTGATGTAGTGACACATTCAATAATGTGTCCATTCCTGGAGCTGGAGTGATAGCTCAGCATTTAAGGCACTAGCCTTGGATGCTGCTGACCTGGGTTCAATTCCCTGCATTCCATATGATCTTCTGAGCACCAGCAGGAATTATTCCTGAGTACACGAGTAATCCCTGAGCACTACTGGGTGTGAACCAAAAATCAAACCAAAAAACAAAACAAAACATAGTTTTTATAGAAAACACTTGTTTATGCCCATTTTTGAAGGTCAACGATAGCATAGCAGGATGTTTGCCTTGTATGTGGCTGATCCAGGTTCAATCCCCTGCAAACCCTATAGTCTTCCCATTTCTAAGCATAGAGCCAAAAATAACTCCTGAGTGCTGCCAGATGTGCCCCCCCCCAAAAATGTGTCTACTCACCTTTTAAAAAAATTGTCTTTACTTTCCCTCTGCAGCTGCTCTGATGATCCGGTTACACCCATTCCTGGCTGTGTTGCTCACACATTTATTTGTGCTCACCAGGAGTTGCACATCAGGTTAAAGTAAACAACTACTAATTGTGGTGTTTACCAAGAGTTACCTACCTTGAGTTGCAGTGCTTACACATGTGCCTACTGGAGAATCTCACTCGTGGGCATCATCAGTGTAGTGTTTGCTAGAGTTTGTGAACATTGTGGTGTTCATACATATACCCACCAGGAATCCTGACCATTAATTTCCTGGGGATCACATCCCTTTAGTTATGGTATAAATACACAGCAGGCTGAATGACCAGAAATGACTTGCACTAACTGCACTCACCAATCTTCGCAATAAACTTCATATCATGGACTAGTCTTTCCAGCCTTCATTTCTATTGTCTCTGGGTATTATTCCTATACTGTCTTTTATTTTTCTTAAATCCCTCAGATGAGTAATACTAAAATTCCACTAGGGAAAGGGGAAAGGGTATATATTTTATGACTGATACCCAACTACAAACATGTTTGTAACCATGGTGCTTAAATATATTATAAAAATAAGCAAACAAAAACAATAAAAATGAAAACAATAAATAATTTCCAGTGTTGAAGACCACAGAGAGACAGAGCTGCCAGAATTGAGTTCACTAAGGAGTGAACCTACAGTATTATGTTTGCTTATACAGGCTCCTGTTCCCCTCTTCTATGACATAAACCTAAGGAAAAGAATCAGGTTAGTGATTAAGCTTAAGGACACTGAATGAGCTTAATAAAATTAGACAGTGACTAAGCTTGGAAGTTCTAAAATTGAAAAAGACACAATCAAGTCATGAATCTGGCACTTACTTTAGGCATTTGCTTCAGACAAATGAAATTACTTTCTGATGACTGCCTGAGATTATTCAGAAAAGAAGTTTATGTGGATTTAGTGCACCTGCTAGTAAAACAATTTCTTTTTGAAAAATGAATTTAAAACTTCATTTCTATTTTTGTTTGTTTGGTTTGTGGCCACACCAGTGTTGCTCAGGACTTACTCCTTGCTCTGCTCTCAGGGATCACTCCTGGAAATACCCAAAGTGTGCAATTGCTCCAGCCCCAGAAAAACCTCCCTTCTATCCTGTACTATTAGGTGGTGTTCCTTTCTCTACTGAAGTTTCAGTGATCTTTGGTTAAAATACTCATTCATGCAAGCCTTTCAGCTAATTTACTTCTTAAGCCTAATTTGCTTGTTAGGATGCTTGGAGACTCTTTAAATGTATGAAAGTGATACCACAGTTTGAGGACTTTCTATTCTTTCATTTATTCACTGTTCATTCAAAAGCTATTTGGGAGGAGGGTGCAGTTACATAGAGAGCAATGCAAAAACAATCATGAACCTCTGCCCCCTATGGAACCTATATTTTAGATGAGATACAAACAGTTAAGATAAAATTAAGAGCCTATATTATGTTATTATAAATAACACTATTATATTATATATTGTGATGCATTACTTTGACCTCCCTTCAAGAGAAGGAGATCACTGTGAAAACACTATGAAAGGAAACTTCTATCCACTTCCATTACCTGAGAATCCACAGCTATAGTAGCAGAAGAGCACTTTCTTCCTGAGCTTACACAATGACAAAGCACAGCCAGGGCTGAAACCATCTCAGAACTGTATTTCAGTGCAAGGATTTTTGACTCATCCTTCTTCCTTGCTCCACTCATTTCTCAGATCTATGACCTGTGTTGACATTTGAAGGTCCTTCCCTCCAACTCCTGCCTTTTTTCTCCTTTTTTATCTTCCTTGGACTTTTCCCAAATAACTTTTTGAACATTTAATTATGTCTTTTCATCAGCTTACCAGAAGACTCCAACACAAATATATTTATACTACACAGTTGTGTGTAGTATGTCATGCAGAATACAAAAGGATATCAGAAACATGAACATTTGTGTGTAATTATGAGTAGAGTGGTTAAGAAAGGTCACAATAAGAAGATAATATTTTATTATGTCCATAAGGACACAAGAGGAAAGGTTAGAGAAATAGTGCAAAGATTTAGGTACTCTTAGCCTTGCATACAGCTGCCAGTCCCCAGCACTGAGTCCATCAAGCACTGCCAGGAATGAATGCTGAACACAGAGTCAGGAGTAAGCCCTGAGAACAAGGTTCAAAAACAAAACAAAAATGAAATGAGAGAAAAGGTAGTGAATGTACTGTGCATTTCCCCGAGGAAAGAATTTTCCATTACAGAGCAAAAAGAAAATCAAAAGGTCCTAAGACAGGAATATATTTACTAAAAGGCCATGTAACATATAAAATAAATAAGCTACAGTAAAAAAAAAAGTGATAAATACCCAACCCAAAGTTGACAACAATAGAATCAAGAGATCCAAACTACAGCAAGCTATACACAAAAGGGACCTGTTTCACTGGCAGTCCAGGGGACTAAGGGTGAAGGTGTGGGATGCCTGCTGAGAACAGTGGCAGAAGGAATTTAAACACTGGTAGTGGGAATTGCCCTAATTCACTGTCAATATGCACCTTAATTATTAACTGTGAAAGACTTGTAATTCACATTGGTCTCAATAAAAATTATTTTTTAAAAAAGGGCCGGAGAGATAGCATGGAGGTAAGGCATTTGCCTTGCATGCAGAAGGATGGTGGTTCAATCTTGGCATCCCTTATGGTCTCCTGATCCTGCCAGGAGCAATTTCTAAGCATAGCCAGGAGTAACCCCTGAGTGCTGCTGGGTGTGACCCAAAAATAAAAAAAAATTATAAAAAAATATAAAAAAGGGGGGGGGAAGAGATAAAGAGTTGGTGGGTATGGCAGATTGTGAGCTGGGAGGGTCCTGTAGGCCACTCTAAAGGTTGAGAAATCACAGGAGGAACGTAAGAAGAGGATAAATGAATGAATCTCTTATTCTGTTGACAATGATCTCTAGAAGAACTAAAGAGAATCAGGGAGGCCAGGTATGATATGGTTATCAAACTTACTCACTGGAGTGTCTCAGGCTATTTTTAAAGATTTTTTTGTTTTAAAAAGTTGATATTTTAAAAACATATGGAAGTATGTCAGACATCACATGAGACATTAGCCTTAGAAAATTTAAAGCTTAACATAGTATGCTCCATCATATTATGATAACATCCTCTCTACAAAGACTTTTGAAAGGGGACAGAGAGACAGTTGAACAGTTGGATCTCTGATACTTCATAGGTTTTCTCAACACTGTCAAGAATGATCCCTCATGGAGCAAGAGTGATAGATAGCACAGGGGTTAGGGCATTTTCCTTACACATGGCCAACCTACGTTTTATCTCTGGCTTCCCATATAATTCTCTAAGCTTACCAGGAGTAATTTCTGAGCACAGAGCCAGGAATAACTCCTGAACACTGCCACTTGTGACCCAAAATCACTCACACACACACACACACACACACACACACACACATACAAACAAACAATAAGAGTGAACCCTGAGCACAGAGCTAGAGATAATCCCTGAAAACTACCAGATGTGGCACAAAAAAGGGGGTGATTTTTATTGTAAAAAGCAAGACCAGATCAGAATCAGCAGAAACAGGAGATGGGTAGGTAGCAGCTAATCTGTTTATAAGGTTTGTTAGATTATACAGTGCCCAATTTTTCTTTAGTTATTGACTACTAAAAATTCATATTAATAAGTATTCATATGTGTGACTCTAACTCATCTAAATGGTTAGATATATTCTTTTTATCTAAGTGAACCATAATAAAAAAGTAAACACCAAGAAACTATATCCTGAAATGAGAAAGTTTGAGAATTTGTTTTTTGTTTGTTTGTTTTAAGTCACACTCAGTGTGGCTCAGGGGTTACTCCTGGCTCTGCACTCAGAAATAGCTTCTGGCAGGCTCGGGGGACCATATGGGATGCCAGGATTTGAACCACCATCCATCCTGGGCTGGCTGAATGCAAGGCAAACGTCCTACCAGCTGGGCTATCTCTCTGTTTGAGAATTTTTTAAGTTAGGAGGTTATGAGAATTTACACAAGAGATTATGATGAGTTATAATAGGCTGAAAAAGATGAAAGTCCTGAGAAATTATCAGATTTTGAATATATTTTAAGATAAAGCCTATAGAATCATTGATAATTTGAAAGATAGGAGCCATGAAGAACTGCAGGATTTGCTCTGGGTTGTTAATATCAGCTGGGGAAGAGGATTTGTATTAATCTTGGTCCTATCCATATTGTAGTCAGTCCTATAGTAGAAAAGCAAGTAAAGAGGCCGGAGAGATAACATGGAGGTAAGGCGTTTGCCTCGCATGCAGAAGGTTGGTGGTTCGAATCCTGGCATCTCATATGGTCCCCTGAGCCTGCCAGGAGCGATTTCTGAGCGTAGAGCCAGGAGTAACCCCTGAGCACTGCCAGGTGTGACCAAACGCACCCCCCCAAAAAAGCAAGTAAAATTGTTGAGTAACCCATTAATTAATAGTGTAAGCAGTTAGGAGGAGAGAGGAGGTAACAAAAATGTAAGGTCCATTCATTTGTGAGATTGTGTGTCACCAGTAACTAATGTAGAATGAAAGGAGAATTTTACTTCGTTTTTGGAACACCAAAGCATATTCTAGGTTATTTTTTGTCTGTAACTCATATCTTGATATATATATATATATATATATATATATATATATATATATATATATATATATATAGCACATGCAGGCAGGTAATTGATGACTATATAAAAGCCTACTTTTGCAAGAGAATATGTGCAGAAAAAATGTTTTAGCAGAGGCAGGAGAATACGCATGGAAAGTTTATCTTCCATTTCTGCACTCAGTTACTCTAGAAATACCAGTATTTTCACTGGATAAACTGTAAGAGATACATGTAATTCAAGTATATCACTCTATTAATTTTTTGTTGTTATTGTTTTTGGGTCACACCCAGCAGTGTTTAGAGGTCACTCCTGGCTCTGCACTCAGAACAAATATATCACTCTATTAATATATTTTGTTGTTGTTTTTGGGTCACACCCAGCAGTGCTCAGAGGTCACTTCCACTCCTGGCAGGCTCGGTAGTGGGGGACGACCATATGGGATGCCGGGATGCAAACCACCTTTGGTCCTGGGTTGGCTGCTTGCAAAGCAAATGCCTTACTGCTGTACTATTGCTCCGCCCCCCCTCCCCCGCTCTATTAATTTTACCACATGTAATACTTATCTTAACAAAGTATTTTGGTTCATTTGACAGTATATTTTAGAAATAATTCCCTCTCAATTCATAGGAAGCATCCCATTCATTTTTTTTTTTTTTTTTGGTTTTTGGGCCACACCCAGTAACGCTCAGGGGTTACTCCTGGCTATGTGCTCAGAAGTTGCTCCTGGCTTGGGGGACCATATGGGACACCGGGGGATCGAACCGCGGTCCCTCCAAGGTTAGCGCAGGCAAGGCAGGCACCTTACCTTTAGCGCCACCGCCCGGCCCCCCATTCATATTTTTTTAAGCTACACAGTATTCCTTTGTGTGGCTACATTCTCATTGATTTAGTCAGTGTTCTGTTGATGAACCTTTAGATTGTTTGCAATTATGTTGTTTCAATTGCAAAGATTCCGCATTATGGATTATTTTTCATGCATCTTTCAGCAGATGCACAAGCACATTTATTCAAGATAAATTGCTATCAGTACAATTTCTCAATCAAAGGGTATCTAAATTAAATATGTTAGATATTCTAAATTGGTGTCTATAGAATTTGTACTATTTTTCTTCTCCCTCAAATTTGAGGCTACTTAATCCCTTGTATCATAGTCAACAAAGTGCATTAAATTTTCCATTGCAAATCTATTCAGTAGAAAATAGTGTCTCGCTGCTGCACTTAATTTATGAAAAAAAACTTGACCATCTGTTCTTATCTACTTCCTTAGGGATGTATAGAGCTGTGAAAAACAGCTGTAAGTAACAAAATAGCCTGCTAAAGAAAGAATACATGTTAGCAAGAACTGAGTGTGCTTAAGTATTGTGGGTGGTGATAGAACTCTGAAATGAAAATATTTAAATGGAAATTTCTTTTTAAGTGACACAATTCCTCTTTGGGTAATCTTATCAAGATTATCCTGTGAGTTTTTCCAGGAATCATCCATTTGGGTGACTAAATTTAACATCTTGGGTTTGTTGTGTGTTTTTTGTTGTGGCCAGAATTTATTATTGAATATGAAGATACAATGCATGATGCAGGAGTCTGGCACCACCAAACTAAAGTTTCTGGAGCAGAAACTACAGCCCAGCTGACATTGTCGCCATATGTAAACTACTCCTTCAGAGTGATGGCCGTGAATAGCTTTGGAAAGAGCTTGCCTAGTGAGACATCTGAGCAATATCTAACTAAACCTGCAGGTAATACAGAATTGCTAAAGTATGAAAGAAAGTGAGAACATTTCCCACTGTTTGAAAAGACCAACACTTATATACATATGATTGCTTAACTTTCTAGAACCGGATACAAACCCCACCGCTGTGGAAGGAATAGGATCAGAACCTGATAATTTGGTGATTACATGGAAGGTGAGCTATGTGTGAAGCCCTTAAGCTTTTCTTGATATACATTAGTGTAGGAGTGTGTGTGGAGAGTTGATTTTTTAATATAATTTTTATTTTAATCATAGTGGCTTACATATCATTGACAATAATATTTTAGGTACATATTAACATAAAATCAGGGGAATTCCCATCACCGAATTGTCCTCCCTCCACCTCCGTTCCCGTCCTACTTCCCATATCCTCTTCCCTCACCCCCGGGGCTGCTAGAATATGTGGTCCCCTCTGTGCCTAGCTTACTACTTAGTGGTCTTACACCTGTTTGGTCTTGGTACCTCCCTAATCCCCCCCCCAAATTGGGAGGTGGGACTAGATAGTTCAAGTTATGTGGTTTTGTTTGAAGAAGAGAAAAGTAATAACCTGGAGAAAAGAAAAAGAAAAAAAGGATCAAATACTCCGGAAGTGGATGGAGTCCTTCTAGAGGCTTTCATCCTTGGTTTGAGAGACAAAGGGGAAAAAGAAGGTGAAACACCACAACAGTACATAAAGAACTATCAAATAAAATATCCAGTGAGCATTCCAAAAAAAAAAAAAGGGTAAACACCATATAAAAGCCATGGTATTGAGATAAAAAAAATGTGGCAGAGCACATAAGAAAAGAAAAGAAGAAAATAAATAAATAAATAAATAAATAAATAAATATAAATGGAGACATCCACTTCAATAGCCAAACCACAACAATGAAATCAACCAAAAAATAGGTAAGTAAGTAATAATAAAAAATTGTTTTGTGCTTTTTTTTTTTCCCTCCTGCCCTGGCACAGTAAATATTGGAGTCATTCAAAAAGGAATTTCCTTTGCCTAAGAGATACAGGGTTTCTCCACCCTTGAAGTATATTGTCATGGGATTAACTATTCATTTAGTCTCCCCTTGGTGCTTTTGTAGTGTATGGAAAACTTCTGCTCCGTCCTGGGTGATAAAATCAGACCTCTGTATCTAGAGGTCTCGGTATCTGCACGAGTCAAGGAGTTGAACTTACAATTATGTCTTCCTTTGTGGTTCTAGAAGTTCTGTTCCCTCAGTGTCGTTTTAATCCATCTTCTGTGGTTGGCGATCCTGGTCTTTGCGCTGATCCTACGAAGGGGCCTGGGATAGCCTCTTTCGTTATGTTTCCAGAAGTCCCCTTCCCTTGCAATAGTCTCAGACAGACCTCTGGAACTAGTGATCATAGTTGTTATGCAGGTCGTAGCTCACACCCTAGATTGGGCTTCTTTATTGGTCCCAGGATACATACAGTCTGGCCATGGTTCTGTCAGCCAGTCATCTGTAAATCGCGATCTTGGCATTTGGATAGACCAAAGGGTGACAAGTCTTCTGATTTTGTCTTATCATTAGCTGGTGAGGTAGGATAACTTGCTCTTAGGTCAAGTTGTTCCCATTTTCCTCGTTGTCAGGGTATCATATTAGGGCTGGCACTTGTTGATGTCTGAGCACTATTAAGGATGTCCCGTTTGGGATTTGTTTCCTGTGGCTATTGTGAAGAAGTAGAGTCGTTTCTATGTCTGTGATCCAGGGTTCAAGTCTGGACGGTTGGTGTCTAAGAGGTGATTTTTTAAAAAAATATAATATCTGTCTTTAGAACCCCATTTGGCACATTTGGGAGATTATTTTTCCATTCACTTTAGAGTCAATATTGTGCAGCAGTTAAAGTTTAATATTTGAAGGCACCATGAATGGGTCCTAGGATTGCCACTTACTAATCCTGGGATGCTAAGCCAGTTGGGCAACATCTCAACTATGTAGTTGTGTACTGGGAATCAGGGTAGAAACAATCTTCCAAACTGAAGGAATTAATATAATATAAGGCATCTAGAATAGTTCAGAGTATAAAAGACATAGCTGTCTGCTGTCTCGAGTCATCATTGCAGAGAACCATTTTGGTGGTTTGTGCTGCCAATTTATGTACTTTATGTTTCTTCCTTGACATATCTTTATTTCCTGGATTTAGAAAATTAATGTATGTTTTACTTATGTAACTTTGAATTTCATTTATATATATGCATACATAAATGTGTATATTTGCATTACTTTTGTATATTCTTTTTATTTTTTTTGTGGTTTTTGGGTCACACCCGGCAGTGCTCAGGGGTTATTTCTGGCTCCACGCTCAGAAATTGCTCCTGGCAGGCACAGAGGACCATATGGGGCGCCGGGATTCGAACTGATGACCTCCTGCATGAAAGGCAAACGTCTTACCTCCATGCTATCTCTCCGGCCCCACTTTTGTATATTCTTAAATACACATCCATGTAGAAATAAGATCAAATGACAAATTAACCTTTAGTAAAATTAAGCAGTATATTAGATTCAGTCAACAAGTAAAATAGAGAATGATTTAACAGTGTCACATACAAAAAGGAATAAAGAAAGCTGTATTATTTACATGTTTTAAACACCAACTACCTTTGGTTGTGAAAATAAAAGTTGGAGAAGCTTCTGTGTTATTTTCTTCAAGATAAAATTTACCCTTCAAAGCAGTGGTTTTTCAACAGTTAGTTCTTGAGCCCATGCCAGAAATGTCACAGTGATTTCCTGCCAGTTCCAGGAAAAAGTATTTGTCCTTAACACTTAAATCACTAGCAGTATTATTATAAATATTGACATATAAAAATATTGACTATAAATATTCTTACTCGGGGCCGGAGAGATAGCACAGCGGCGTTTGCCTTGCAAGCAGCCGACCCAGGACCTAAGGTGGTTGGTTCGAATCCCGATGTCCTATATGGTCCCACGTGCCTGCCAGGAGCTATTTCTGAGCAGATAGTCAGGAGTAACCCCTGAGCACTGCCAGGTGTGCCCCCGCAAAAAAAAATTCTTACTCTAAATGATGGTTTTTATCTTTGCCTAAGCAGTCTATGAAATTTTACTCTTATGTGCATCAATCCATGAGTATAAATTGATTGAAAAGCACTGCTTTAAAGTATTTAACTCAAGCAACTTTTGAATCTCATCAAAATGAAAAGTACTAAAAGATTCCTGGAGAACATTGTCTTTATTTTCTTATTTTCATTTGAGTGGAGGGGGTTTGGGCTACACCCAGTGATGCTAAAGTGTTACTCTGGCTATGTGCTCAGAAATCCCTCCTGGCTGGGGAGACTATATGGGACACCGGAGATCGGACATCTGTCCTGGTTTGTCCGCATGCAAGGCAAATGCCCTACCACTGTCCTATCGCTCTGGCCCTAAGAACATTGTTTCGTTAATACTTTTTAATATATACATATTTTTATAACTTATTGTGACCAAAGTGAATTATGAATCTTTCAAAGTAATATTTAAGGTACATAATGACAATGAATCAGGACCAATCCCACCACCAGTTTTGTCCTCCCTCCCCCCCTATTCCCAGCATGCATCCCATATCTCCCTCCTTTCTCCCCTAGAACTGCTAGTGTAATTGGTCCCCTCTGTGTATAGCTTGTTGTAGATTGGGTATCGATTCTGTTGTCATTGACTTTGGGTTTGGTGTTTAAGTCTGATTGTTTTTTATTTATACTCAGTGTTCATACAGCTGTTTGATCCTGGTACTTTGTTAATAGTTTTTAATTACTAATTTTCCTGTTCACTTTAAGTCAGGGAGTTGAGCTTGCTGTTTCTGTGAAAGGTTACATAGTTGACTTGTTTTACAAACTTTGATTATTTGGCTTTTTTCTCTTTCAGCCCTTGAATGGTTTTGAATCTAATGGCCCAGGTCTTCAATACAAAGTTAGCTGGCGCCAGAAAGATGGTGATGATGACTGGACATTCATAGTGGTGGCAAATGTGTCCAAATACATAGTCTCGGGCACACCAACCTTTGTTCCATACCTGATCAAAGTCCAGGCCCTGAATGATGCTGGGTTTGCTCCAGAGCCAGCTGTAGTCATGGGACATTCTGGAGAAGACCGTGAGTGTCTGATATGGTTTTGTTTATTCTTTTCTTCAGCAGAACAGACTTGTAAATTGAAGGCAAAACCTTTTCCAGAAGTGTTGAGCTTGAGAAGAAGAGAGGGAGGCAGAAATTATTTTGCTCAATATTTCTGAATTTAGGGGCCAAAGAGATAGCACAGTGGTAGGGCATTTGCCTTGCATGTAGCCAACCCAGGACTGATGGTTGTTCAAATCCTGGCATTCCATATGGTCCCCCATGCCTGTCAGGAGTGATTTCTGAGTGCAAAGCCAGAGTAACCCCTGAGCACCACTGGATGAAGCCCAAAAACCAAAGAAAACAAAAACTTTTTTTTCTGAATATAGCCTGCAATGTAAGTAATAAGTTTAGAGTGTTATAAGTTATTACTTAAAATAGAAAAGATTGTGGGGATTATGGGGTCTGAGCTATAGTAGAGTGAATAGGGTATTGACTTTCCAGGTGCCTTACCTGGGTTCAATCTCTGATGTCCAATATGATACCTTGAGCTCCACCAGGAGTACAGATGCAAATCCCTTAGAGCAGAGCCAAGAGTAAGCTTTTAGCACCACCAGATGCACCCCCAAAGAAAAGATTTTATTCTAAAGTTTAAAATAACACAAAAAAGGGGGCCCGGAGAGATAGCACAGCGGTGTTTGCCTTGCAAGCAGCTGATCCAGGACCAAAGGTGGTTGGTTCAAATCCCGTGTCCCATATGGTCCCCCGTGCCTGCCAGGAGCTATTTCTGAGCAGACATCCAGGAGTAACCCCTGAGCAACGCCGGGTGTGGCCCAAAAACCAAAAAATAAAAAAAATAAAAAAATAAAATAAATAAAATAGCAAAAAAAATCTATACAAAATATCTATTCTCAGGCTATCGCATAGGGCAGGGGCTGACTTTTAGACATATGATATTTTGCATGAATTTCAAAATAATATTGATACTTCTACTCCCTTCCTGTCTTTTTCTAGTCCCAATGGTGGCCCCTGGAAACGTGCAGGTGAATGTGGTGAACAGTACCTTAGCTGAGGTGCACTGGGATCCAGTACCACTGAAAAGTATTCGAGGACATCTGCAAGGCTATAAGGCAAGTAAAGGGAGATCTCACATGGACTTTCCTTAATAACAGGCTTCCAGATGTCAGTTTCATCTGGCATACCCTTGACCAAAGAATATCTTGATCTTTCTTCTCTGCCAATTTTATCCCTTCAGACAGAACACTCATACATAGGCAATGAGACCATATCTCACTGCATCCCAAATAAGAATGTGTGCTTGTTTGTTTTGCATTACATCATGTTTATTTTTCTTCTGTGTCAATTCTGTGCATAAGTTCATTTTACTTACAAATTATTTCTCTTCCTTCTCCCTAGATGAACTAATAGTCTACCAATAAAACAGTTAATATGAGTAAAGATACTACAAACAAATGTTTTATACTAGAATAAAACTAACTGCCCTGTGTTTTATTTATTTTTTTTTACAATTTGTAAGAACTGTGGTATTTTTGTTTAATTTAATTTAATTCATTTTATTTTATTTTAATTTTTTATTTAAAAGAAATTCACAAACATGATTATAGTTGGGTTTTAGTCACAAACAGAACACCCCCCTTCACCAATGCAACATTCCCACCCCCAATGTTCCCCCTCCCTCCTTCCCATCCCCTGCCTGTATTCGAGACAGGAATTCTACTACAGTTATTTTTTTTAAGTTCAGTAAGCTGTTTTTTTTCTTTCTTAAAGGATAAGTGTTAAAAAAAATACAGTAGTAAAGATATGAAAGTGGCAATCGGCATTTTTTGCATAGGCCCAGAAAAATATGGGGAAAATGGGGGGAGGAATCCTTGTTCTGATTATAAGAAGGCCTCACCCCAGAAGTTTATTGGCATAAGACCAACTCTGGGCTCCAGGCATACCAGTCTGTCCAACCTCTGAGTCATTCTCCATGGTCCCGGTGAAACTTTTTTGCACTTTAGCTGTTGTTGGTGTCAGGTTCCTGTATTTAAAGATTATGGATTCTGTGCATTTCCTTCATTGAAGTCAGGCTGATATGGAGCATCCTCTAGTTTCACCTCACCATTAGATGTGGAGAGACCTGCCCTGCAAGTAGGTTGTTGCTAAGTCATCTGGGTGTTGAGAGCAGTCTTTGGAGTAAGTCAATGCCAGAGCAGAGCAGTGGTAGGGTCTGGTAAAGGTTGCGTCCTGTTAATGGTATAGACAATTATGGTTGTTTCCATAGATGGTACTCATTGTTCAGGGGTGTATGGGCAATGCCCATTCTTCTGAGATCTAAGCCAAATCATTATGCCAATGTTCAGGGTATAAGGCCTAACTACATTACAAAATTTGTGTTCCCATCTCTATTAGATAGGAACTTGTTTGCATATGTAATATTTTCCTATTTTAATGTGTCTATGCAAAAGAGAAACAATGCCACAAGGTATTGTTAGTGCTTCTGGGGGCCGAGGGAGCAAGTCCAACATTCCCCGTAATTTGGTTCTAACATAAATTCTTTACAGAGATACCCTTCTACCAGCATTGCTTATTGGAAGGTCTCAAAGGGGAAAAAGCAAACAAACAAACAAACAAAAAAAAAACAGTGGGCAAAATTGTCACTATATAAGAGAATACTCAAAAAGAGTTATAGATGCTAAGGGAATACATCTAAGATACACACATGACCCTTTTAGGTTTTAGAAATAGTTGGGGGGGGGGTGAGAGTGTTGTTTCCGGAACACCACTTTGGTCTGTAATTTGGCCATCTGGAGTCTATAAACAACTACCAGCACTCCTGTAACAGGAAATGTCTTTGAGTGGGCATCTCGGAAAGTGATTATGGTAGCAAGCACAGGTATCCAATGAAGGGAATTGGAGGATAGGAGTTCGTTGATAATAAAATTGATAGGAACAGAGTTTTGGTTTCTTCTCAGGCTGAGAGTATATTTTTTTCATTTTGGGAGATGGCTGGCAGTTAGCTTGAGAGAGAATATCAATCTGCTTCATAAGGAGTGAAGACCTGAGGGTAAAAATGGTTACATGTGAGGTAATAGACAGTGGGAGTGAGAGTAATGAACTAGAAATGATCCTATAGGTGGTGAGCCAATGGGGGATGGGAATAATACAACATAGACATTCTATATATTGTAAACATAGATGAACACCAATGATATTCTATTTAACTATATGTTAACTATTTAATACAAAGTGGATTAAACTATATGATATCCAATAAATCTATATAAATTTTACACGCGGGGGCTATTGCCTCACATGGTTTGAGAATAGGGATTAGTGGGAAGGGCAGTTTACCAGTCCCCTCCCCCAATACAGGCTGCTGGTACAGGGTGGGGGGTGGGGGAGGCCTGGGGTCCCCTTTAAAATGCTCGTCGGGACCCACCTTGCTGGTACCACAGGCAGGCAGCCCAGGGTAACCCTGGAGTCTGGGAGAAAGGAGAGAGAAGGCTGTGGGGGGCAGCCAGAGGCCACATCTTCCCCTAAACTTGGCCAAAAAGTCTATAGCATGGAGTCATGTCACCCATGTTGCCTGCTGAAGCTTCCGGCTCCCAGAGAGGAGTTTGAATCCTTAATTATGCTGGAAGCAGAAGTTCACCAGTCCCCACCCCTGTGCAGGATGGGGGAGGCCTGGGGTCCGTCCCCTTTACAATGCTCGCCAGGTCCCACCTTGCTGGCACTCCGGGCAGGCAGCCCAGGGTCCTGGAGGAAGAAGAGAGAAGGCTGTGGGGGGCAGTCGGAGGCCACATCTTACCCTAAGCTTGACCAAAAAGCCTACAGCATGGAGCCATGCCATCCCTGTGTTGCCTGCTGAAGCTTCCGCTGCCCTGTGTTTTAAACCAATACTGACCACGTGTATTGAGCATACAGAGTTATTCTAAAACTGTCTAATTGTCTAAAACTGATTTAGACATTTGAAAAAATAATTTACACTATACTTCAGGATCACATAGTCCCAACTGGGTCCTGAATGTTTTTTGTTCTCAGCACAAAAATAGCAATGGAGATTTTTTTTAAATTTATTCTTATATCTAAAATTAAGTCACTCTTTGTTTTAGTTAACCCTGATCCCTAGGGATCATGTTTCTGCACTGCATCATGTAGAATTTCTTCTTCATCTTTGTCAGATTATGTATATATATTCTGACTTCTGAAAATTTCTTTTTAAATTCCTCGTATGACTTTTAAAAGAAGTCAATAAATTAAGTTTATAATATTTTTTTATTTTAATTGTCTTTTGTTTTTTCATTTCTTTTTTTCTTTTACTTATTTATTTTGAGTTTGGAACCATACCCAATGGCAGTCAGGGGTTCTGGCTGTCCACTCTGAAATAACTTTTGGCAGGCTCAGGGGGCCAATTGGGATTCTGGGGATTGAACCTGGGTTGGCTGCATACAAGGCAAGCACCCTGTGGCCCCAATTATTTTAATTTTCTAAGATTTTTTAAAGCAGTTTATTTATTTATTAATTTATTGGTTTTTGGCCGGTAATGCTTAGGAATTACTCCTTGATCTGTGCTCAGAAATCACTCCCAGCAAGCTCAGGAGGCCATATGGGATGCCAGGAATTGAACTGGGTCCGTCCAGGGTTAGCCACATGCAAGGCTAACCCTTACACAGCCTTACTTTTGTGCTATCTCTCAGGCCCCAATTTTCTAAGTTTATTTGAGGCATCATAATTGACAATACTATTCATAATAAGATTTCACACAACCAACATTCCAACCCCATACCTTCCAACAGAGTGTCTGCTTCCCTCCTCCATTGTCTCAGGTCCCTGAACCTCAACCTTCCATCTCTGTCCCATGTTAAACCCAGATTGTAAACAAAATTATCTTTTTCTATACCACCTCTCCAAAATCTGTGCCTACAATGTAGTACAAAAAATAAGTACATTATAGAATACAAGCAATTTGACTCAAAACTCCTAAGCCTGGAGTCAAAAATCTATTATGTCCCTTAATAGTCCTGGGTGGTAGGCAAGTCCTGTAGGGTTTAGATTAGATTAACTAATACATGATATATGAAATTGTATTAACTTTGGGAAGGTATGGATATATTGGGGGAAAATTTTTATTTTTAGGATAATTACAGTTCAAGAGACTTAAGCCCTTCTATTTTCTTCTTGATGTCCTGGAGAAAATTATATGAGTTTCATGATGTCTCAGTTATTTTTATGTCTACAATGATTACTTAATGTCAATGATAAGTTTTTGGAAACTGTGACTTTAAGTGAAATATTTCACCAAAACAGATCTTTGAATAACTTCATTTCATTCATCAACTGGAATTTTTTTTTAGATCAATGTCATAATATAAAGATGTTGAACAAACATGTTATTTGAGGCCTTTCTTGTACTTTCAAAGAAGTTGTATTGTTGAAATCACCACTTTCCATAATTTAATTTCAGTCTATCTGCGTTTTTCTACTCTCTTGCTTTAGGATCAATAGCCATCAGTTTTGCCAGTAATAATCCTTTGAAGTGTGCCAAGGGAACATTCTGGGAATATAAGCAATAACACTTGAATTTTTTGAGCCTAAGGACTTTTTTTTTCTTTCCTGTATTCCCCTAACTTCTGTTCTTGCTGTTTCAGATTTACTACTGGAAGGAACAGAATTTACCTAAAAGAAACAGGCGCCACATTGAGAAAAAAATTCTGACTTTCCAGGGCAGCAAAACTCATGGCATGTTGCCTGGTCTAGAGCCCTTTAGCCACTACACTCTGAATGTCAGAGTGGTCAATGGAAAAGGGGAAGGCCCAGCCAGCCCTGACCAAGTCTTTAACACCCCAGAAGGAGGTATGTGGTGGACATAGTTTTGGGATCTTAGGAACATAAGGCACAACTTGAGGGACTTTGCATGACCGAAGGACCTCCAAATGTTCTGAAGACAAATATGATTTTCTTGTTGTGCAGAAGAAAACTTGTAGTGTATTGGCTTATATATTATGAGCAACCACAGAACACATACTGCCTGAACACACTGAGATTGGCAGTGCAGTTATATCACTTCTCAGCCTCAGTTATCTCATTCGAAAAGCATGAGAACTAAATTGTAGCTATGAAAAGATACATGAAAAAGAATTATCTTTGTGTAAGTGGCAGTCTACTTCTAAGGCTTTCTCAGTATGCCTTCCTGATTTATTGTAAAATTGCACTGAGTTAGAAGGTCTTGACTGAGTTCATTGGGAAGAGAAGGGAAAGGATCTATGAATTAAGTATGGCCATTTCTCAGGTACCTGGACAAGAGGTTCCAGTAGACACTGATAGAGGGAGTCAAGGCAGAAGGAGATAAAGTATAAGGACATGTGAGCACAGTAGGTAAAGGAACTTGTAGTAAGAGGGATTTGGCCAGGCATGAAAACGGGCTTTATCTCATTTGAATTTTGACTTATCCTTATAAGATGATCTTGATCACTAGCTTATGTGGGTTCCTTAGATCTATATTCAGTAAAATCATTCCTATCTGAACTCTTCTGATTGAAGGGCTCAGCATCTTGACAGCTTTCGAACAGTCCATTAGAGTCATCCTGATTCTGCACTTTAATTTCATCACAGTTGCTTGTCCTTATTCTCACTGTAGCAGTTACAGCTCTGCACAGGTTTACACTAGTGAGCTGTGTCACACTTTAGTCCTTTAGATGAGTCAGAGAAAGGTGTTATAGAAAATATGTTTGGGGCATAAACAAATGAGAAAGGTAAGGCATATGTCTGAAGATATGAACAACACAGATTACTTCAGGGATCTAAAAGTGGTGTGGCCAGTAATGATGAATAAAGAGAAGCCTGAAGCACCTTGAGTGACAGGATATTAACTTGCAAGCCAGATGCTCTTAACATGGAGATTGAAGTCTCCAGAGGTCAGAAAAATGGATTTCAGGAGCTCTACAGACCACCTAAAATAATGTATAAACTGTGTATATTTTGGGGGGAGACTTTGTGGCTATCCTCAGATTCTTAAGAGGGTTTTTTATCTCCAAAGAAAAAATTCACTTATTGGCTTAGAGATAATTAAGGACTGGACTGTATATCAGAAGTGTCAAGAGTGCAGACAAAAGCCTGATGGTTGTGGTGTTAGAGACAAAAAGGAGGAAACAGGTTTAACATTTATTGGCAGATTTGACACAGCCTTAGAAGTTGGCCACTTCTGAGGCAGATTATCAGAGAAAGGATTAGAGGGAGAAGCTGAGGTAAACACCCTTGTCTCCAGATAATGTCATAGGTGAGCCAACGTGATAGTACAACAGGTAAAAACACTTACCTTGGCATGCAGTTGACCCAGGTTTGACCCCTGGCTCCCATATGTTCCCCCAGCACTTCCAGGAGTAGTTCCTGAGTGCAGAACCAGTAGTAACACTTGAGCATCATCAATTGTGAACCAAAAACACACATCATAAAAAGGGTCAAGGGTTACAGTGATGGTGCCATTGCCAGGAGTAGGGAATATGGTAGATTGAGCTGAGGAGGAACCAACATGCAGGGAAGCTGCCACCATTCACCCCTAGATGAAATGAAAGAAACACAACAGACATGATTTCTCTGGTCATTTGCCAGCTCCTGCCATCGAGGACCTGGCTCCCCACAGGCCATCTCCAAAGCAAGGGCAGTGCCAGCAATGGAGCCTTTATCCATTTCCAGGAGACTCCAAACATCTATTGACTCCTGAGTTAAGAGCTTCCCTGCGCCTGGGCACGTGCCCAGACCCCAGCACACAGGGTGCTCTGATTGCTTGTGTGATAGGGAAAGAAAATGTCCTTAAGCACCCAGAACACAGCTGTGTCTACTCAAATGCCTGATGCTTCAACTAAGACACTGATCATAAACATGTAGATATTCTGACTCTGTAAAAATACTCGCTCTAGTTCCTATAAACACAGACATTCTATATATTTTGAGAGGATAGTTTTAATGACTCAATAGGAAAGGGAGATGAAAAAAGCAAAGTGAGTGCCCTTCACAAAATTCTATCAAGGCATTTTCAGCTGACTCGGGAATGAATTCAGGATTGAAGAGATAGTATAGCAGATAGGTGGCGTGCCTATCCCTGACACCCATATGATTCCCCAAGACCTCCTAGGATTAATTCTGAATACAAAGCCAGGAGTAAGCTCAGTGTCCCAAAAACAAAGGGAGCAAGTTACAGAAAGCAAAGACCTTGATGAAATGTGGGTTCATGGTAAAATATATCATTTTAATACTTTTTAATCTTTTGAAGCATTCAAAATCTCTGTGTTCAAAATCTCTCTGTTCTTATTTCAAGTCCCCAGTGCTCCATCATCTTTGAAGATTGTGAATCCAACACTGGACTCTCTCACTTTGGAATGGGATCCACCAAGCCACCCAAATGGCATTTTAACTGAATATACCTTAAAATTTCAGCCAAGTAAGTTATTGGGAGAAGGGAAAGAGAAAATGTGATTTTAAAAAATGGAATAAGAAATAAAAAACAAATGTAACCTTAAAATACAACCTGGTTAATTCTTATGTAGATGTAGAAATGTACATTGACCTGCGAGGGTTATCCAGAAGAAACTACAAACCATACTCCTTAAAAAAATTATATATATACCATTGAAAATTAAATCATCTGTATGTTAATATTGACCTCTGAGTGTGGCATTGAGGAAAGCTTACCTTTAGATCAATAGGTGCTACTTATAACTAGAAACCAATAGAAAGATGTCCCTTTGGCACAAGACCTCTAAAGATAAGATTTGGGCTTATTTAATAATGCATGACTTCAGCTGTAAAAACACAGAGATAAGAAATGCTATTGTGATTCAACTATAAAATTCCCCTATATTATAAGCCAATGGAAAATATTTTTCACTTTGTTATACCATATTACAGGAATTATAAAAGGTTATCAGTTATGTCAGAGAGTGCTAGGATTATAAAATCAATATAATCTAAGCTTTACTTTATCTGTTGACACTGATTTTTAATAATATTCTCATAGCAATTAATGGGGAATTAACCTGTTTGTTATTTCTTGTTAACAGTTAACAACACACATGAATTAGGCCCTATGGT
Source organism: Suncus etruscus (assembly GCF_024139225.1). Classification (NCBI taxonomy): domain Eukaryota; kingdom Metazoa; phylum Chordata; class Mammalia; order Eulipotyphla; family Soricidae; genus Suncus; species Suncus etruscus. Next base: position 117,016,230 of record NC_064848.1, on the reverse strand, counting down.
AGATTTAAAAATTCCTGCCAACAGGACACACTGGACGTTAAAAAATTTAAATTTCAGCACACGATATAAGTTTTACTTCTATGCACAAACATCAGCAGGAGCAGGAAGTCAGATAACAGAGGAAGCAGTAACAACTGTGGATGAAGGTAAGATTGGTATGTATAAAATCTATATAACTAAGTATTATTAAATAAAAACTTTTCAAGTTTATGCTTTTGTATTTCTTCTTACAGTCGAATATCCATCTTACCTAATAAATACAAACACTTTTAATTTCTCATTCTGATATAATGTCAATGACTTACTATTAGAATAACTATTTTATATATTTTTAGATTCATATTAATTATATTGAATAATTGAGGTGATGTGGGAAATTGCAATATTTGTTACACTTTAAATTTAAAGTTTAAAATTGAATATAAAGTTTAAAATTAGTTTTTTAAATATCTACAGTAGTGCTCCATATGCACAGATTTACACATAAATAAATATGGATCATGATAGGTCTAGTCTGAATCATCAGAAAATAATTGTCTAGACTACATACTAAGAAAATTGAAACAATTATTAAAGAATTCATTTATGTTGTTTGAGCATGGAACTTTGTATTTTGGTGTGCCATCTGGTACAGACAAAGTAAAATAGTCTCATTAACATAGCTAAAGAAGTAATTAACATCTTTATTTTATATTTTTTAAAATTATTTTGAAAATTTTAGATACGATAGGTAAATTATTTGTACCTGCCAAAGGTAATGCTTCAGCAAGGTTGGGAAACTGGTGACAAGTTTAGAGAAAACATTAAACTGATAGTAGGATTGGTTTTGGAATATAGAATGCCAGAAATAACTGTGTTATGAGCAACTTTATAAATGTCTAAAATAAAGAAATTTAACTTAACATAGGAAAATAATTGAGATGCAATGAAAGGGATTAAAAATATAAAAGATACTTCATTTTTGCATGTCTCTAAGTAGTAGGATTTCTTAAAGATTACTTGATTATATCCCATAAAATAAAAAATTCACATTTTTATCAAAAACTTGGGTAGAAATATTCTAAGCCTTCTTACATAGTAGACAAGTATGAGTCATGAACCTTAAGTAATTTGTGGATTTGGTTACTGAGTAAGTTTGGGGACACCAATAGATGTTTTCCCACGTACCTAGTATGGCACACTTCATTCTTCTTGCATGATTTAGCATTTTAATAACTGTTTTTATATAGCTTTACATGCTCATGGGTGTGTTACATCTAACTATACAGTCTCCTATTTCTGTTTCCCTTCATTAAAGCTGGTATTCTTCCACCTGATGTAGGTGCAGGCAAAGGTAAAATAATTCATCTGCATGATTTTATACATGTGTGAAGTTTGCAATGTTAAACATGGAAAAGTGCAGCATGGGTCAAAAAAAATGAGCTTTGCAACCAATAGAAAGCCACACAATGAATTCTAACTTTTTTCTCAAGGTTTTTTCCTGATCAAATTAAAATCCTAATCTTTATGCTGTTAATGAATGTTGGCTGAATCAGACAGAACAAAAACTATTCATTCATCACATAACCCTCTCTATGACCATGCCACATAATAAGAATTCAGAAATATTATTCCTGGACAAAAACATCATGTGAAAAAATCAGATCAACCAAGCTTCCTTCTATAGTCTGATTTAGATGGACTTCTCATAGACACAGTGTATATTTTTCTGACTTTATATAACACCACTCCTTTGGAAGGTCAGCTTGCCATTTATTTTCCTAAAACTTGGCCTGGGTCTAAAAGTCACACTTGGATCCCTACCAGCAAGTATTCAAGTCAGCCTTGCATGCGTAGCTCAGTTGTGTTGTTCCATCCTTTCTTCACCAAACTGCTCTTTTCCTTCTCTTGAGTGACAGCCAACAACCCACAATGGATTCTTTTTGTTCTCCTTTATTTCTTCCAACTCTCTGAAAGGAATAGATTTATTGGAAAAATTATGTTTGACTACATTGTTATGTATGTTCTACTTGAGGCACTCCCAAATATCCCCTCATCTCTGACTTTCTGTTAGTTTTAGGTTGAACTACTAGCTTTTTACAGAGCAGAATCCTCCTCAGAGAGCATTTTTCAGCAGTAATATCCAGGGCCAGGATTCTTTGGGCTTTGGCAAACTGAATTTAAATATAAATAGCAAAAATGAAGATAAAAAGTAATAAGTACTGGGGCCCGAGAGATAGCATGGAAGAAGGGTGTTTGCCTTGCACGCAGAAGGACGGTGGTTCTAATCCCGGCATCCCATATGGTCCCCCCCCCACCCCCGAGCCTGCCAGGAGCGATTTCTGAGCATAGAGCCAGAAGTAACCCCTGAGCGCTGCCAGGTGTGATTCCCCCCCCCCAAAAAAAAAACCCAAAATAAAAGTAGTAAGTATTTTGTTCTTAATCATTCAAATCTTATGAGTTTAGGCTTAATAATTTCTTTTATTAGAAATCTACCTTGGTAAATTATAAAATATATGTCAAATATACTTTGAAGCAACTGAATAAAATTTATGGTCACTTTCAGTAATCATGATGTGAGATTTCTGTAGACTTGAAAGAACAAAGATGAACAAACATAAGAATTCTATAATATTTTATAACAATGTAAGCCTTTTTTCATAATTATACATACATATGCCTCTTTTCTACAATAATTATATAGCAACTGCAATTCTTAGCTGCTTTACAATAATTTACTACTGTGTTCTACTATTAAAGAAAAACTTGCCTCCTTCTTAGTATAATAGTGGACCTGTCACTCTGCCTCTTGTGTAAAATGAATAGCAGAATAATGGAGCTGCACCATGTTTTGGTTTTCTATAGATTTTTCATGTTAGATGTTTACTGGAAAAGAACATCAACCCTTTTAAAAATTAATTTAAAGTTAAACAAATCTGATAAAGAGTTTAATATTTTTTAATAGAGACTAAACCGTTTGGTGTGTTAAAGAGGATAAGCAAGGTCTGTGAGCTGGGGATCAAACTTATAACCTAGCATATGTTAAGCATGTACTCTACCACTTGAGTTATTTCTCAGGTCTCAAGATTTTAGACATTTTTCTAAATAATTTTGAATTTCTTATGATTATGCAGATAAAAAATGTAGTAATAGAAGTCCATGAACCCCTAACATAAAAATCTGATGAATTTTAGACAATAAAAGGAAATTATGTTTAAATATTTAAGCTAAATATAATTTCATTTTGTATACATTTTCTTAAAGTACAGTAGTAATTAAATACTGTGCATATAAAATGCTGGCCATTTTACTGTGAAAATATTTTAAATTGCTCAAGAATAAATTTATAACAGATTTTCTATCTTTAAAAGTATTACTTTTTTTTTCAAGCTAAGAATGAATACTTCTTTTTTTCTTAAGAAAAATGTTCCTGTACAGAATTTAGATGCTCTCTGAAAAAGAAGAAAATTTTCTCCATTATCCTTCTGAATATTAGTTATCTGCCATATTCTTTATCCTTAATACTTTTATACTCTAATTTAAAACTAAATGAGAGTAAAAGAGAGATGAAGAAAATAAGAATGATATTTGGTCTATATAGCAATATCTAGAAACTTTAATTTTGATCACAAAGGGGAAAAGATATAAATGATCAACTTTAAGAATTTTTAACATTTTAAGAAGTGTTGATGAAACCATGTCTTCAAATGCATAGTTACAAAAGAACCTTTTAAACTAGAAATTAGAAGCCAGGGTAAATTCAGTATGCCCCATTAACTATTTTCCTAATCATTTACCTCAACATAATACATAATAAGTAGAAAAAACAGTATTCTTGAAATATTTAGGAGTCACTTATTTTGATCCATGCCCTTGTTCAGTTAAAACCATCAGTAACTATGAAAGAATTTTTATGAGTTAGTTACATTTATTCAATATTTATGTCACTTTTAGTACTTTATGGTTCTGGGATCTCAGGAAATAGATTAGTAAAGAATTCTATAAAATCAATCCAAATAATATAAATAATGAATTTGAATTATGAAGTTGAGGACTAATTAGTACTGATAGACCAATAATGATTTTTCTAAAGCATTTAAATGTCTGACCATCTGTACCAGTCAGTAGTAATAAATTTTTGGAGGTGACTAATTGTAGTATAGCAAAAACTAACTAAGCATGTCAGGATCTAAATTTCATTCTTGGATCTAAATTTCATTCTTGGACCTAAACAGAAGCCAACTGTGATTAGTAATTGATGAGCAGAGAAGGGCACTGAGGAGTTGGCATGGACTCCCTTCCGATTGTCAGATGCTTACTATGTTGAGAGTCTGTCCACTTGGGTCATAATAAAATTAATCATGAAAGTTATAACAAATAATTAACAAATAAATACAACTAATAACTATTCTAATAATGCTAATGAAATTAAATAACATTAAACAATAAGACTGTGTAGAAGGTTCTCTAAGTTCAACAGCTAATATCCTCTGGTGTGTCAACTCTACAAGCCTCTTTCATATTTTTCATTTGATGGGGGAATGGACAAACCTGGCATTGCTCAGTGTTTACCAGGCTCTGCTCTCAGAGATCACTCCTGATAGAGCTTTGGGAGCAAGATGGGATTCCAAGGAGTAAACTTAGGGTTGGTCATGTGCAGGACAGACTGCTATCTCTTTAGCTAAACGATGATGAAAGACTCTTTTGATTGCAGTGTGTGTTTGTGGAGGCCTCATCTGGCATAACTATTCCTGGTTCTGTCACATTGCAGTTCTCAGGTGACCATACACAGTACAAGAGATCAAACTAGGGACAGCTATATACGGGGCAAGCACTATACCCATTGTTCTCTCTCTCCATCCCACCAGCCTCTTTCCAATGTACTATGTGTCATAATAATAAGAATACCTTTGATATGCTTATAATCTAGCAAGTAAGACTAACACAAAGGTAAAAATAGCCAGTAAACTAGTAATCTGAACAAAATGTTGACATAAAGGAATGAACAATTTTGCCAGACAGAATTAGAAAAAGCATCACAAAGAAAATAATTTCAATTGGTGATTAAAAACAAATAGAATTTTTGACAGATGTATCATATGTTAGGTGTACAGATGAAGAAGGGGCCAGGGGGTTGAAAGCCCACAGGATATTTGGACTATTGCTGCACTCCAGTTTGTTGAAAATGTAGTCTGTCAGAAAAAATAAGAATCTGAGATATAATGAAAATGAATCTGAGATGTAATAAAGCCATGAATGGCCATGAATACCCGGCTAAAAAAGCTATGTTTGCTATGGGTAGAGGTAAGCCATTCAAATTGTAAAGAAGGAAGTAACAGGATCTGAGCTATAAGTTAAAATGAGGGGACCAGCTCTTATTGAATGGACCTAAAGCAGGATTACTGCAAGGATTAAGAAAAAAAGACAGATCTAAGAGAGAAATGCATGGGGTCAGGGGCCTAATAGCCTCTTGGACCAAGAGCCCAGTCTGTCCTTTCAGTACGATATTGTTTAGAACCAGAAAATAAAAATAACACGAATGAAGGCAAACATAGAGTTGCCTATCTGTGTTAATCTAACCTAGCTAGTCATTTACATATCAAAGGGGACTAAAGTGGCTAATGCAAAAGTCTTTGGATTGTCTTCTGGAAGAGGTGGCAGAGAAGAGTGAATACCAGAACTCCCAACAATAGAGCCTTCCTTAAGGGTGTCAGAGCCCTAATAATTAAGGATACCTAAATTACCTTTTCAGCTTCTCTCTTCAGACTCATCTTTCTAGCTAAGCATATTTATTTCCTGGATGTCAGTATATCCAACAATTTAGGGGACTCAGATGTAAGTAGTAACACTGGTAGAATCTACAAAGAAACACTGTTAAGAAGAAGGGGACAGAAAATAGGATCTAAGAAATCCCTATTCAGAAATAGCATCTGTCCCTTAGTCTGGCAAGTCACAGATGCTCGATAAATATTTGTTCAGTATGTAAGAAAGTAGATGAATAGCAAATAAAGGGAAAGAGAATGAGAATCTCTGTGATAAAAGTGGTCAAACATTTAAATATGTCATTTTTAGTTATGCAGTCAAGGTAAGACTGAAAGGCTTGTAATAGCATATCCTGATGACTGTAGAATCTTTTCCACACTAGCAAACATTGAGTGAGCATTATCTCATCTCCATAAGAATTTAGGAAGCTATTTAACTTAAACTGTGATTTTATAATCATGATGCATTGTGAACACTTAACATATACTGTTGTTTTCTTCTCTGTGATGTGTCAGGAAAAATAGTTCTTACTCCTTTTATTTATTCTATCTTCAAGTCAGATAAGGTGTATTCGGCGATTATTTTTACAGCTTCTCTTCTAGATACCCTAATCTTCCAAAATTTCTTCAGCAAGCCCTCACTTGGGTCTCTGAATTCCCCCAAAGAGATTCTTAAAGAACGTTGTGTCTCAAAAGAGTTCAAAAGTTGCTGGTGTTTGTTTGATTTTTGATTCTGGGTCTTCCCAGGTAGTGATGGGGGAAAGGAGACAGCAGCATTTTGGACTCTGAGACCATATTGGTACCCAGGCTCCAACCTGGGATTCCAACATTCAAAATAGGTCAACCCATTGATCTACATATCTCCCTCAATCTTACAAATGCTAGTCTAAGACATGCTAGTCTAAGACACATCTTTTCTTGCATAAATTCTTTAAAGATCTGCACTGAGATTATAAATAGTTGCTGGCTATTTTGGTTTTTGGAGGGTAAGAGGACTTTGGGACACAACCAGTGGTGCTCAGGGTTTTCTGGCTTTGTGCTTAGAGGTAACTCCTATAAATGCTCAGGGGGCCATTACGCAGTGCCAGAGTTTGAACCATTTCAATTGAGTGCAAGATAAGCACTTTAACTAACCCCTGTGCTATCTCTCCAGCCCTGCTATTGGATTTTACCTCCTACCGCTGGAATTCAGTGATTTCTCCCTCAAGAATTAGCAATTCTTTTCCCCTTCATACATTATTCCCCACCATTCATCAGTAAATTAATACCCTTATGTTTCCTAGGACTGTATCTGATGAACAACAACAGTTTACATTGCTCTGACTCATATGTTAATCATATCATAGAGCTCATTGATTTTAATGTTGTACTTCATTATTTCTGATTATGAATTTATGTCCTAATCCTGTAGTTTAACAAATGAAATATGTATCTATAATGAAAGTGCAGTGTGCACAAAACCTGAATTTTATCAATAAACTCTAATTTAATTTTACTTGTGCAATATCAGAGTACTTTAATTTATTTTATATCTGTGTATTGTGCTATAATTTGAATGTTTGTTTTGTTTTTCTATTGTATATTTATTTCAAGCTGCAAATCCCAAGATCAGCAATCTTACTGCTGCAGCTGCTGAGACCCATGCCAATATCAGTTGGGAATATGAGGGACCAGATCATGTGAACTTTTATATTGAATATGGTGTAGTTGGCAGTAAGAAACAATTTCATTACCTGGTTTTTAATTTGGGGATGCATTTTAAGAAATTAAGAAAAGTTTTACAGATGATCCTGAGAAAATTATTAAATTATTAAATAAATTAGGTTTATCAAAATATTATAGTGAGTTATAAACCTATATAGTTTATACAAAGCTAAGAATCATTATGTTATTAAATACAAGGAGCACATTAAGTTACATGGCATATAAATTTTCTTATCATGGAACTTAAAACTCTTGTAGAGCTGCACTATATACAAGACCAATAATGAATATTCTGTTTGTAAGCAAGTACAAGATCAACTTTATTTTAAAGTAATCATTTTGCTTATACCACACAACAAAATTTTATCAAAAATTACAGAAAATTAACACTTTAAGAGAGAGATACCATTGTATTTTTATGTTTAATTTATTCTACATAAGGTATACTGCTTATGTCTTGGCCACTCTACAGAAATAGGGACAATTTTAACTATTAGCACTTTGTGAAAATTCCATATCCTATTCTAAATGCATTAGATTCTGCACATAATTAGTTCCATGGTTAATAAATGTGACAAAATGTTGAACATAGTCCAGCTCTATAATTGAACCTTTATCATACAAATAAACATTTTTAGCAATAACTAAATCAGATTCAGGAAAAGATGAATTATAACTTGGATATATTTAATGACATTTAAATGACTGATTCATTTCAATGAAATGAGTCACATTACATGTATTAAGAAACAATTCCTTCGTAGTTCATTTAAGTTATTTAATGAATACCAGTTCTTCTCATAAACATTATTACAGAAACCTAACTTTCATAAGGCAAAGTTTAGATAAAAGTTCAGATAAATTTTCTGTTAAGATATATAAAGATATAATGCAAATGGAATATCTAAAATTAGTATGCAATATGGAAACAAACTCAGTTTTTCTTTGAGGATATATTTTTGTATTTTTTGCCTTAGTTGATTTATTTGACATTAATAGATAAACAATAATCTAATATAAGCTTAAGAATCCTATATTTAGTCTTAAGCCTATAAATATTTTTATTTCTTAACACATTAATTTCTAGTTCTTCAAAATATTCAATTGTGTTGTCTTTGAAAAATTCCCGTAGGCAAAGAAGAATGGAGGAAAGAAATTGTAAATGGTTCTCGGAGCTTCTTTGGGTTAAAGGGTCTAATGCCAGGAACAGCATACAAAGTTCGAGTTGGTGCTGAGGGGGCCTCTGGTATTGTGAGTTCAGAGGATGTGTTTGAGACAGGCCCAGGTGAGGCACACAACATGCATGCGCAGAGGTGAAACTTCCGAGCAGGAGCTGTGCTGTGGGTAGGGCCAGGAATGTCTTTTTAAGGGCCCAGTGGGTGGGGCTTTGGGTTGCTTATGATAGCTCAAATGAATTTTAAAATTGAGCAAATTATCTCTCACCATATTATTGACAGCATGTATTTAAAAATTACTGCAAATTTGTTTCTAGCATCATTTAAATAATTCCATTTTTCACATTAATTGTAGCTATAAGCTTGCCCTCTGAGTAAAAGTTGAATTTTTGAAGTTATTGTAAATCTAAAATAACAATGTAAATAAATAACAATTTAAAGCCATAAATTTTAAGATTCAAAATGGACCCAACTAGCTGATGTAAATATTAATAAATTGAAATAAAACAGGAAATTATTTAATTTCTATATTTCATCATAATCCTAAATTTGTCATATTTATATTGTGTTTGATTATCAAAATATCTAAATAAAAATTAAAAATCTTCTAAAATAAAACAGTTTATACAAGATACAAGAATTATCATTCTTGTGCCATTGCCACCAGATGGTAAACAATTCATGCTTACATTTAAAGAAGGGTTGTAGGGTATGTGTTCACTTGGTGTTTCATATATCCATGTTGTTTTTCACCACTTAATGGATTCTTAAAGAAATGTTGCATTTCTTCTAGAAACCATTAGTGGAACTTTTTTTTTATCTTTCATAACTCAAACATTATTATTTTAGTTATTTGTTATAGTTTAAAAAGTACACATTTGATTTTATTAAATAAACCAAAGGCAATATTTAATAACGTCTAAATAGTCACTTGCTAAAATGATAATGTTCAAATAAAAATGTCAGCTATTCTGTTTCTTGTATTTTCATCTTTTTTACAAAGTTCTAAGAAAAATTGTATTAACATTTAAAAAAAGGAAATCAATAGAATTCATAGAATTTCATGTTACTTGTTATTGATAGATTTTATTTTAAAATCATAACTCAAGTAAATATTCTGTTCAAGTGCAGGTAGTATGCCAATAATATTCATTGCACAAACATAAAATAAGCTCTCATCTGTACCAGGCAAAAAACTTCCTGACTTTTCTCATCCCATCTATTCAAAAGTCCTGAAACATAGATATATCCTGTCAATACTCTGAGAGGTGGAGCACTTGCTCAAGTCACCCCACTTTAAAAAGAAGAGGTTCTACCTTCAACTCTAGAATGAAGACTCACCACACCTTCTATATGAGCTCACAGAGAGCTACACCGTAAGAGGAACAGGTTGTCTTCGAAATGGCAGCTTCATTTAGTATTTGATTGTGTATCTTTACCTAGCTTGAACTGCTAAAGTTCCATGTCCTTCCAGCTTGCAGATCTAATTACACTTAGGTTCCTTACACAAAATCAAGTTGCAGCTTTTATTTATTATTGAATTACCATGAGTTACAAAGTTATTTATGATAGAGCTTTAAGTGTACATTGTACCAGCACCACTCCCTTCATCGACATCCACTACCCTCCACCAGTGTTCCCAGTTTCCCTCCCGCCTCTATGGTAGGCACTTTTCCTTCTTCTCTTATCCTGGTGTTGTCTACCTAACTTATCCTTTCCTACCCCTGCCCCGGTGGCAAGCTTCCTACTGAAGAATAGTTCTCCTGCTCTTTGTTTCTATAACCATTGGATATTTCATATTTCCTTTATGATGTTCCTTTGTTTCCCATATGTGAAAGAGATCATTCTGAATTTCTTCCTCTCCCACTGACTTATTTTACTTAACATGATACTCTGGATCTATCCACATTGCAGTAACTTGCATGACTATTTTTTCTTACTGCAGAGTAGTATTCCACTGTGTATATGCATTATAGTTTTTTCGCCAAACATCTCTTCATATGTATTTAGTTTATTTCCATTCTTTGGCTATTGTATAGAGAACTGCAGTGAGCAGGGGCTGGAGCGGTGGCACAAGTGGTAGGGTATTTGCCTTACATACCCTAACCTAGGATGGACCATGGTTTGATTCTCTGGCATCCCATATGCTCCTCCGAGCCAGTAGTGATTTCTGAGCACATAGCCAGGAGTAAACCCTGAGCCTCACCGGCTGTGGTCCAAAAAGAAAAAAAAAAAAAAAGGTGGGGGAGAATTGCAGTGATCAGAGTTCAGATGTCTTTTTGGTATTGTACTTTGGGACCTTTAGAATATATTTCCAAGAGTGCATTCGCTGGATCATATGCTAGTTCACTCCTAGTTTTTTTGAGGAATGTCCATATTGTCTTCTCAAAAGGTGGGACCAGTCTACATTTGCACTAACAGTGAATGATGAGGGTCTCTTTTTCCCCACATCCTCACCAACACTGGTGGTTGTTCTTTTTGATGAATACCAATCTCTGGGGCATTTTTGTTTTTGTTTTTTTTTTTGGGTCACACCTGGCAGTGCTCAGGGGTTATTCCTGGCTGTCTGCTCAGAAATAGCTCCTGGCAGGCACGGAGGACCATATGGGACACCGGGATTCAAACCAACCATCTTTGGTCCTGGATCGGCTGCTTGCAAAGCAAACGCCGCTGTGCTATCTCTCCGGGCCCTCTGTGGCATTTTTTGATATCTCACTTTTTTTATTTGCATTTTCTTGATAATTAACGATATAGAACGTTTTACATACACTTTGGGCATTTATATTTCTTCTTTGAGAAGGTTCCTATTCATTTCTTTTTACCATTTTTATAGGACTAGATGCTTTTTCTTGTAGAATTCTATCAATACTTTATGCATTTTGGTATGAACTTTTGTCTGATGAGTGATAGGCAAATAATTTCTTCCAGACTGGGCCGCTTTGGTTGTTTTGGTCATTTTTTCCTTTAAAGTGCAGAAGCTTTATATTTACTTTTGCTTTATCTTTGTTTATACTTCCTTGATAAGTGGCATTTCATCCTTTTTTGTTTGTTTGTTTTTTGTTTTTCGGGCCACACCCATTTGATATTCAGGGGTTACTCCTGGCTAAGTGCTCATAAATTGCCCCTGCTTGGGACCATATGGGATGCCAGGGGATCAAACCGCGGTCCTTCCTTGGCTAGCGCTTGCAAGGCAGACACCTTACCTCTAACACCACCTCGCCGGCCCCTGGCATTTCATCCTTAAAGATGATTCTACCTTTGAGGCCTGAGAGACAGTACAGTGGTAGGGCATTTGCATTGCACCCAGCTGACCTGGGATGAATCCAGCATTCCATATGGTTCTCTGAGCCTGCCAGGAATGATTTCTGAGCACCACCAGGTGTGGCTCAAATATCAAAATGAAAAAAAAAATTTAAATAAGATGCTTCTAGCTTCAATGTCATAAATACATTAAATTCAAGTCAGATATCTAGGTCATTAGTCTATTTGGGGGGGGGGGGTTGGGCCACACCCATTAAATGCTCAGGGGTTACTCCTGGCTAAGCGCTCAGAAATTGCCCCTAGCTTGGGGGGACCATATGGGATGCCGGGGATATCGAACCGCGGTCCTTCCTTGGCTAGCGCTTGCAAGGCAGACACTTTACCTCTAGCGCCACCTCACCGGCCCCCATTAATCTATTTTTATTTGACTTTTAAGCAAAGCATTAGAAAGAGGTCTTAGTTTATTTCCTAGAATGTTTCCCAACGCTAGTTGTTGAAGAGACCTTTCTTGCTCCACCTCATATATATTTCTCTTTTATGAAAGTTTAATTGATTCCCAACACAACCTATGTTCCTCTGATCATGGCCAGGAGTGATCCCTGAGCACAGAGCCAGGAGCAAGCCCTGAGCTCCAATGGGTATTCCTCCAAAACAGAAACAAAAATATGTTACCTAGATGAAAGTATGTTTACGTCTACTGGCCCTAAGAATTTTTACTCTATTGTCACCAAATTTCGGTTGTAGTTATTTCCCAATTTCTAAGCATTTCTAACTATTCTACCTAACACAGCATTTTAATACATAGTGAATTATTCATAAATTAGATCAAACAGCTACCATGCTTCTTCAGTTGATTCTATTCTTCTAAAAACTCAAAAGTATTTTTCTTAAAGAGATTAACCCAGAACACAGATTACCTTTAGTAATATAAGCAGTGTGTTAATAGAAAACTTATTAAAGTTAATTCCTAAAAAGCAAAGCAAATTTCATTCCCCTGGTTTATTTTATTTTCTCTCATGCATTTATTTGTTTGGTTCACTACTTTCTGCATTACTCAATACTTGAATATAACTTTCTAGTAAAATTACAGATAAATTCACTTTCCTACACAGTCCTACTAACCCCCAAGTATGGAGACTCATAAAACAATGATGCTTTCAGTTACTTCAGCTTAGTAAGAGTATTGCATGTCAGTGACATAATGTTTCTCTGGATCTTTGTAATATCCATGATAGTAGCTTATTGAAGTGAAATGGGCTTTTGCAATAAAAAAAAGAAAATTCAGATCCAAGAATAGGTTTCATTGTGTCTCTACTTGCATGTGTCTTAATGCACCTTTACGGCCTATCCTGGCTGTGTTTGTGCATCCATCTATATAGTTAATATGACTTTTGTTGGTCCTATGATGACTTCAGCCCTCTCAGTTATTTCTTATCTTTGGGCCCTTCTTACATAAAAAGTCAAGAAAACTTGCTCTTTTCACTCCAACTAATTTTGTTTCATGTCAACTTTTTGTACTCATTAACAGTTGATTTATATGTGAGAAAATGTACACATACATGCTCTTTCTGAAATATGAGCTGTTTTAATCTTTAATCATGAAGTGGTAAATTGTTGGTTATATTTTTCTTTTCTTTTGGTTATAAGGGAAGAAATTGGAACCAATTTGGATATTTATTTATCCAATGTCAGAGAAACATTTCCATATTTTACAGAGTTTTGTAGTAACAAACTTCTGTCAGTCCGTTATGCCATCACCATCTTCAGAAGACAAAATCTGTGTTAGTGCTTGAGTAGCTTATTGCATATGCCCCTATCATAGCATTTAATTAGGTGAAAAATATAAATGCAGTTGCTGTTTGTGACAAGGCTATAAATCATTAAGCATGTTCTAAAACAAGTACTCTCCAGCTTTTGTCAAATGCTCAACCACCTTATGTAATGGTTTATGAAATTTATTTTTAAGAAAGACTGTAAAGATTATGAAAGAACTGACAGTTTATTGTGCAGGACTACGTAATTAAAAACTAGGTTTTTAATCTGTCTTAAAATTAAAGACCCAGTGACCTTTTATACTTTGTAAGAATTTTGCATATGTTAAATTTAGGCATGTTTTCAGGAATGCATTATAGCAATAGAACATTTAGGTTACAAGCTTTTAGGTTAGTTCTTTGGAATCAGACATGGATTAAATTACTTCAACTCTTGGCAAGTTCTTTCCCTTCTTTGAGTGTAGGAGTATTTCTTGTGCCTATCACAAAGGGTTGTTATAAAGATAACAACCCTCAGCAAAATGCCTTAAGTATATTTAGTAAAAGTTTTAAAAGGTTGCCTCTCATTATCATTTTCTTCATTTTCATCATCATGATGATAATTACAGTACATGTATGGAAGAAGGTCACCTATACTCATGCTTTAGTTGTGTCTGCTTACAATTTAGCTCAAATCCCCTCTAACCAAGGTGCTATTGAAGAAAGAGTATTAACACTTGACTTGTGTTCCAGATCATATATCTTCACCTTTCATTTTATTTTTTAAATACACAGCTACATATTTCTTCATATTCCTCTTCATGCTTCATGTTAAGCATGTCATTTTTCTCCTTATATTTTGGAGAAAAAAAGGAATAAGGTGCTATTTGTGCAACTATAGCAAAACCTGGTATTTGCATAGTCATGCTTATTTCTGCATCTAGAGATCACATACACCTAACCCAGTCATGTTAAATGTATTCAGAACTTCAAATTTAAAGAATAATATAAGTATGTGTATGAAGGCAAAAGAAGAAAAACTTTTACCTTAATTATGATTAAAGGAAAGAATAAAAGGTCTTTTTAAAGAGGGGATCATACCAATTTAGTAAAACAAATCTACGTGGGATATCTAAATAGTCATTAATGCTGCACTTTGTCCCATTTGATTGATGCTTTTGAAAAATACCAGAAATGTTAAGTCTTAGAATTTTCTTAGAAGATTTGCATATTGTGACTGTGACTTAATAAGGAATTTCACATTTATTTACTCAAACAGAATAGAGAAAGACCTAAAGAATGCATATACATGTGAATGAGTATTTTCTCTTTAAACTGGTCACTTCTGCCAATAATTATTCCACTGATCAAGATATATTTTAGGTCTTTTGCTTAAACAGAATTAAGCATTGATCCTTTAAGGATAAATCATATTTTTCAAAATTTCCCAAAAGTAATTCAGAATCAATTGTTGTAAGTGAAATGAATTAGAAATTCTAAGTAATATTTTGGGTGGACTTTGAAGTGTTATATGAAAAACAATATGACTGGCTATCTTATAAGGAAGGTTTCTTATATAGAAACTTTCTAATTTAACAGAATATTTCCAAGAAACATTTTTAAATGATAGCATCATGTTAGCCTCCCAAAGTGGTTTCTTTGAAGGAAAAATACTCCATTAGATATATACATTCTGTTCTGTTTAAAATCAATCTTATATTCTTATAGTGAGCAGTTGATTTTTTATTTGATTTGGCACTATACTTTTATTAAAATATAAAACTAAAATAACTTTGAATATAATGTTCAGCAAGATGCTAGCATTTAATAGTATTCTCATTCAGATTTTTATGTAGAGTTTTTTAATTAATGAAATTGTTTTGTTTTTTGTTTTTGTTTTGGGCTATGCCCAGTAGTACTCAAGGGTTATGCCTGGCTCTGCACTCAGTAATTACTCCTGATGCTTGGGAGACCATATGGGATGCTGGGTATTAAACCCATGGCAGCCACATGCAAGGCAAAACACCCTATCTCACTGTACTATTGCTTAATCTCCTTAATAAAGATACTTTTAAAGCTTAATTTTTATAGTTCTTGATTTATGACTGACAGATTCCAGTTTGGGGTCATGTTTAAAATATGCAAAAATTCCTTTGCTTTTACAAGTTTTTATTACAAGAAAATACAGTTTTTACCTCCTACCTTGTACCCCATTCCCATGAACACCATTAATTTGTTTTCCAGCAATGGCAAGTCGTCAAGTGGATATTGCAACTCAGGGCTGGTTCATTGGTCTAATGTGTGCTGTTGCTCTCCTTATCCTAATTTTGCTGATTGTCTGCTTCATCAGAAGAAACAAGGGTGGTAAATATCCGGGTAAGAGATATTTAATTTCTATATACTGTTGTGTAATTAACCACTAACTTCACAAGAAACAAGGTGTATTTTTCCATTAAATTATTTTATCCATTAAACCATTTATCATTAAATTATTAAATCTAATAATATACATTATATTGTTGTCAATTAAGTCATAATTTAGTAGATATTTAATTTAATACTCATTAAATTACAAGGACTCCAATATGTATATCTTCCCAGTGCCATGATTTAATTTTATTCAAACTGTTTGATCTCTGTTCATTTAATGGCCATATAATTATGTCAAAGATTGGGATACATTTGAAGAAATAAAATTAATCTGTTTTCTGAAGATACTAGTGAACCTACTTCCTTAAGCTCCATGTAAGTTATTGTGAGTACTGAAATAGAAGCTAAAATCAACTAATTGAGGGGAAAGTACATGATTTCCCACAGGAAGTTAAGTGTGACCTTGCCTCTGTAATGTATGACATACTTTCTCTAGATAACTAATGTTTTATTTGTGTAGTGAATTTCTGTTTTCTTTGTTTATTTTCACTTTAATGACAATAAAAGAGTGCATTAGAAGTGCAACATGTATAGCCTAACTAGAGAACAAAGAGGAAATAGTAAAGAAACCTTAGAAATTTAAGATATTCTGAACTAGGAACTAGGAAAAAAAACATTAGAAATCTAAGTTCTTTTTTCCTCATCAGGTAAGAGATTTGTATCAAAATGCTCACATGAACGGTTACAAATGTCTTCTCTATATGATTGCCTGGGAGTGATTAAAAAATCAAAATACATGATGCATGGACACATATGAAAGTTAGTTATATGGCATTTACAAAGTAGCAGATCATTCTCTATTGCCAAATCTTTCAGACTGCACTCCTAGGGGCGGAGAGATAGCACAGTGGTAGGGCGTTTGCCTTGCACACAGCCATCCAGGACAGATGGTGGTTTGAATCCCAGCATCCCATACGGTCCCTGAGCCTAATAGGAGCAATTTCTGAGTGCAAAGCCAGGAGTGACCCCTGAGCATTGCTAGGTATGACCCCCAAACAAAAAAAATAAGTAACAACAATAACAAAAGCAAACAAAAGACTACACTCTAAGTTGGGGAATAAGGAATGCAAGAACAATAGCTAACAATATCATTTAAAATTTTTAGTTAAAGAAAAGGAAGATGCTCATGCTGATCCTGAAATTCAGCCTATGAAGGAAGAGGATGGCACTTTTGGAGAATACAGGTGAGCTTCTCACCATCCCTGCCAGGCATTGTGCGTACACTCATTCTCCCTAAAATAGAATTCTACCAGACACAGCTTGGCTTGGCATTGGCATATTCTTCAAATACATGTGCCATCCTTTCTATAGCTGTACACATTCCTCCTGGTTAAAAACACTCTCACTTTTCATTCCAAAATAAATGTCACCTGTGAGCATCACTGGTGTGGCTCAGGCAATCCCTGACACCACAGGGCCTTAGCAGCACTGCACCTCTGTTGCCAAGTATTACTAGGAGGGGACCCTGCCTTCCTGAACACTGCCTGGGAGGCCCCAAAAATAAACAAATAAGGTACATTTTTATATTAGTTGTAGGTATAGACAGAATGTCTTTCACTGTCTTGTTTTCCAGAATTCTTACTATATTGATCAACTAGCAAAGTTGGTATGCTATATACAATAAGAACTAAAAGAGCAAAATGTATTATCAATATGCACCTAGAAAATATGCTTTATTGGTGCTGGAGAAGTGGGTAGGATGCTTGCCTTGCACACAATTGACCTGGGTTTAATCCTTGGCATCCCATATGGGCCCCAGTACTCCCATCAAGAGTGATTCGTGAGCTCAGGTCCAGGAGTAACCAGAAACTAGATCTGTCATTTTCTAAGTCTTGCATTTATAAAACAGTATTTCTCTTTTCGGTCTTAAATTTGAAGCAAGTTTTTCTTAAACAAAACACTACATCCCTTGCACATTAACATACATAGAATGATATGTAGCCTGTTTGAGAAGTTGCTATTAATAAGGAATATAGCATCTCTCTCTCAAGACAATGGTGTGAGCTCACAAAACTTCTATGATTCATTTTTATCTTACCTCCATAATTAAGGATAAAATTTTAAACCTGTTTATATGCTACACTGCAAAAAAAAAAAGTTACAGAAGAGAAGGGAGGGAAGTAAGGAAGTTCTGACTTCAAAAAATGTTAAATAAAGTTTGTTTTCAGGGATAGGGGTTGGATGGAGGGGGTGTGTGATCTCACAAGCAGTGCTCAAACTGTGGACCATTCACAGAGATCTTGATCAATAATAGGGCTCCAGAAAGTGCTGAAGTTCAAACCCTGTGGTGCTAGAGAATACTGATGTCACTCCTGCAATGCACAGGGGACAGTCAGAGATAAGACTGGAGTCAGGCACATGCAGGGCATGTTCCTTAATCCCAATACTATCTCTCTAGCCCTAAATAAAGGCACTCATCTAGATATATTGGGCTTTTTCAAAGAAAGAAAAATGATTATTTTATATATATTTAAAAACAGAAACTAAATATATTTTAATTTTAAATATTAAGATATTTGTATTCTAAATGAATGTTTCATTCATAAAATGCCTTTATACCTTGTTTTTCTTATGTAAATCTCTTGATGACATAAAATAAAGTTTTTTAGGGGCCGGAGAGATAGCATGGAGGTAAGGCGTTTGCCTTGCATGCAGAAGGACGGTGGTTCGAATTCCGGCATCCTATCTGGTCCCCCGAGCCTGCCAGGAGTGATTTCTCAGCATAGAGCCAGGAGTAACCCCTGAGCATGGCCGGGTGTGACCCAAAAACCAAAAAAATATATACACATATAGGTTTTTTAAATATGCACTGAAGCATATTGATCCTTTTCTTCCCAGAAGTAAAGACTTTTAGATGCAATAAAATATTATACTTTTTTGATTACCAGATGACATGTATAAATAAAAAATTAAGTCAATTTTTTTACCTGTTTCTAGAGCTCTTTTTTTGGAATTAATGTCAGTATTGAGTAGGGGTGAAATAATGTAAGGAAAAAGAATAAGAACTATGGAATAGATTTTTTTAAATTCAATTTGACAAAATTGATTTACCATTTTCTATGTAGATGCAAATGTTACTTGTATCCTAACATCTCAGCTTTTATATTCTTTTCTTCTCTTCATCCAAAATGATTATAGTTTCTAAAACAGCAGAATTACAGAAAAATATCTGGTAAAGTTTATATTGATGTCAGAAGTCAACTCTGGGACCAAAAGTGTATGCAACTTCATTCAACACCCAGCCCACTCAAGAAATTTTCACCATATGCCTCAGCATAGAGTTGACCTGTTTTAGATTGGGTCAGTTGAAATCCTTGGTGACTTCATTAATTCCTCTATACATTTTTCATATAAAGCAGATGAGCTCATAATTCCTAAATAAACTCTTATGTTCTGAATTATTAGGCAAAAATTCCACTTGAATACACATATCACTTCCATATTTATTGTAATGAAGATAAAAAGCATTAATATTACTTGAAAAATGATCAATTTGCATGGATTGTAAATAAATCACTGTACTTCATACATTCTTCACCTGTGATGGATTTCTCTTCTGTGTAAGACACTTAAATGAATCTGGCAATGTACTGCTCACCTTGTGGGTCTTAGATATCAACTTGCTATTACAGTGATGTGAAAGCAAATAATGTCACTTCCTCAATGTAATTACGGTACCAAGTTTGTCATTAGTTGATTGACATTGGCATGAAAAAGCTTGGAATCAAGAGAATATATGTTTTACTGCCAGCTGAGCTATTTCCCTTGATTCCTTTCAACATGGCGCCTAATTTGTCTAGACCTTTTTTCATTTATCAAATTATAAAATTGTTCAAGTGTTAGTTGATTTCTGGGAGGTTTTTGTTCTCTGATCTTTATGCTCCTCTTTGAGTTTCCTACTAACAACTTTTAATATGATTTGAGTTCTAGAGCAGTATATAGCAAGTATTTGTTTATTGGCTTCATTATCACTATATTTCCATTCATTTGGTCCTATTTCTTTGTCTTGGTGTTAAATCATGTGTATTCTGTTTGTGAAGCATTTTCAGGTTGCATACTTTAGCTTATACTTTGGGTTTATCAGAAAAGAAAGACATTTTTTTTCCATGAGCCTCATTAGAACAAACCCTTTGGTTTATGTGTGAAAACAAAATCACTTGTCATACACATAATTACATTGATTTTGTGATGCCAAGGGAAACAAGGTTCTGATGGGTGTCTTAAACTTGAAACACAACCCAGTTATTTCTAATTGAAGTTGAACATTCAGAAGGCCAGTTCCTCAAGTGAGCTCACTTCCCCAACGTTCTTTGCTATACATATGACTTTTCCTCTGACTATCTGACACTACCTCAGAATTTTTTCCCTTTGGTTTCTTTTCTATTTCAAAAAGTTTTCATTTTCTTGATGTCAAAATTAATGAAAATAGTTCCATCTGTTTATTACAGAATCTTTAAGAAAAAAAGACATAATATTACATTTAAGTGTCTTCTCCCCTAAATCACCAGGGTTCCCTTCTCTGTTTTGTACCTTTTGGAAATTCTGAATTCTGTCTTGCCTTGCTGACTCTAATTCTTTTTTAATCTGGATATGAATTAATGTGTGAATCCTAAATTTGGACTCTTGTGTGAATGTAAATTCTGTTTATGATTTACTCATTCTCATACTTGAATATTGAATGTGAAAACCTTACTAAATGATTGACTCTGAGATAGAGGTTATTTCCTAGTGCAAAGAGAGATGGAACCACAATGACCAAATCTGACTTCTTTTTTTCATATGCTGTAACCCTTTGCCCTCACTTCAACACCCCCCTTCTCCCCCAAGCAGTTACCCTCTGGTGGAAGCCTGCAGCTTTCTTTGTTTGTTTCTTTAATTATACAGACAGTAGGATCTGCATCCTTACTAGCATATAGAAAAATCAGAGAAACAATGCAACCAACTGTGTAAGTATTTTTTAATTTATTCTTTAGATCCATGTTTTTTAAAAAAAAATCTAGAAAAAAAACATGAACATAGCACATGAACTCATAACATAAATGGAGATTCTTAGTATAGAAATTGTATCATTTGAGTGAATATATTCCTGTTGTAAGCATGCCAGTTAGTACATGCCCCTAAGGCTATTAAGTGAACATTAACGATGATCTTTGTACAAAGTGGGTCATTAATGTCAATTAAAACTACATCAGGATTTGGCCATAGAAAAATGGTGACCATAAAAAAATCAGATCTATTGAACAAATATCAATCCATTGTTGCTTAATTTCACTCCTTAGGCATTTAAAGGTAATATTTTGTGACACAACCCTGAGTGAAACTGAAAATAAGAATTGAACTCCTTAAAATTTATTTTCCAGTACAAGAAAGAATATGTCACAATGCTTTGTCTGTCTGACATAATCAAATTAAGACAGAATGAAAATATTTTCATGTTTATATTCGAAAGAATTTTTATAAGCCCACTGTACTCACACTGTTACTTGATGTTATTTTCAAATTCAGCCAGCATTTATTGAGTACCTGCAATATGCCAGGCTGTGGGGATATTAAAATCATTGTGGGGGGTCTGGCGCAATAGCACAACTGTAGGACGTTTGCCTTGCAAGCTGCCGATCCAGGACGGACCTTGGTTCAATCCCTGGCGTCCCATATGGTCCCTGAGCCTGGAGAGATTTCTGAGCACATAGCCAGGGGTAACCCCTGAGTGTCACAGGGTGTGGCCCAAAAATGCAAAAACAAACAAAAATCAAATCAAATCATTATGGGGCCGGAGAGAGGGAGAGGAGGGAGGGAGAGGAGAAAGAAGGAGAGAGAAAGTACAAGTTAAGGTGCTTGCCTTGCATGTGGCCTATCCAATTTGATCCATGGCACCAAGTATGGAATCTCAAGCACCTCTAGAGTGAACCCTGTTACATGCTAACAACGAGCACCCGATACTCAGTATAATGGTACTTTGGTGGTGGATACAGTGTGGGAGCATTTATCTGAAGAAGTCTGAAATTCTTCTCCTAAAACAATGCATTCATAGAAACCAATGTTATTTCCATTAAAAAAATTTATTTAAGTAACATCATGGCATGAATGTCACTGTCCATAGATAACTTCCAGTGACTTTAGAAAAAGTCTCTCCATCAGATTAGAAGACAGATCCTTGTTATGTCTCTTGAATCCCCTCTCAACTTTCTATCTCCCTCTCCTTTCACATTTAATTCCAGCCATATAAGGTCTTTCTAAGGAATGCTGGGATTGCCCCCACCTTGGAGTACTTTTTATCACATTAGTTACACAGAGCTGCTTACTCTACAGGCTTGCCTCACCTTCCAGCTATGCATTTGGCTGTCTCAACTCACTTTTTTTTTCTTTTTTTTCTTTTTGGTTTTTGGGCCACAACTGTTGATGCTCAGGGGTTAGTCCTGGCTATGTACCCAGAAATTGCTCCTGACTTGGGGACTATATGGGACACTGGGGATTGAACCGCAGTCCGTCCTAGGGTAGGGCGTGCAAGGCAGATGCCACCGCTTTGGCCCCAACTCACTTATTTTTATTTTAGATACTGACTCACAATAATACTGGTAAGAATAGGATTTTATGCATACAGTATTCAACACCACACCCTCATCTTGTCCCTTGACACCTAGAGGCTCCCTACCTCAAACCATCCCTCCTCTTTTATCCCCTATAAGATCAATTCTATAGGCCAGTTTTCAGGTTATATTGCCATTGGCCATTTATTATTTCCTTACTATGTTTGTGTATTCTACATATGGGAAAGATCATTCTATGCCTTTTCCTCACTTTCTAACTTAACTCAGTGTGATACTCTCCAAATACATTTATATAATAAAGTCATATAGAAAATTGCACTATCTTTTTTATGGCTGAGTAGTATTTTAGTGTGTATATTTACCATAGTTTTTTTATCTAGTCACCTGTTCCTGGGCATGGATTGTTTTCAGATTTTAGCTATTTGTTAATAGTGCTACTGTGAATACAATGTGTCTTTTTTAAATAGTTTTTGGGGGTCAATGCCAAGAAGTGGAATTGCTGAAGCTCATTTCTTAGTTTTTTGAGAAGTGTTCATATAGTTTTCTAAAGAAGTTGAATCAATCAGTATTTCCACCAGCAATGAATGAGAGCTCCTTTTTTCCCACATCCATGCCAACATTGGTTGGTGTCATTCTTTGTGATATATGCCAGCCTCAATTCTGTGAGGCTATATCTCATTGTTGTCTTACTTCAAATTTCCCCAATGATAAATGATGTACAGTATTTTTCATATACCTAGTGACCATCTATATATCTTCTTTGAGGAGTTCAGTCTATCATCTCTTCCCGTTTTAATGAGATTTTCCCCATTACATTTTACAAATGCTTTATGTTTTGTTTAGTAATCCTTTGTCAAATGAGTGGTATACAAATATGTTCCTCAGTCTGTGTGCTATCTTTTATTCTTTTGGGGGGGTATTTATTTTTTGGTAAGAATCTTCTTCATTTAATGTAGACCTATTTTTTATTTTTGCTTCCACTTGCTTAGCCAATGCATCAAAGTCAATAACATAATATACCATAGCAATATGGGGAAAATATAAATTATATGATTATATTAATAGAATTAAAAATGCTTTTATAAAACTGACACCTCTCTCTCCCTCTCCTCCTCTCCCTCTCTCTCTCTTCTCTCTCTCTTCTCCCTCTCTCTCTCTCTCTCTCTCTCGCTCTCCCTCTCTCTCCTCTCACTCCTCTCTCTCCTCCCTCTCCTCTCCCTCTCCTCTCTCCTCTCTCCTTTTTTCCCCGGGCCTGGCTCTTTACTAGCGTTGCCGAATATCTCTCTCTCTCTCTTTTTTTTTTTTTTTTTGGTTTTTGGGTCACACCCGGCGGTGTTCAGGGGTTACTTCTGGCTGTCTGCTCAGAAATCGCTCCTGGCAGGCAGGGGGGACCATATGGGACACCGGGATTCGAACCAACCACCTTAGGTTCTGGATCGGCTGCTTGCAAGGCAAACACTGCTGTGCTATCTCTCCGGGCCCGACAAATATCTCTTAATAAACCCAAGGCACTACTAGTTCAGTTTATAAGTCCTGGGCCCTTTTCCCTAGAGATTTCAACTCAGTGGGTCTGGAATGCGGCTAGGAATTTGTTGTTGGCAGTTTCTCCACTAGAAACGTTTCTGAGGAGATTAGTTCGATATGCATCCTAACCCCTCCTCCACCCTTGTCCCTGTGCAAAAAAAAAAACTGACACCATTCATATTAAAAATTTAATAAAATAGGTATAAAAGGAAATTTTCTCAATATAGCAGAAACTATTTACCATGCAAATATCATACTCGGTGGTAACATCATTACTAATTCAAACAATATCACCTTCAACTATTCTCAATGGTGAAAAAATGAAACTCCTTCCTCTAAGATTAGGCATAAGCCAAGGTTTCTCACAATTACCACTATTATTCAATATAGTATTGGAAGTTCTTGCCATAATTAGGTAAGAAAGATATATTAACTGTATATAGATTAGAAAAAGGAATAAAACTATCAATATTTGCAGAAGACATAGTTCTATACTTAGAAAATACTACAGATCCTACAAAAAAAAAGTCTTAGGAACTGTAACAGTAAATTTGTAGATTTACACAGTAATGTCACTGGCTTCAGAATCAACACACAGAAATCTATGGCATTTCTATATGCAAACAGTGAAATAAAAGAGAAAGCAAAAAATATTCAAACTTGGTCCTCAACAAAATAAAATAAAAGTTCCTTGGAATCAGCTAAACAAAACACGTGAGAGACTTACACAACAAAAACTATAAATAACTACTACAGGATTAAGAGAAAAAACAATCAAATGAAAACATATTCCTTATAAAGGATATTAGGATTGATAGGTCCAGATGAAAATCCTATCCAAGGCACTACACAGATTGAGTCAGACCCTATAAAAATTACATGTAACATTTTTTAAAGACATAAACCAAAATCCACTGGTTTATATGGACTAATTTTTTAAAAACCAAAGATCCCAAAGAAATTCTAGAGAAAAAGATGGGAAATTTCTTTTTCCAACTCTAAATTATACTATAAAGTCTTAGTAACCAAGACACTGTGATGCTGAAATAAAGATTGATTCTCATATCAATAGATTAGAATTGAAAGCCCAATGACAGATTCTTAGATATACAGGCAGTTAATCTTTGACAAAGACGCAGAGTACATGGGAAGCAAGGAAAATATCTTCAAAAATTAGTGTCAGAAACCGTCATATGTTAAAAAATAAACTCAGGCCCCTATCTCACACAATGCACAAAATTCAATTTAAAATTGATTTTGTTTCGATTTATTTGGGGGCCACACTTGAAAGTACACAGGTTGTATTCCTGCCTCCATGCTTATGGATCACTCCTGGTAGCCCTCATGAGTTTATATATGGTGTTGGGGTTGATTGCTGTTAAGTTTCAGGCAAGAGCAATACCTCACTCACTGTACTATTTATTTCTCTATCCCCAATGGATTAAAAACCTAGATATCCAACCTGAATCCATAAATTATATCACAGAAAACATAGGCAGAATCTTTTGTGTCATTGAGTCTAGGGTCATGTTCCTATGATCTAACTTTTTTAAATATTTGATCAGAAATCTTAATAAAGCCTTTCCTGATCATTCTATTTAAATATTAGGCAAAAGAGAGAATTTTTTTTTTGCCTCTTTCTGTAATGGTACTTGTCCTTTCTACTCAGATTTACTATAAATAATAATCCATAATAATACTTATCTTCCCATATGTAACGATATTTTTGATTGTTTTTTTTTTGTTTGTTTGTTTTTTGGGTCACACCCGGCAGTGCTCAGCGGTTATTCCTGGCTCTATGTTAGAAATCACCCCTGGCAGGCACAGGGGACCATATGGGATGCCGGGATTCGAACTATCAACCTTCTGCATGAAAGGCAAATGCCTTACCTCCATGCTATCTCTTCGGCCCTGTAACTAATTCTTTAAACATGTTGTTTATTGTCTATATTTCCCTTACTAGATATAATATTAGCAAAGTCAGAGTTTTAGTGTATCTTGTTGGCTACTAATCCCCAATGATTGAAACAGTATTTATCTTTAAATTGGCACTCAATAAACATGTATTATGTATGTGGGTAGATGGATGGATGAATCAGAGGATCAAAGAAATTCATTGACTAGGGGCCGGAGAGATAGCATGGAGGTAAGGCGTTTGCCCTTCATGCAGGAGGTCATCGGTTCAAATCCCGGCGCCCCATATGGTCCCCCGTGCCTGCCAGGAGCAATTTCTGAGCCTGGAGCCAGGAATAACCCCTGAGCACTGCCGGGTGTGACCCAAAAACCACAAAAACAAAAACAAAAAAAAAAAAGAAATTCATTGACTAAACATATTGAATGTTCCTTGGAATATTAATTTTATAATGCATGTTAAGATGAATATTTGGAATCCCAGTTACAAAATTCTGAATATTGAACTCTTAACTTTTACCAGGTTATGAGGTATCTTTCACAGGAAGTTTTCAAAGAATACCAAGAAATTAATGATTAAGTTAATCCAATCAATTAATTAATGATTAAGATAATCCAAAGTTGTGAGTGCAGACCATTCTTATAGCAGGTTTCAGACTCAGACTATGTCTGTTGAAGTGTCCAAAACACTGACCACCATTACAAGAGTCTGGGATGCCTCTTCAGTTGTTTATTAATGATGGTGATAAAATCCTTTATTCCTTTCATAACACAAATTTATATTGTTGAGACAGGTAATTTTCAAAAGCATATGCCAAGTGTCACATTACAGTTGAATTTTTCAGCCTGGAGGTTTTCTTTGTAAAGAAAAACTGAAAACCTTAATGAAAGCTTTTGGCCAAAGGCCCTGAACATACCAATATCTTTAAATATTTGTATCTTGACTGAAGAAAAAAAAAAAACAAGACTCAGGAAGGGAAGTAATATAGTTCCACATCACAAATTAATGAGCAGATGCTGCACATAATGAGAACTTTACAGTAAACCCACTTTTTTTTTAACTAGTATTATGTATGGTTTCTAATAAACATTGAAATTTTTGTTCCTTGGAAAAAAACTGTTGCCTAATAAGGTCACCTTACATACTAAGATACAGGATGACCCCATGCTAGGTGGATGTTCAAAATATAAACATTACTTTCCTGCTTCTAGGTAATATGGTTAGGTGGGTTCAATAGAGAAATTAGGAGAAAAATAAACCCTGTGACTTTTTATTAAATTATATTCCTCTAATTCTCATCAACATAGACAGACTATGAGCATAGAAAATGGGAGTATTAGAGCAAGTCTGAGTGCACAAAAGTTTTGCTTTTACCATTCTGGAATACCTTCAAAGTATTTTGACATGCTATTAATAGTACAATGTAATGATTTTAACTCAAATTTTGTCTTATTCCAAATTAACAAATATTTGTCCAATAACCAAAACTTTTCCTCAAAAAATACAGTATATTATCAGCATAAGGATTTTGCTTTTCTTCTTAGGCTATTTTCATTTGTTTCTTCTGCATCCTTTTAATGGGAATTATAGGTCTCTTGAAAGGTAAGGATGAAGTTCACAAATCTGACCTGCACACAGTAACAAAATTATTTGAAATTCAGGATTTTGCTTCTCCTTGCTTAGGGAAAAAAATCCCTATTTCACACTTAACCCAAATCATTTGCCATTCATACACAAGGAATCAGACATATAATGCAGTTTAACATACTAACTTCTCTACTTGCCATCAACTTTTACCCTGTCTTGTTTCAAACTAGTGTGATTTTTCAACTTTTCTCAGTTCTTCGTTTTTAATGCTTGTGACATTTTTTCTGAATTGCTTCCAAATCAGGGGTCAGAATCTGCCATTGATATTTATATGCACAATGAAAAGCTACTGAAGAGTTCATGATTAAACCATTTATGCACCTGATTTTCATTTCAACCATATCCCAGTCATTGGAGCCAAACAAATGATTAGCTTCGGCTAGAAAAACTCAGTGCTCCATAGCTTTATCATAATTTGCATGCAAGATCTTGCTGAATGAAAAATTGTACCTAAATACTAGTCTAGATGAAAATATTTACTCTTTTTTTCCAGCGATGCAGAAGACCACAAACCTTTGAAAAAAGGCAGTCGAACACCTTCAGACAGAACTGTGAAAAAAGAAGACAGCGATGATAGCCTTGTTGATTATGGAGAAGGGGTGAATGGTCAGTTCAATGAAGATGGCTCCTTTATTGGACAATACAGTGGTAAGAAGGAGAAAGAACCAGCTGAAGGCAATGAAAGCTCAGAAGCACCTTCTCCTGTCAACGCCATGAATTCCTTTGTTTAATTTGTAAACTCTTTGCCAATAGCCCATTTCTCTGGAATGTTTATCTTAAGCACTTGTTTGTCATCTTTCTCATACTATGAACATAGATGCAGTCTTTTCTGCTGTATGTTAATATTATGAGAACTAATCGGAAGAAGAATGAAACTCAGTTAAATGAAACATTGATGTGAACTACAGTACAAAGTGGATACTTTTTCTTTGTTTTGTTTTTGACTACACCCAGCAATGCTCAGAAGTTACTCCTGGCTCTGCACTCAGGAATTACTCCTGACAGTGCTCGGGGGACCATATGGGGTGCCAGGCATTGAACCTGGGTCGGCCACATGCAAGGCCTTACCTGCTGTACTATATCTCTGGCTCTGGATACTTTTTTATTCCAAATAGGTATTCTTGATTTTCTCAGAACTGGTAACATCAACAGATTGTGTTATTTCTTCTTAAGGATACCATTCAATATGATGCATGAAAATGCTACACAGCTAAACAACATACCAGTGTATGTTGTTAAAAGTATGATTTGTACTATCCTCAGCTGAACCCCTAAATATGAATTCCGTTTTCATTGTCAAGAGTGTCACTGTAGTGTTCTCTAGAACTTCAATGTCTTTGTGGACATTGTTGTGAATTGGTGACTCTATGTTTAGCTGTCAGTAGTCTTTTTGGAGGACTGTTAGAAACAGTATGTACATTATATACTTGCTAAAAAGGAAATTATGACAGTTCCATTTTCTGATGCTTACTGAGACTCTGTTACCTGCTCTTTGCTCCTGTTACTCTGTAGACATCTTAATCTCCCGGGTATTATTACACAACCACAGTGTTCTATCTATTTACATCATTTCTATGTTCAGTTGTTTTAGGCATAAACAATATGTATTGCAGTGAATTTGGCATTTGTGCCATATTGAAAGAACTGAAAAATTATCACTCAAATTTCAAAAAAAATTGAATTTTCAGAAAGCACAGGGCAAGACACAAGCAGTGCCTTCAGACAATAAGCATTCTTAATATAATGCTTCCTGTATCATTCGGTACAGTTGACTTGGAGTCCTAGATTACTGTCATGTTTAAAAAGTAACTTTTAAAAAGCAAAGCAAAGATTATGAAAACTGCAATTCTGAAAAAAAGAGAAATATGAAAATAAAATGAATAAGATAGTTTTTAGGAGCATTTCCCCTCTGGACACAAAGAAAAGCTTAATCACCAACTGGAGTACATGATGATTTTGTGGTCTCTTATGGTTCCTATTAAAAATAAGAAAGATTTCAATAGGATAGAAAATTTAATGAAACATAAATTGTGCTAAAACAAAATATAGACAAAAGTATGCCAGCAGAAATATATTCTCTAATTCTCTTGATATGTGGCAGCTTCTGAAACTCTGCACAGCATTCGACTGTGTGTACTCAAATTGGTACAGACCCATTTTCGAATTGAAAAATCAGGCAAGTGCTAACAAGGCCAACAGTTAAAGGGATTACATTTGCAGTTTTAAAAATAAGCATATGTATCCTATCATATCCATTAATAATAGTACATGGTTTACCTCCAAATACAAAATTCTGTGACAACCTATGGTTGAAGGAATGCACAGTTTCATTTGCCAATAAATTGGTTTTTCATAACTTGCATCAAGTTTAATTTTAAGTAAATCCTTTTATATGTAGATATTTTGTTGAATTTGTAAATACACTTAAAGTATAGATGCTATATGCTTTTAGGTGTTACATGCAAATATACATGCAAACAATGTCATGTTGTACCGTATAAGAAATAAGCTAATTAGCGCAGTGTGTGGGATTGGAACACATCTGCTGCAATACTATTTGAGTTACTTCCCCTTTTTGCCATGAAACTGAAATAATGAAATGTTCTCCATATTGACAGCAGTTTTCCCGGTGAAATCTTCAGAGCTTTGCCTAGGCTCCCTAGGCCTTGTCAACTGGCATTTTTGATAATATAGGTAAAGCACAGTTTAAGGAAATTTCAGGTAACAGTGACCCTGAATACTTTCATGTCTCCATATTTGCTTTTTATAGGCCATCCTTTCTATGGAAATACAAAACTACAAAATAGTCTTGCTTTGATATCAGAGAGCACAAAGATAAAAGTGACTAAATTTGCCAATATTTGAGGGGGAACGATAAAAGTACAGTTTTTCTCTTCCATAATGGTAGATTCTAAGTTTATCAGTGCATGAAGGGGTCACTTCTGTCATAGTGCAAAAGATTTTTGTATTAAGAATTGAATGTGGTTTTAAAAGTCTCTCCTTTGTAATTGATCATGTTCCTAGTGGAGTGTGACTGTGCAAGTAATGCGATATGTAACTGTGCAGGCAGATGTGACTGGACTTTCATCAAAAAGTAACTGTAACTATTAAACACTTTTGACCTCTCTGTGATTGTTAACTCTTTCAAACGTGTATTTCATAACACTTTGAAAATAGCACAAACATTGCTGTTTTATTTTTAAGAGTAGAGAAAATCAGACAAAACTAAGATCCATGTAAAAACAAGGCTAATGGTAACTGGAAAGAATACAGTGGGTAAATTGCTCACCTTACTAATCATCTGACCCATGTTCAATCCCTGCAACCCCACAGGGTCCCATAAGCTCTACCAGGAATCATCCCTGAACACAGAGCTAAGAATAAGCCCTGGTAACAGCTGAGTATAGCCCCCTAAACAAACAAAACAATTATTTTATTAAAAACTAGAACATATCAAAAATTTTTATAAAAAGTAGAAGTAGATATTAGCAGACCTTTGAGAAACAGTTCAAGAAATTAGGTGTTTCTTTCCTGATTTTCCACAGGCCTAGGTCCCCTGTTGGCCTGTACCTCCACCCTCCTCACCTTAGGCAACGTGGATTCCTTCTTAACCTCTCCCACTAGATGATTTACAAGGTGATTTTTAAGTGTTTCCTGTGTGTGTCTTCTGTTTCTTTCTCTCTAGCCCTGTCCCCACCTCAAAAATGTCTAGTCTATAAATAGCCACGGCCTGGTTTTTCCCTAACTTCCACCACTGGCCTTTCCTCCTGTCCCAGCACAGGAGGATATTTGGGTAACAGCATGTTAAAGAAGAGCAACAGTAAATACAACAGTATTGGGTGATACAACAGTAGGTGATATTTTGATCATGGAGAACCTATATTTCTGAAGAGCAAATTAGGATCTGGTCCACATCACACTGGAGACCTCAATCTTCAGCCTCTCTACACGTCGCTGACCACTCTGCTTAGTGGCAGGGCCAGTGGATGGCGACTCTTACCACAGGAAGCATTGGAGCATTGATGCCTTCATATCCCAACCATTTATAATGACTCTGATTTTACTTGATTCATAATTAAATAGCCATAATTTACACAAAGTTATTGTTGGTTGAATTTGAGACACATATATGTTTTAGCAGCACTCCCAACATCATCTTCCTGAATACCCCCATGCTTAAGACCTTGGCAGCACGTTTAAAATTTTGGTTGTTGTAGTTTGGATCTCAAGCTTTACAGTGACTCTGGTTCACTTTTAACAACTGGTTCTGAAAAAAAAAAATGAGTAGGACTGACAATGCCCCTCCCTAAATCAAGCAAAATCTCTTTCCTGGGGTGTTTTTTGTTGTTTTGTTTGTTTGTTTGTTTGTTTGTTTGTTTTTTCCTGCAAATTACCTCTAGAGGGCTCCCATGATTTGCTCAGAGTAAAGCACACCTCAGGAAACTTCAGTCCAGAGAAACTGTAAAACCTCTTTTGATAATCAGACTAGTCTGAAATGCAGAGATGAATGCTCGATGCCACCAGTAAGTAGGACCGGGAGCAGGGATGAAATTGTCACGTTTAGGTTTTCACAACTTCTAGAATGTAACTTATTGTCACCTGAGCCCAGGAAATCTTCTCTTGGCTTGTTCACAGATGTGTAAATATACTGAGTTTTCCCCCTTCTATGAGAGACCTTTGAATCCCATAATTCTCCACCCAAATTCTCCACCTCTTTACCATTTTTCTCCTCCACTTCATGTTCATAAGGGTTAAAAGAATACCAAGAAAAATGAGGATAATCACATGCTATTTGTCAGACCGTGTAGTCTTTATTTTTTCTATACATTCAAAAGTTAGTTTCACTGTCTGATAGACAGTTTTTCTTTCATTAGCTAGATGTTATCTGAGTGAATGAGTCTACAAACCCTTCATTTTTCTAATCAGGATTCTTAGTTTCTAATAATGGCTCGCCCACCCCACTTTGTCTCTGATGTAATTATCTGAGATGTAACCTGGGTTCAAGAGATGTTTAAGCAATTCAGACAATTCTAATGTGCAACCAAGAAGAAAACCAATGTAAAGAAACAGCACATTACTAAGCCATAAGTATTTATTGGAGTGTTTTGAATGCAATTTTCCATATAAATGATCTCAAAATCTCTTGTAGTTTTTTTAAAAAAAAAAAGAAGAAGAAGAAGAAGAAAAAACTGGGGTTGGCCTTTGCCTTGTATGTGCTAACCTAGGGCAGACCAAAGTTCAATCCCCCAGCGTTCCAAATGGTCCCCCAAGCCAGGAGTAATTTCTAAGCACATAGCCAGGAGTAACCCCTGTGTGTCACCAGGTGTGTCCCCCAAAAGGAAAAATTGCCCCTACATATATGACTGGTTGTAATATAAAATTGGAAACCAGTTTTGTGGTTTCTTAAATGTCACATTTAAATTTACTATATGACCCAGAAATTCCACCTCTAGGTATATACTTAAATTAAAAAAAAAATAGGTCAGCAACCAGTCTTAGACATAAATGCTCATGAAGTCAAAAGCTGATTTAAATCCCCTGGGTACTGGATTAAACAAAATGTGACTTAAACACAATTAAATGGAGTTTACCTATAATTCAATGAAATAATGAAATACTATTTTAATTTTGTTAAGCACTAATACATTGTTACAATATAGAGAACCCTTCAAAACATCATCCTGGGTCAAGGAGATAGCTCAAAGGGCTAGAGGACGCAAACAGAGGGTCATGGTGTCTCCAGAAGTAGCTCCCAAACTTCTAGAAGTAGCCTTCCAGAAAAGCACAAAGTATGTGGGCAGAGGGATTACATTCTTCCTTGTTCTCTCTGATGTGCAAAAAGGAGCAGCATGGTGGTGCTATGGACTGTGACGTCTGGCTGTTTCTTTCTCCCTGTCATAAACTGGCCTCAGCACCTAGGTTAGCCTTCTAGAAAAAGTCTGCCAGAAGTTCTCCCACTCAACCCAGTCCTGCAATGGGTACACAATGTCAGATATAGGGATCTGCATGTTGGTTCTAGCTCTCCTGGAGAGGTCTCTAAAGCCTGAGTCTTAATCCGTATGTCTGGTGATCAGGCACTTCACAGTCTTTTCTGAATCTTAACTTCTCTGTGTTTCTACTTCATTTCTACTTTCTTATCTGTGCTCATTTTATTCTCAGCCTTTGGCCTTCCTTCTTCTTCCCTTGTCTTTCATCTTTACTCTCCTGGATCAAAACAGTACCCTGTCCCAGTTTTCAATTCTTCATCCAAGTAAAGGTCTAATTGACAGGCCAACATAAATTCATTACGTATAAGCATCTTGAGTTGTTTGGTCCTCTTCAGAACTTTCTTTCCACATCCAATCTCAGCAAATGAGACTCAGGTTGGCTGAAGCAGCTCTCATACTAGTTATTGGCTTTCCTTCCCAAACCAACAGCTATTCCATTTTTTCCCAAAAATTATCAATAGCATAGCACATAGCTCTACTTCCAATCTCCCCACTTTGCTGATTTTTCTTCTGTTACCCAAATGTCACTCAGGAGAACAGGCTTGCAAACTATTGTTTAAAGAATGGGGGTGTGTAGGGACCGGAGAGATAGCATGGATGTAAGGCATTTGCCTTGCATGCAAAAGGATGGTGGTTCGAATCCCGGCATCCCATATGGTCCCCCGAGCCTGCCAGGAGTGATTTCTGAGCATAGAGCCAGGAGTAACCACTGAGTGCTGCCAGGTGTGACCCAAAAACCAAAAAAAAAAAAAAAAGAAAAGAAAAGAAAAGAAAAGGGGTGTGGGGATAAATGGGCCTTCCCAGGCAATAGCAATCTCTGTGCTTAGATAGCCCAGCTCTGTGGTAGAAGAAAAATCAAGCAGGTTGAGAACTTAAGCCCTGTAAAATCATGCTCCAACAAATGCATATTTGTTAAATAAAACTTTACCCATCACAGTTGTGCCTTCATGCCTGCACCTTATCTTTGGCAAATGGGATTGATCCATCTCTTCACTGGAAATGCACTAGGATATCATGACAATCTAGATGAGTGAAAGAAGTAGAATGCCTGTCTAGAATATAGGCAGGGATTGAGAAGGAAGAAGATAGGGGGCATTAGTGGTGGGAATGTTGCACTGGTGAAGGGGAGTTTTCTGTTTAGGACTGAAACCCAGCTACAATCATGCTTGTAATTGTGGTGCATAAATAAAGATTTTATTAGAAAGAAAGAAAGAAAGAAAGAAAGAAAGAAAGAAAGAAAGAAAGAAAGAAAGAAAGAAAGAAAGAAAGGAAGGAAGGAAGGAAGGAAGGAAGGAAGGAAGGAAGGAAGGAAGGAAGGAAGGAAGGAAGGAAGGGAAGGAAGGAAGGAAGGAAGGAAGTAAGGAAGGAAGGAAGGAAGAGAAAGAAGGAAGGAAGGAAGAAGAAGAAGAAGAAAGAAAGAAAGAAAGAAAGAAAGAAAGAAAGAAAGAAAGAAAGAAAGAAAGAAAGAAAGAAAGAAAGAAAGAAAGAAAGAAAAAAGGAAGGAAGGAAGGAAGGAAGGAAGGAAGGAAGTGTTGTGTTAAATAAATAACGATGGGGCTGGATGGTGAAGGATGCCATCCAGCCCACGTGGCTCTGCAACCTCCATGCAGCCGGCGAGTTCCAGGCCCAGGTGAAATTACTCACTCACACGCAGCCATCAGGAAGAATCATCTTTATTCATGCCCTTGCCACCACAGGTGTGTGGCCTATGTCAACCTTTTAAGCACAGCTATATTTTGCTAGCCCTGCATCTTATCTCCTGTTAGCCATCTTCCCTTTGGGCTCCATGCGGCCCAAAGATCCAAAAGCCAGGAAGCCAAGCCGGGCCAAGAGAGAAACGGCAAAAGGCCCGAATCCCCTGGCTCAGAGGTTTATCTATCCTTTTCCAGACCCCTCCCAGAAATGGGAGGTCTTGCAGGTAGTTACACCTATTATCCGGTTCCCAAGACCCCTCCCAGATATGGGTGGGTCTTAGGGTCTTTGCACCCAACTTCAGGGTTTTAGCTAGGTACACCAACATTTCCTCCTTTTCTTAATATTTTTATGCACCAACGTAATAGAGTGAAAATTAATATACCAGCCCTTTTCAAAAACATATCATTTGCAAAATATACTTTACACCTGTAACCTAAAATTCTATTAATGCTTTTTTACCAAGCACTATTTTGGAACTTTCATGTTCCTATATTTTTAAACTATATTGGGGGAACTTTATTGTTCCTATAACTTTTCTATACACAAGTACTGCAGCATACATGCATAACATACATTTTAAAAACAGGCTAAGTACATTAAAATACACAGTAAAACATTTTGCAATTGAAAATATTAACTTTGAAAGACAACAAAACACATTTAAATCATAAAGAAAATGACTAAGACAAAGATGCAGGTGGTTAGAAATTAGATGTTAAAATGGGCTAATCTGTATTACCTCCCTTATATTTTTATTTTTTAACCACTAACTAATTAAAACTTATTCCATCACCAACTATGAGTAAAATATTACTACCCACTAATTTTCTACACCTAAAACCATAGTTTAGATTAATTTGTCCCACGCTGATTTCACCACGTGGCTTTTGTAAACTTTTAAAGTTCAGATGTTGGTTTGTCCCACGCTGATCTTACCACGTGGCTTTCTTTCGTAGTTCCAGGCTCCGCTGCCAGTTTGTGATCTGGAGCGAGGATTCCAGGTTTTTCGCTTTTCCGGGCAAAGCTGAGCCCAGCCAAGCCGATCCCAGCCGAGATTCCAGCCGAGCCGAGCCCAGCCGCTTGGAGCTTTTCGCAGCTTTTTTTTTTTTCTTTGGGCGCACTTTGCAAGCAAGTTTTCGGCCACTTTTCTGATGCTGGAGGGGCTTCACCGCTGCCTTATTTTTCCCTCCGGGCGCACTTTGGAAGCAGCTTATGGATGTTCAGAGTTTCAAGTGATTTAAACTAAAAGTTCAGTTCGAAATTTCCAAAGTCGAAATCCAAATTCAAGCCAAAGGTCATTTTTAGAAAATCAGTCCACTTTAAATACAGTCTTTTTTCTCCTCCGTTTCCAATTTAGACTTTTAATAAGTTTTTGAAGAGGCCGAGGTTTTTGGTTTTTGTAACAAAGTTTTAGTTCTGGGCCTTGGCCAGAGGTGGTGCAAGCTTTCACCTCTCTTGTTTTAATGGCCTTTGAACCCCCAGATGGGGTGTCGGCCATTTTTAAAAATGGTTGCACGTGGCCCAGGGTTTTGGGCTCAGTGCACCCGACAAGAGCCAAAATTAAACTGAAAAGCAGAAATGTTACCATTGTTGCTGGTTTCTTGGGTCCAGGATTCAGGTCAAAGTTCGGAGCGCCAGATGTTGTGTTAAATAATTAACAATGGGGCTGGATGGTGGATGATGCCATCCAGCCCACATGGCTCTGCCACCTCCATGCAGTCGGCGAGTCCCAGGCCCAGGTGAAATCACTCACTCACAGGCAGGCTTCAGGAAGAATCATCTTTATTCATGCCCTAGCCACCACAGGTGTGTGGCCTATGTCAACCTTTCAAGCATTCAGCAATATTTTGCTAGCCCTGCATCTTATCTCCTGTTAGCCATCTTCCCTTTGGGCTCCATGCGGCCCAAAGATCCAAAAGCCAGGAAACCAAGCTGGGCCAAAAGAGAAACGGCAAAAGGGCCGAGTTCCCTGGCTCAGAGGTTTATCTATCCTTTTCCAGACCCCTCCCAGAAATGGGAGGTCTTGCAGGTAGTTACACCTATTATCCGGTTCCCAAAACTCCTCCCAGATATGGGCGGGTCTTGGGGTACACCACAACAAAACAGTACCCTGTCCCAGTTTTCAATTCTTCATCCAAGTAAAGGTCTAATTGACAGGCCAACATAAATTCATTACGTATAAGCATCTTGAGTTGTTTGGTCCTCTTCAGAACTTTCTTTCCACATCCAATCTCAGCAAATGAGACTCAGGTTGGCTGAAGCAGCTCTCATACTAGTTATTGGCTTTCCTTCCCAAACCAACAGCTATTCCATTTTTTCCCAAAAATTATCAATAGCATAGCACATAGCTCTACTTCCAATCTCCCCACTTTGCTGATTTTTCTTCTGTTACCCAAATGTCACTCAGGAGAACAGGCTTGCAAACTATTGTTTAAAGAATGGGGGTGTGTAGGGACCGGAGAGATAGCATGGATGTAAGGCATTTGCCTTGCATGCAAAAGGATGGTGGTTCGAATCCCGGCATCCCATATGGTCCCCCCGAGCCTGCCAGGAGTGATTTCTGAGCATAGAGCCAGGAGTAACCACTGAGTGCTGCCAGGTGTGACCCAAAAACCAAAAAAAAAAAAAAAAAAAGAAAAGAAAAGAAAAGAAAAGGGGTGTGGGGATAAATGGGCCTTCCCAGGCAATAGCAATCTCTGTGCTTAGATAGCCCAGCTCTGTGGTAGAAGAAAAATCAAGCAGGTTGAGAACTTAAGCCCTGTAAAATCATGCTCCAACAAATGCATATTTGTTAAATAAAACTTTACCCATCACAGTTGTGCCTTCATGCCTGCACCTTATCTTTGGCAAATGGGATTGATCCATCTCTTCACTGGAAATGCACTAGGATATCATGACAATCTAGATGAGTGAAAGAAGTAGAATGCCTGTCTAGAATATAGGCAGGGATTGAGAAGGAGGAAGATAGGGGGCATTAGTGGTGGGAATGTTGCACTGGTGAAGGGGAGTTTTCTGTTTAGGACTGAAACCCAGCTACAATCATGCTTGTAATTGTGGTGCATAAATAAAGATTTTATTAGAAAGAAAGAAAGAAAGAAAGAAAGAAAGAAAGAAAGAAAGAAAGAAAGAAAGAAAGAAAGAAAGAAAGAAAGAAAGAAAGAAAGAAAGAAAGAAAGAAAGGAAGGAAGGAAGGAAGGAAGGAAGGAAGGAAGGAAGGAAGGAAGAGAAGGAAGGAAGGAAGGAAGGAAGAGAAAGAAGGAAGGAAGGAAGAAGAAGAAGAAGAAAGAAAGAAAGAAAGAAAGAAAGAAAGAAAGAAAGAAAGAAAGAAAGAAAGAAAGAAAGAAAGAAAGAAAGAAAGAAAGAAAGAAAGAAAGAAAGAAAGAAAGAAAGAAAGAAAGAAAGAAAGAAAGAAAGAGAAGGAAGGAAGGAAGGAAGGAAGGAAGGAAGGAAGGAAGGAAGGAAGGAAGGAAGGAAGGAAGGAAGAAGAAAGAAAGAAAGAAAGAAAGAAAGAAAGAAAGAAAGAAAGAAAGAAAGAAAGAAAGAAAGAAAGAAAGAAAGAAAGAAAGAAAGAAAGAAAGAAAGAAAGAAAGAAAGAAAGAAAGAAAGAAAGAAAGAAAGAAAAAAGGAAGGAAGGAAGGAAGGAAGGAAGGAAGGAAGGAAGGAAGGAAGGAAGGAAGAAAAAGAAAAAAGAGAAAGAAAAAAGTGGGTAAGGGCCTTCCAGGAGGCCAACAGCCTGGGGTGGATGCAATAGCTGACGTTCCAAAGACCTTTAACTGGGAGATGGGAGCGCCCCTGGAATGAGTCTCTAGTCTAGATCTTGAGCTAGGTGTGCATGTACTTGTGTGTATTTTTTTTGTCATAAAATCTTGATGTAAGGGGCTGGAGAAATAGCACAGTGGCGTTTGCCTTGCAAGCATCCGTCCCAGGACCAAAGGTGGTTGGTTCAAATCCCGACATCCCATATGGTCCCCTGTGCCTGCCAGGAGCTATTTCTGAGCAGACAACCAGGAGTAACCCCTGAGCACCGCCGGGTATGACCCAAAAACCAAAAAAAAAAAAAAAAAAAAAAAAAATCTTGATGTAAAAGGGAGATTATTAAGGCAATATGCTGCGGAATTTGTTGGCTCTTCATCAGATTACCCAGAGAACCATAAGTACTGTTTCTCGCTGGCAGTTTGAAAATAAGGTGCCAGAGAAACAAAAACTATTTCAGGAGGACAATGGAATTCCAATACATCTAAAGGGTGGGGTGTCTGATGCCCTCCTGTATAGAGCCACTATGATTCTGACAGTTGGTGGAAGAGCATATGCCATATATCAGCTGGTAATGGCTTCATTTCCCAAGAAGCAAGATCGACTTCAATTTATTACCTCAATAGTCAATTAAAAAATGGACCACTAATCTGAGTTTTTTGGGATCAATATTTATTAACTTGTACTTAACTGTCACCAATAAGTCAATCTTTACCATTAAAAAGAAATCTTGATGTAAGCACCATGATTACAAGCATGATTGTCGTTGGGTTTCAGTCATAAGCAGAACACATCCCACTTCACCAGTGTGAATGACTATCTAGCGAGGCCTAGATAGATGTTAGGAGAAAGTGAAGTGGGTGCAGTGGGCGGTGCGTACGGTGGGTGTGGCTCGTGGTGGGCGTGGCCCGGGCCTCCCGGAAGTGGGGCCGATTGTGACGGCACCTGAGCCCAGGTGTCACCGGCTCAATTAGCGCCAGAGCCGGTTGGAGAGAGCCGCGGGCCGCGCTCGCGTCCCTCGCGTCGAGAGAGCCTCCCCCTGTTCGACGGCAGAGAATGTCCCCGTGGCTCGCCGCCTTGGGAAGTGGGGCGGCCACTCGCCGGAGCCCCGCGTGTTGAAAGCCTGACCTGCGGGCTGATGAGACGCGGTCGCCGGGGGGCCCCCACTGAGCAGCGCCCCTGAGCGTCGAGCGCCTCGGAAGGACTCGGATCCCGCGGACCATGGCTCCGGGCCGTCGACGGCAGCTGAACACGCGGCAGCACCGACAGATAGCGCTGCCGCAGGTGCAGAGAGCCGGAGCCCGGGTGCACAAAACCGGGCCCCGGGTGCCGCCGCCGCCTCCCCTGCCGCTGCCCCCGCAGCCGCCGCCGCCCCCGACCCCGACCCCGACGCCCGGGGCTCCGCGGACCCCGCCGCAGTCGGACGCCTCGCTGGGGGACCTGGGCGAGCAGCGCGAGCGCTGGGAGACGTTTCGCAAACGGCAGCGGCTGAGCTGCGAGGGCGTCGCCAAGCTGCTGCTGGACACCTTCGAGCACCAGGGCCTCGTGAAGCACTCGGGGGGCTGCCACTGCGGCGCCGTGCGCTTCGAGGTGTGGGCCGGCGCCGACCTGGCCGTGGTCGACTGCAACTGCAGCATCTGCACGAAGAAGCAGAACCGCCACTTCGTGGTACCCGCCACCCTCTTCAAGCTGCTCAAGGGCGCCGACCAGCTGACCACCTACACCTTCAACACGCACAGAGCCCGGCACACCTTCTGCAAGAAATGCGGGGTGCAGAGCTTTTACCAGCCCCGCTCCGGCGACAGCAGCGTCGGGGTGGTCCCGCACTGCCTGGACGACGGCACCGTGCGGAGCGTGGTGGTGAAGGAGTTCAATGGCGCCAACTGGGAGAAGGCCATGAAGGAGTGGAAGATGAAGAACGCGGCCAAAGAGTGAGCCCCGTGCTGGGCTGGCCCCCCCAAGGAAGATGAGTGGCGGGCTTGCCGCCTGCTCGGTGCAGCTGCTAATTCATGGGCCGCCCCCTACCTCCTCTCTTCCAGGCATTCCCTTGACCCTAGTTGGGACTGACGGGCATCGGTTGACACCATTTCTTCTCTTCCCAACTTTTGTGTGACCTTAAAAAAAAATCATAAACCATTTTTTAGCTTTAAACAAAGACAGAGTGGCTCCTGGTGTATCTGGTTTCGTGTGACTGGAAGTGTGTGCTAGTGATGGGAAATGAGAGTACTAATTCAGCAGCTCTGAATCCTTTGGGGGACTCATTGGTCTTGTAGGAGAAAATTGGCCCTTTTCCCTTAGCTGAGGAATGAATATGTAAAAATAGGGATGTATGAAATGGTCCGTGTTAGTTAGGGTTTCCTTAAGGCCTTTTTCCTGCCCATTTGCGGGAATCAGGGATACCATTCTGCACTATCAGGAGGGCATGCGGGAGGGATTGCCCAGTGCGTTGGCTTCCACATTAGAGCTGAAGGCAAGAGCTGGAAATTCTCAGCCTGGGAACAGCCACATCCTCCCATCATTTGGAAAGACCTCTGACATCAAGTTCACCTGCTTCATTTACTGCTTCCTAGAGAGTCATAAGTTTCTGAAGAGTGTCTGCAGGGAAGCCCCTCTAACTAGGGCACTTCAGAAATTTGGGATAATACTTGCACCAGAGAGGGACTTAGCAGAAACTGCTTTCAGAAGAACCCAGTAGGATACCTAAAGCTGAAGTTTAGGGGAAGTAGGTAGGGTTTCCACTGTAGGAGATTAAACCCAAACCTCATAGACCATAGCAGATCATTGAACTAAAGGAAAAGCTGTCTGAAGATCCTGCTGAGCAGCTGTGAAGGGCACTGTCAGCCTTGCCCTATTGAGGGGTGACAGAGTATATATGGTCACATTCTTAGGGTACCAAATTCCATTAGAAGCCTTCCATCCATTAGAAGATGGAAAGACCTAGTGTGAGTAGCTTACTGGTAAATACTTGATGTTTGAGTGTAAGGGAATTTCTTGATCTTAGAGGACCAAATGAAGCTAGAATCTTGCTACATATAACTGAATCTACTTGCTACATATAACTGGTTCTACTTGCTACATGTAACTGGGGTCTCAACTTTTGTGTGGGTTATTTCCCAAGCACATTGGTTATGTGGGTCAAAGATTTCCAAACTTATTTGGCCTTCAGAAAGAAAAAAATATTCTGTACATTCTGAAATTAGTCTTCCCTAATTATACCCAAGACAATTACCATCTCCCCTGAATTATCCCATCACCTCCTGGGAGGTGGTACCCCTACTTGGGGGAAATTCTAGTACTCTGAGATTTGTACAGGTTTGTCCAAACTTTTATTTATTAAAAACATGGGCTTTTATTTTGCTCGCTCAATGAGAGTATTAATAGCCATGCCTAATGCTTCCAAAATCTAGGAGCAAGCTAATGGCAGATAGTCTTGGTATCTTAACTCTTTTCAGCCACACTTGATCTTACTCTGATTTGAGGAAAGGGAAGAAAGATAAAAAGAAGGCACACTGGGAGGTCTGAATTTGTTACTTTGCATTTAGTTTCTCCATTCAGTAATTCAGCTTCCAATCAGGAAATTTTCCAAGTTTGGGTTCATGAATGTTCACTTTCAGGAGAGTCAGGGGTGATAGCATCAGACTGTTTCAGGTAATCTTCAAAGCAACCAGACAAATGATGACTTCATGTCCAGTGACTAGGGGTCCACAACAAGGTCCTGTGGCAATGAATGATATAATCATACACATAGATGTCATTGAGGAATGAAACAAGTCCTCCATACAGGACCTTGAAAGATGAATGAAAATTACATGGAACTACAACAAAAGGTACAGTGGTCAGTACTATCTCCTGATAATGGCCATGGCCTAGTTTTTGAACCCTGTGAATTTGTTATTTTACATGAGACACTACAAATGTGATTAAGGATATTTGTATGGATTATTATCCTGAGCTATATTGGTGATTCAATAATTACTTTTAAGAGGCATCAGGAGAATCAGATTTGCCAGTAGATGAGTTAGGAAGAGATTTGAGTGAGGCAAAGAAGGGATAAGGAATGGAAGCAGGACTAGAAACTGAGAAAGGCAAAGAATTCTCTACAACCTCA
Source organism: Suncus etruscus (assembly GCF_024139225.1). Classification (NCBI taxonomy): domain Eukaryota; kingdom Metazoa; phylum Chordata; class Mammalia; order Eulipotyphla; family Soricidae; genus Suncus; species Suncus etruscus. The sequence continues at coordinate 116,972,994 of NC_064848.1, read as the reverse complement.
AAGAGCCAGCATTGCTGACAGTTTGAGTTGTCTTATGAGGTTGATTATGAACTTCTGATCTCAATAAGGATAGGATAATTTTTGGTGCTTATAAATCATTTATGGTGCTATATTACAGCAACAAAGAAGAAACAAACAAGATTCACAAATCTATAAGGCAGTGACTAAGTGACAATAAACCCACAATTTCAGAACTGGGTGTAGAGGGAAGAAAGAAGAAGAATATGATGTCATAATGTGTTGGGTTGCTAGGATGGGTATCACAAAATTATTGGCTTAATAGTCAAGTTTTATTGACTTTGGTTTCTAAAAAACAACAGTGCAAGATCAAGGGACTGGTAAGGCCATGTCTCTTCTGAAGTTACTAGCAAGTTTTTTTTTTCCAAGATTCTCATAATTTCTTAGCTTACAGAATCAAGCTCTCTTTGTATCTCTCACAATTGTATTCCCTTTGTGTGTGCTTTATTCTAAATCCTTTCAATATTTCAATAAAGACACCAACTATAATGAATTAGGATCCCACCTTTTCTCCAGTATGATTTTAACTATTTTCACAATGTTCCCATTCCCAAATAAGGTCACAATCTGAAGTATTGGGGTAAGGAGGTAGGAGTTCAACATAAGAATTTGAAAAAATCAAAGTGTTTAAATAAAGATTAAAAAAAATTTGAAAGAAGACACAATTCAACCCGTGATAAATAGGCAAATAAGAACTTGGCTCTAGTAATGCCAAAATCTCTCTTAACTTCCATAATACATATGCATGAGCTTCAAAGGGAACAGGAAGCCAATCATTTCAAGGAACTGACATTAGTGCCCTAGTTTAATGTCAAGGTTGAAATGACATAATGACATAGTCGCAGGACTGAGACTAAAATATTCCTAACTCATCTGGTGGCAAATTCTGTAACAGGACAGGTAAGAAAATCATACTAGAAGAGGAAGAAAGAGAATCAACAGATTCAGGAAAGATACTGTCAGGCTTGGGGACATTTTCAAAAGTTTAGTGATGAGCTCTTTGGAAGTACTTAAGATTTTTCTGCAAATCTTATTCATATTATCCATAATTTCACTCTAAACTTTTTAATAAATTTTAATAAATCAATAAATTTATTAATTTAATAAAACCTAAATTTATTTAGTATAGCCCCTTAGATTTTATCAGTTCTACCTTCTAGAAGTAAAATTTAATAAAATATTATCTTGGGATTTCAGCATGGGAGGTGGAAACAGCAATATTCTAATTATAGCAATGGGTTAACATTTTTCAATAAAACTCAATGGTAAATACTTTTTGGCCTTTTGTGTAGCTAGATCTCTGAATTAAAAGTTCACTTAGAACAATTGTCTTACATTAATTTTATATCTTCACATGTCACTAAATATTATGTTTTAATCCAAGATATGCAGAAATCAATCTGGTAGCCCATTAAAGAAAATAAAAATTTCTAGCACCTAATCAAGATGAGGTGGAGGCAAAGCTTTGCACAATGAGGAAATTGCATGAAAGACATATAAGACATCAGGAACTACAAGGAGTTGCTAAAGATTCTTTTTCTTTTTTTTTTAAGGTAAAATAGTACAAATATAAACCAAACATGTGCTAAAGACTCATTAATAAATGAGAAACCAGAAAAATGTTATAACTAGTTCAAAGAAAAGAATTTCAGACACATATATCATCAGTAATACTGAAACCAGTTTGTTATTATCTATAAAGTAATAGTCATTTGCATCTCCAAAGAATACAGTTTGCAGCTGTGTTCAAGAATCCTTGGCATCATAAATCTAGACTCTTCTGACTTACATAATTACAAAATGATCAAAGACAAACTAGGATCCCCAGGAAGAATGCATTGGTTGGGATACCAGAAATAATCACTTCTTTTTTTAAATAATCACATTTCTAAAGAAATGTTTTCCAGGCACGATTCAGTGTGATTGGACAGAGTTGGTACAATTATTATTCAATGCTATCATAATCCCCCCCCCAACAACCTGGGATTGCTTTGACTTCCCTAATTTCAGACATCACTTCATTTGGAGTAATTAAAGTAAATGTTATCAATGTAACCAATGACAAATGACAAAACTTTGTGCCTCAGTCTCCTCATCTTTTAAACAAGAATAACCCAGTATATAACTCAGAAGGTAGATGTGGGAATTAAATGATTCATTATCTATCTTTGACAAAATGCACCCAAATCTGTATCCAAATCCCTGAATCAAATTTTATGGACTCAGACACTTATGCTACAGTGCCATGAAATGGCCATGCTCAAGAACAAGATAAAAGAAATATGGCTTTCTGCCATACCTTGCTGTTTTGGAAAAATGTAGGGTGGGTCTCTGTGGATCAGTGTGCTATTAGCTGTCTAAAGTTGAGTTCCTTTTTCATTGCTAGGTAATTCTTATCTGTGATTGTGCTAACAAGCTTGGCATAGAAATAACACAGCTTTTTACACATTTGTCAACAAAAAAAATACATGTTAACATCTCCCTATCAGCATTCAAATACATTTATATATTCTGATAGAACTTACAGAAACTCACTAACAGACTTAAGTCCACCAGCACTCTCCTAAAACATCCTCCTAATCCTCTCCTAAAACATTCATCTGCTTCAGTCTGCTAACTGGAGCTGGTAAGCAGACTTTGAGACAGGTGCTATTAGGATAATCTAAGACTCAAGTCATTAGAGACTAATCAGATGTTCCCTTCTTCCTCTGCAAGGAGAGGAACTGGTATGTTTGTTGTAGGAAAAATCAAAGGTTAAATCTTCCAGGAGCTTTCTTCAGGTGCCAAGGAATTCATGCCTAGGATTACTCTGAGGTTAAAAAAAAAAAAAAAAGAGCAGGGTATCAGTTCTGTCAAAGAAGGTTATTTCCACTTCCTCACTGAATGAAGACTTTGTAGGTAGACCCACACCCATCTGTCTTTTCAAAACTTTGGCAGGTTGTGTCTGCGCCATTAAACATTGTGATCTTAGTTTCCTTCAAGTTCACTGAATCTTATTACAGCCTGTTTAGCCATCTGAGACATAGGAATCCAAACATCCTGTCAGAACTTTCAAGTCTTGTACTTCAAGAAGATTCTTGGCCTAAAAAAAGCGAGTTTGTGCAAATCTGTCACTGCTGCTTCCTCAACCCTGTCCTTAGGTGGGCCACCAAGAATGAAAAGACAGGTACGGTCACACTCCAGCAAAGCTCTTCAAGCAATCCTGGCTTGATGATTGCCAGGATCTGGCCCCAGAATATTTTTTTCAGGTTGCCCTCCAGGTAAATTCTCTTCTCTTTACATAAGAAATGTTACTTCAGGATCCAAAATTTAACTTTATACAAACACATTCGATTGGGCTATGTGGGATTTATGGTATGTAAATTATACTTTAAGGAATCTGTTCCTTTTGAAGGCTTTGTAACAAAAGAAATAGGCCAGATGTAGTTTACTGGAGGAAGGCTGTACCTACAACACCCTGATTGGGTCCCCAACAAAGAACGGGGCAGTGAGACTGGGGTTGGATACTAACTCCCACCCTTCAACCCGCTCTATTTCTATTTCTTAAACTCAGAGAATCAAAGAAGAAACAAACATAAAATGTGAAGAGATAACAGAGCTCTGGAAAGATGGTCACCAAAAGATTGTATTTTCTTCATTCTTTTTCTTCATATATTGATACTTGATTTTAATCAAAGTAGCACATATTATTTTAAGAAAAGGCAAAGCAGTTTTTCATTTTAAAAAAAGGAAAGGGATGAATGAATCTTTATGAGGGACTTTGTTAATTTTGGGGTTTGTTTTTTTTTTTTTACAATATTTGACTCAGGTACAGTCCATTGCTTAGGACTTACTGCTGGCTCTGAATTCAGAAATTACTCCTCTCCATGCTGGGAAATCATATGGAATGATCAAAACCCAGGTAGTCTGTGTGCAAGGCAAGCTCCCTACCTACTGTACTATCTACCCTACTCCTACAATGAACCTTTCGTTCAACAGTTTTTTAAACTTCCTGTCTGTAATAACTTTGTACATCTATACAAACTTTAAAGCTATTGAAATTATATCACCTTAAATATAAAATAAAAAAATTCTGCCTGGCAAAATCCTAGTAAACTTAATAGACAGATTAAGTAAGGAATTAAACCAATCTGAGATGAATATGATTCTCCATTGATTCGTAGGGAACAAGCCCTCAGACCCCGGTACATAGTTCTTTAAAAGAAAATTACTGACATTTTAAAAACTTTCATCATTCATCATGATACTGGAAGAGCATAGATTAAGGGATAAACTGTAAGGATACAAAAAAACCAAGAATACAATAAGTATTTGATATATACAGAAGGGGTGGGCTTTGGCCACACCTGGCAATGTTCAGGTTTCCTCCTAGCTCAATGCTCAGAGATCACTATTATTGGAGCTCAGAGATCATAAATAACTGATGCCCAGGATTTATCCCTATCACTGACATTCAGGCAGAAATGCCTTAATCCTTGTGCTATGTACAATGAGTCTTTTAAATAAATATATTTCAAAAGAGAAACACTACTTTAAATCAATCCAATGTTTTATATATGTCAAAAAATACATACAAGTGCTTGGTGTCTAGAGATTTTGGGTTGTTTTTAGTTTGGGGGAGGGCCTGATTGTGTTTGGAAGGGCCACACTCAACAGTGTTTAGAGTTTACTCCTAGCACTAAGAGATTGATCACTCCTGATGTACTCAAACCCAGGTCAGACACAAGGCAAGCACCTACCTACTATACTCCACTCGCAGGATTTATATTTTTGCGTGATTTTAAAACTAGAAAAAAAAACACTATTACACTAATAAAACAGAACATAAACCCATCAATTAGATACACTGAAGGGACCTTCCATTTCATTAACTCCCTGTTGGCATTTTTACCTGAAGGTCAGATGTGAACCTAGTTGTTTTCCTATTACCTGGTGCTTTATGGAAGTTGTGGGTTTGGATAGGGGCATGAAAATTAATCCTGCCAAAGCTAATTGTGGGATCCCTCTGGAGTTGTAAGACATTAAACATGAATCCTGTCTTCTAGGCATTTTCTTTGCAGCACTTCAGACATGAACAGATTAGTCTGGCCTATTGAGAATAAAATTTGAACAGTGCCATGAACTTGAAATATAGAAAGAAATACAGAAAGATAAAAACACAAACCGGTACCTTTAATTGTGGTTCAAAGTTCTAAAGGTGTTGAAAAGCTTACAAAAAGAGTGTTTGGAGAATGATTTTTCTTTTTGTTTCTTTAATCACTTCCCTAATTTGTAAGCAAGTGGGCATGACTCTCTTGTATAGGCTCAGCAGACAATTGTTCTCCCTTCTCCAAGGAGTTTGAAGGCACCCAACCATCTATTCAAGCAACTGAGAAACATTCATGCTGAAAATGCATTGGAATTTTGTTGAAGTGTGGAATTCTAATCCACATGGATCCTCCAATATGACCTAAATATGCAAGTCCTGAAATACTAAGCAATCATAAAGCAAGTAGAAGGCGTGTAAATTTATTGCAGTGGCACTTAGTGAGTTGGGATGCAGCAGAGCACTAAGAACCCAAACTGCCAATTAGTATTACAGGTGTTCTCCCAGGTGTGGATTGGCCTGGAGTGAGGGATCTCTCATTTCAGTCTTTCTAGTTCAGTACATTTTGTATCTAAAAGTATAAAACTGCCTGAAAAATTAATGAACCAGAAAAATAATAAAGAGGGGCGGGAGAGATAGCATGGAGGTAAGGTGTTTGCTTTGGATGCAGAAGGACGGTGGTGGTTCAAATTCTGGCATCCCATATGGTCTCCTGAGCCTGCCAGGAGCAATTTCTGAGCATAGAGTCAGGAGTAACCCCTGAGCGCTGCTGGGTGTAACCAAAAACAAACAAACAAAAGATAAACAAACAACATCTCTCTCTTTTTTTAGTTAACATGTCTCTTAATTATATCTTACAATTCAACCCAACTTGGGAAAATAAGAAGAAAAAGCAAGATGATCTAAGAGACCAAAAAAAAAAAAAAAAGGTAAATAAAATAATAATAAAGGAGCTGCAGGAAGAGAACAGTGGATAGGGCGCTTGCTTTTCACACATCCGACCCAGGTTCGATCCCTAGCAGCCATATGGAAAGATCCCAGAGGATAGAGCCAAGAGTAAGTCCTAAGCACCAGAGTGTGAGGAAAAAGGGAGAAAAAAAGAAGGGAGGGAGGGAGAAGATACTGTTTTGTTGGGGGGTTGTTTGTTTTTGTTTTGTTTTTGTTTGATTTTTTTGCTTTTTGGGCCACACCCAGTGACGCTCAGGGGTTACTCCTGGCTATGAGGTCAGAAATTGTTCCTGTCTTGGGGGACCATATGGAACACCATGGGAGATATATGGGGGACCATATAGGACACCATATGAGATAAACCGTGGTCCATCCTAGGTTAGCACATGCAAGACAAATGCCCTACTGCTTGCACCACTGCTCTGGCCCCAAAGATACTATTTTGTAAAGAAAGGCAGATGATGGTAGATGAGAAATAACAGTCATCACAAGACTAGTACCAGGGCTGGAGTAGTAGCACAATGGTAGGACATTTGCCTTGCACGTGGTTAACTCAGAATGGATGCAGGTATGATCCCTGGCATCCCATATAGTCCCCTGAGCCAGGAGCGATTTCTGAATGCAGAGCCAGGAGTAACCCTCCCTCAAAAAAAAAAAAGAAAAGAAAAAAGACTAGGATCAGAGCAAAAGCATAGGGAAAAGTCACTTCTCTTGCATGCATCTGGTTCAGCCCCAAGCATTGCATATAGTCTCCTGCACATGGACAGAAATGATTCTTGAGCACAGAGTCAGTCAGTATTAAGCCCTGAACATAATCAGGTGTGGTCCCAATGCAAAACAAAAATTATCTCAAGACATGAAGAAGAATTTTGCAACTAGTGTCTTATTACACGCAAATATTGTCATTCATTCTCTAGTCTGAATCAGTCAAAGGGGAAATTCTCTTTGATTCCTTTCACGAGCTGCATATTCTAGTATCTTACCATGCCTGAAGAAAGTGAATCAGGAACAGTTTGACTCACACTCACCTGCTTTTCAGAACCTAAGTTCTGAATATCAGGACAAGGCTTTCAGTGTTTCTGATATTGAGTTATCCATATATATATATATATATATATATATATATATATATATATATTGGCAGTCTGCCATTTAACATCAGTTCATTCAAAAAGGAAAGGAAATGTTAGTTACTATTGTGTGTACTTCACTACACCTGGCACTTGAGAACACAGTGTGATAAATTTTAAATCCTTTGCCAACTAAACAAGCCAAACAAAACAAAAAGACTTGTGCGGTGGAATGTCATGCCCCACAACAGCAGAGGAAGAGACAGTTAACTTGCTTATAGCAAATGGCCAAGAAAGCATCTCTTCACCTTACCCTTTCCCTCCACTGTTGTCTCAGTGACTGAGATTCACACATGCCTGGTTGTGGTACATTGTCAGCTGCAGTATTCTTGAGGTTCCATTCATTAGCTGTGGTGCTTGCCCACATTCTGACCGCAACCCTCACCAGCAATATCTACTCACACAGTACAATAGGCTGCTCTCAGAGCCAACCTATGACATTCACACAGCGCTTTAAATTGTGTGTGGTGCTGCTGGCCACACCCTCTGGCAACCTTTGGCTTTAGTACTTGCACATGCTTACATAGCTTCAGTGGAACTCTGATGTCCCAAACAACAGTGTTATGGAATTGTGCTCTGTGCATGCAGTGGCAGTAAGGACTGAACTCGGAGCCTCATGCTTAAAAGGTAGACAGTTTAAGCAATTGAGCCAGATCCAGGAACCCCAAACAGCTTCTTAACAAGAATCAGTTCATACTCAGCCCATTGGAATGGAGCATAGGAACAGAAGAATAGAGCTCAGTGGAGATCAGGTGAGACCTCACAATGGGGAATATGAAATTTCTTATAGGGAGTCTGTCCTCTGTGATAGAATTATGAGGAAAGCCAGATATAGAGGAGGATCACTTATGTCAAAGGAAAATACAGAGTGTCAAGGTCTATATAGTAAAGGCAGCCGCCAAGAGTCCATTATTTCTTAGAAAGAAAATGTCCCTAGACCACGAGGCCCCAATCTAGTACCACAGATCACATCACAAGTGGAGGAAAGTCTGGGTAATGTGCTGCCCCCTGGTGGGCATTAGAATATTTTAAGCCCTCAGCTCACAAGCTTTACCACAGATCACATCACAAGTGGAGGAAAGTCTGGGTAATGTGCACAGTGTGCTGCCCCCTGGTGGGCATTAGAATATTTTAAGCTCTCGGCTCACAAGCTTGGCGCTTTGAATCTGAACAGAAGACACACAATGACCCCGCTGGAACAAAACCGGTGGCATGGGACACAGTAAGCATGAGCAGCCTCGTTAGTGAAGTTTGAAGAAGAACAATAGCGAAGAGTCTTTTCTCTTTGGCCCTGGCCGTTCTCAGCGTAGAGGGGGAGGCCTAACCCAACTCTTCAAGGCCAGGGAAGCTTTATACTTCTCTCCTTTCTCCTTTCTCCTCTCTCTCTCTCTCTCTCTCTCTCTCTCTCTCTCTCTCTCTCTCTCTCTCTCTCTCTCTCTCTCTCTCTCTCTCTCTCTTCTCTCTCTCTCTCTCTCTCTCTCTCTCTCTCTTCTCTCCTCTCTCTTCTCTCCTCTCTCTCTCCTCTCTCTCCTCCCTCTTTCTCCTCCCTCTCCTCCCTCTCTCTCCTCTCTCTGTCTCTCTGTCTCTGTCTCTCTGTCTCTGTCGCTCTCTCTGTCTCTCTCTCTGTCTCTCTCTGTCTCTGTCTCTCTCTCTGTCTCTGTGTCTCTCTCTGTCTCTCTGTCTCTCTGTCTCTCTCTCTGTCTCTGTGTCTCTCTCTCTCTGTCTCTCTCTCTCTGTCTCTCTGTCTGTCTCTGTCTCTCTCTCTCTCTCTCTCTCTCTCTCTCTCTCTCTCTCTCTCTCTCTCTTCTCTTCTCTTCCCTCCCAACCACCCTACTCCCTCACCCCAAGCCTGCCAGGGGTGATTTCTGAGTACAGAGCCAGTGATTTCTGGGCAGTGCTGGATGTGACTCCCCCTCCCCCAAATCAAACTTGGATTCTTCAAGTCAACGGGGAGCCAAAAAAAAGTCTGAATGAGGCAAAAAGGGAACAAAGTATAAATCTGGGCTTTCTGAAAATTCATTTCATTCAATGAGGGGTCAGATGCACAGGAAAAAAGCAAAGATGATATTTAGAAGAAAATTAGGTTCTGTGTAAAAAAAAAAAAAGGCTGATAGCCCTTCCACTGATCTATTATTGATGGTAAGGCTATTGAAGAGAGAATAAGTGGAAAGAGCAGAGTTAGCATTTAGAAACTAAGAGGTTTCCTTCACAATATGATTTAATGATCTCAACTAGAAGAAAACTGCTATAGAATATTAAATTTAATCTTCCTAAGCCAAATGAAACATTAGGCAGTATCACTTAGCTTCCTATCCATAACTCCCTCCTAGCTGCACTGTTCTGGAAAGAATCTTAGGAGTAAAGAATCAAGCAAAAGTATGGTCTGAAAAACTATATTGAGGGGATGGAGTCAGTAAGAACTAGAGGACTAGATGAAAGTTGGGGGTTGTTTCTAATTAATAGGAACCAGGAAAGAAGCATTCTGAGAATGGAGTCTTTAAGTCTCCCTTTGGGTGATGCTCTGAGAACCTGAGACCCAACCTGAATTTTGCAGGGACATGAGCCTTGTCTCACAGCCAAAAAAGCCAAGGTCCAAGAGAAGTCACTCAGACTCCACTAATCATCAAGATAGATCTGTGCTAAATGTGTGGAAGTTTGAGCCCTGGAAATTGCAGCTGAAGGAATTACAAATGTCTCTCTATCTCTGTCTGGCTGTCGTCTGTCTTCTCTCTCTCTGTGTGTGTCTCTGTCTCTGTCTCTGTCTCTCTCTCTCTCTCTCTCTCTCTCTCACACACACACACACACACACACACACACACACACACACACACACCCCTTGTCTATGGACCCCATCTACCATTTAGGAAGGTCAGGCATAGAGATTTTGATTGGAAGCTTCAGGAAATGGAAGGAAGGGGGAGGAAGAAATAAAGCATGACTGATTTTTCAGACTTGAACAATGACTGGGGAAGGGTGGTAGTCTCTGAAATGAGGGAGAGGGACATGTCTGAACAGAGTTCAGCTGTGGACACTGTATGTTGAGGTGCTGGTGAGTCACTCAGAGGTGCTTGTAGGCAGATGGAAATGTGGAGCCAGAGCTCAGGAAGTAAGATGGGTGCAGGATACAAAAATGGTTTAAGCCATTTAAATACCTAAACTGATAGCCTGAGAAGTGCAAGTAGAAAGAGAAAAGAGGTGGAATGCCCAAAGGAAAGACTAATTTTGGGATTGAGTGCAAATCTTCTACTTACAATATATTCTCTACAACTGAGCCCATTTTTGGCCCTGGAAATGCTGACAGGTTTAAGGAGGAAATGAAAAGATGATTTAAGGCAGAATTAAAGATGATTTAAGGAGGAAATCAAATCAAACCTTTGGTTTCATCTTTGGAATTTGAAAATATAAGCAACACTACTGCATGACTCTAATATATTCTAATCCAATTAAAAATGGAACCATAGGGGGCCGGAGAGATAGCATGGAGGTTAGGCGTTTGCCTTTCATGCAGAAGGACGGTGGTTCGAATCCTGGCATCCCATATGATCCCCCGTGCCTGCCAGGGGCGATTTTCTGAGCATGGAGCCAGGAGTAACCCCTGAGCACTGCTGGGTGTGACCCAAAATGCAAAAACAAACAAAAAAATGGAACCATATAAAGGTTCTTTCCAGAATGTCTCTATTTAAGTATGCACTACCAAAGTTTACAAATAAGCATAAAACAGTTTTTCATAGTTGAATAAACTATAGTTTTGTTTGTTTGGGGGGCCACACCCAGATGCGATCAGGGCTTAAAGCTCTGCACTCAGAAATTACTCTTGGTGTGTTTGAGGGGCCATAAAAAGTGCTGGGGATTGAACCTTGGTCAGTCAATCAGTCAGTCACATGCAAGGCAAGAACCCTACCTGTCCTAACACACTATTTCTCCAGCCTCTCAAGGTTCAGCAGTTACTGGTGACTGCCACTCCAAAGGTAGTTTTGGCCCCAGCCCAGAACAATTCATATCTCTCTCTTTCTCTCTCTCTCTCTCTCTCTCTCTCTCTCTCTCTCTCTCTCTCTCTCTCTCTCTCTCTCTCTCTCTCTCTCTCTCTCTCTCTCTCTCTCTCTCTCTCTTTCTCTCTCTCTCTCTCTCTCCCTATTTCTCCCTATTTCTGTCTCTCTCACATTGGGAAAGTAAAAGTCTTCTCTTTGATGTACACCAATATAAATAATGATGTAGATTAATTTGTCTTCATGTTTTATTTGTGGAAGTGCCACTCAAATTCTAGTATCCAAAATCCAAGCAATCTGGAAAAGCTAAATGTTCAATCAAAAGATTATCCAAGTTAGTGAAAAATGAAAACCTTTGCATTGTCAACGAGACTTTGGGATTGAGAATTTATTATTCTATATTACATTATTATTTCAAGTAGTATTAAAAAATTTTTTGAAATATGACTGTACACTGTACCTCTTTTCTAAGTAAACTATATAACTATGAGCATCTGTCACAAACAATTGAAGTTGGGCCAAAGAGACAGTGAAGTCTTCCTTGCAGCCAACTCAAGTTCAATTCCTAGCATCCCATATGGTGCCCTGAGTCCACCAGGAATGATTCCTGAGGTCAGAGCCAGGAGTATGCCCTGAGAACTGCCAGGCATGGCCTCCTCAGAAACAAAACAAAACAATTAATATGTCAGTTGCTTAGTGAACACAGTGTAATCTTGGGTTCTTCAAAAAGCTTTCCTCCTCAATGTCACCCTAATGAAGCAGCTGCAAGTAGTCTTGAACTTGGCTTGACTGGGAGGATTGTTATTGATGGTGGCTGAAGCCTTGCATCTCAATGCTTTGTGATCATCATGTCCTGAGATTTGGTGCATCAGTGCAGAATGTTGCTGAGCAGTGAAGCATTCTTCCCCTCTGCACGGTGTGTGTAAGCCAAAAACCTAAGGCAAGTTACTTCACAAATCACTTCTTTTTGGCAGCACTTAGAATACTTCTCATCCTCTTAGGTACCTCAGGAAAAATAGTTTCTACTTAAATTGACTCTCAATTTTAGGTGTGCCTTCACAAGACAAGTTTGCTGTCTGCATTTCTCAGTACAGAATTTCAAATTCAGTTTAGTCTCATCTCTGGCTCTTTGGAAAGTTACTTTTTTTAATTAAGCAAATATATTATCAAGTTCAATATTCATTGGGTGTGTAGAGAGTCAGATAAAAAATTTATATTAGAACATCAAGTATGAGCATTACTTTTACAGAGTCTAGATAACTAGGTAACATCCATATACTAGACCTATACATTGAAAACAATACTCAAGAGAGCAATATGATGCTCGGTGTATAAATGCAGTCAATTGTTTTAAGCTTTACATGATTGTTATGAAGGAAGTTATTTAACCTCACAGTGGGGTCAAACTATCCAGTTTAATTGTGTATTGGGTCAGTATTTATCTTGATAGAATGTGTGGCCATTTTGAAAAAGTTAAAGGACTGTATGTTAAAATGTTTTTGTGAATATCCTCTTTTTGTGAAAATGCATTGTTTGAAGACATGTTTGCTGTATTTGAAGGAAAAGTAAGATTTAAAGCTTACAGTCTACACTCTTTATCATAAGAAAATGATTACAGAGTTGATATTCATATATTATGAATTCATATTATTATGAGTTCATATATTATAATGAAAAAGTTTAAATAGCTTATGATTCTTGATGTCAGGTTAAAAAATGGGTTTCGGGTTAAACATAAGATTGTAATGTGAAATGTAGGTAGGGCACTTACCTTGCTCATGGCCAAACTGGGTTTGATCCTTAGGGTCCTATAGGGCCCTTAAACCACCAAGAGTAATTCTTGAGTGTCAAATCAAGACCAAGCCACTAAATATCACTGGGTGTACTTAAAAAAAATAAGATTTTTATGTAAAATGTTATTTGAAATGTGCCAAGAAATAATTCTGAATACTATCAGTTTTGTATCAGAAGTAACCCTGTATTAGCTCCTACCATGCATTCTGCAGAGGAAGGATAGGACCAGGCAAAACATGAGCAGGCAGCTCCTTGGTGAAGTGAGATTGTTTATCCAGCACTATTTGCACCTGTAGGCTGAGAGGCTATGAAATGTGGCAGTAGAGCCTAACTTCAGCTGCTTCAAGTTGTTTTAACACAGGAAAAAAAAATATTTTGGCAAGATGTTGCACTGACCAGGGCCTTCAGGTAAGGTAATAATGTTAGAGAATAGGCATTAAATTAAATTAAATTAAATTAAATTAAAATCAGCTAAGGCATTTCCTTACATGCAATTGACCCTACTTTGATCTCCAGAACCACCCGAGATGATTGTGGCCCAACATCTTTCCCCATACACAAAAGGATAAATTTCATGGTATTCAAATGCACTCGGTAATGGTTTTGTTGCAAAAGCCTGAATTCACATTCATCTTGCTTAGGGTGTTTGCAGGCAATAGGGGTTGCACATCAGGTTGTGGTGAGTGATGTTGGGGTAAGGTGCCCACATTAGTCACAGGGCTGGCACATACACATAGGAGTGCCACTGTTAGGGGACATGCTCTCATCATTTCTGTGGTGGTGCTCACTACCATGATAGCCTTTAAGGTATCATACTATCAATCATACTCCTTTAAGAGTTGTGCTTACACATACACCTGTAGTGTGAGCACCACTGTAAAAATCTAGAACTCTTTATTGGTATCTAGAATTCCAGGCTGGAAAGCTGCCACAATCTCACTAGACTCAGCAGAGGAGAAACTCAGGCTTTCTTGCATACAAGGCAGACACATAGGCTACTGAGCTAACTCCAGGCCACCCCAAAATATTGAACAGGAAAGAAGAGCTTTGAAAATGAGAATACCGCCATTTAAATAACAAGATTTGGGGGGAGAGAACTCCTATTACGAAAAAGAGAACTCTTTTCTTATCTTGTTTTCTCCTTCAGAGATATCGAAACTTCTATGGCAAAATCTTGTGGAACTTGATTCACTAAGCCCCTGAGATTTGCACATTCAGGCCGGAAGGGAGCAAATGAAACAACACCAACTATGGCCTTTGGAGTAGGAATGGAGACCAGGTGACCAGGTTCTTATTGCAAGTCAGAGTCATCTCTGAGTTCCACAATGGACATCTGGCAGAACTGAGAATAGTGATTTCATCAAATATGAGCCTTGCAGACTCACAAGAATCCCTTGTAAATTCCTGTTCTCCACCCATGTTCTGGGGCCTAACCATTGCCATTTCTAGCAAGGTTCCAGGGGACGCTGATGTTGATAGTCTATAGGGTCACTGAAACTTTTCCAGTACTTTGGGGGGTTCACAGATCATGGGGATTACAAAGCTAAAACCAGAAATGTTGGGAGGAAAACTGTAATGAATCGAACTTAAATTTTATTTAAGTCAATGGACCACATTTTATGAACCAATATTTAGATAAAATTGTGTTTGTATTTAAAGCAGAGGAGAAGGAGACATAAAACTTGATCCCCTAGTATCCAGAGAAATAATACAAGGGGTTTAGATCACTTGTCTTGCTTGCAACCAACTTCATACAGTCCCCAACACCACCATATCCTGAGTGTCCCCTGAGCACAGGAGCCACACGAGTAAGCCCTGAGCGCAGAGGGATGTGCCCACCCCCCAAAAAAATTAATCCTCTAGTTTTTGTCTACAAAAGTTTGTCTATAATTATGTCAGGTGGGGTCTAACTTTTGTTGCACAATTGAATCACTTAGAATCTTATAAATAACAATAAAAATGTGGGGTTGGGGGTTGAACTCAGAAGTAAAGCACTTGCCTTACATATGTGGAGGCCCTATTAAAATTAGTGACTCATTGTCTGGCAAAATGCATGCACACACAAACACACAGGTATATACCAGGACACCACTCTTCTGTTTCTTTGGTTATGATAGTTTTTCTCTTCTAACTTTAATTATATTTACTATTAGTATTTTAAAAAAGTGATAACCACATTGCTAATACTATCTAATTATCGGAACCAAATGAGACCCAATAGATAGGAGTTCTGAATAGAGTACATTAGGATTGGGAAATTCCATGATCTTAAATGGGGAATATAGATCATTGATGAAGCTGAATGCCCCAGTGAAAAAAAGGCAACTTATCCAACAATGCTAGATGATAAGTGCTCAGCTCTTTGTTCAGCCTTGCTAAGGCCACATCATGTATTCCTGATAGGTTTCAGATCATTTGTCCAAAACTGCAGTTTTAAAGTAGATACAGCCTATTTACAGATGGAAGCACTGTTGAGTAAGGAGAGCACTGCTTGATGAGTCATTTCTTGTGACATAGAACATCTAATACTTACCTCAGGCTGATGTGCAAAGAACTTAGACTATAAGATGAAACACTTACCTGAAATCGGGCATTTCAAAACAGCCCAGGAAGCCGGTGTTTGCATCTCAGATAATCATTCCAAAGCAATTTGTCATTGCAAAGAAGCAGTAAAAAAGGGTGCAAAAAGCAAGAAATGGTGAGTTAAATTTATGCAGGGAATGTAAGAGGAGAAAGATAAAGAATGTGTGGATATGGGCCCGGAGAGATAGCACAGCGGCGTTTGCCTTGCAAGCAGCCGATCCAGGACCAAAGGTGGTTGGTTCGAATCCCGGTGTCCCATATGGTCCCCCGTGCCTGCCAGGAGCTATTTCTGAGCAGACAGCCAGGAGTAACCTCTGAGCAAAGCCGGGTGTGGCCCAAAAACAAAAACAAAAAAAAAAAAGAATGTGTGGATAGGGGGACAAACTAGAAATTCACTAGAAAAAAATTAATATGAATGTGTAGACACAATCTTCAGGACACTTTATTTTTTTAATTTTATGTTTTTGTTTGGGGCCACACTAAGCTGTGCTCAGAGGTTGTTCCTTCCTGGCTTTGCACTAAGGAAGCATTGTTGGTGGTGCTCAGGGGATCCATTGAGATGTCAGGGATAGAACCCAGGTCTGTTGTATACAAGGCAAATGCCCTCCTCACTGCCCTATGTCCCAAGCTTTTGAAGGATAGAATATCTCCTAAATATCTTCATCTACATTCCATGTTAGTATTCACTACTATTTAAATAAAAAGTGTTGAAGTAATGACTTTTGGCTCTTCAGATTGACAAGCCCTCAAAAATTATAGTAGGGACCAGAGAGATAGCATGGAGGTAAGGCGTTTGCCTTGCATGCAGAAGGACAATAGTTTCGAATCCCGGCATCCCATATGGTCCCCAGAGTCTGCCAGGAGCAAATTTCTGAGCTTAGAGTCAGGAGTAACCCTGAGCACTGCCGGGTGTGAACCCAAAAACCAAAAAAAAAAAAAAAAAATGTATAGCAATTGAAGGCAAAGGTTGGGAACAATAGTTGTTCCCTGAGCTTTTGAGAGTAAATAGAGCATTCTTGCTTCCTGCAGTTTTTCAATAACATATAATATTTTATTGAACATATTTTGTACACATTCATGTGTGTTCATAAATATGTACTCTATATACACTATGTGTTTTCTGTATGTTATGTATTCATAATGTGCTTTTTTAAATCACTGAAAATTGCTGGATATTACTGATTCTAAGTCAATGACTGACTTTAACCTTTATTTTTAACCTTGTAAAAGTGATTTCAATCATTTCCTGGGAAAAGAATGCAATTTCAACTAATCATCCTTCTGCTCCTTGGTGAGTCATAATTGTCAAAATCCATTTTCTCCTTGTACTGAATATTTATTTTTATCCTGAAACATGTGATAGAAAGAGTTTTTAATTAGAAGACACTATATACCACCCAGTCTTCGACATAGGACCTGTACAGAAACTAGGATCTATAACTACAGAAACTGACAGCAACAACTATGAGGCTGAAGAGCTGACCACCGAGAATGACTGACTGGGGGTTGGACAACCGAGTGTGCCTGGAGCCTTGAGTTGGTCTTATGCCAAAATACTTCTGGGGTAAGATCTCCTGTTTTTTAGGCCAAAGGTCTTTCTTTCTAATTTTTTTTCATATTTTGCTGTGTTTACGCAAACAACAACTGACACACACATCTTTTTTGTTGCTGTTTTTTGTTTTGTTTGTTGTTGCTTTTTAGTGTATCTCCCTACCTTTAAAAAAGGGGGGGGCATACTAAACCTTAGGCTATTGTATTAACAACTTCATTAATAATACAATAAATTTCACAAATATAACTGCTAATGAACTCTCACCCCTTCTTTTTCCATTTTTATTGATTATTCATATTTCTTAATAACTTTACATTCTGTTATCCTTAAACAAATGTATTTTGATCAGTTATGTCAACTAGGTGACACATTTTCTTTAAATAAATTTAATTAATTAATTTAAAAAAAGATAGCCATCCTACTAGTGATGGGTGGTGTTCTTTACATGACTGAAACCCAAACACAATCATGTATGTAATCAAGGTGTTTAAATAAAATATAAAAAAATATATAGCCATCCTTTTTTGATCTTGACTACTGTGGGTTTCTTTGGCTCTGTGTTGTGTAATTATGTCAAGCAACTAGAAATTTTCACTCAAACATGTTTAATATTCACACATAACTATTTCTATCACTATATAGTGGAATCTTTTTAATGGCAGATAAATAAAATAATATATAAAAATCAAAAATATTTTCAGATTCCTAATTTACAAACAAAATGTATTTTATTTTACTTTCTTTGCTTGGGAGAGGCATACCACCTGGTGGCGCTCAGGGCTTACTCCTGGTTCTAGGCTTGAGAATCATTCCTAGCAGTGCTCAGGGTGCCAAACTAGGGTGGGCCACATGGAAGGTGAGTGCCTCGTCCCTGTACTGCCTCTCTGATCCCCAGAATGCATTTTAAGTTTATAATTTTTGCCTGGAATGAAGCCCCTGTCCCAGTAATGAGGTCTCATAAAAAATTTATATCTCCCAAGTAACCAGAAGTTCCAAGCTAATTAGTCAGATTTGTCATGGCTCAGCATTCTTTAAGAAAACGAAGATAATTTACACTAGTCATAGGGAGGATGTTTCCAACGAGTATCATCTTTGATCCTAGATTTTCTATAACAGCCCTCCTTTGGGTTGCTGAACACCAACAAAATTGTTTAGAACCTTCAAAAATTCATGCTGAATAACTTTATAGCAGAAAATTAAAAATGTCTTCTTTTAGTTTTGAAAAAATTCTAACTAGGAAATGGCTTCCCCAAACCCAGAGGTCATTTCTCAGTTAGGTTTGCAAGGAATGCAGACAAGAACATCTCTTAACTGTTAAGGCTTCTGATTGTTGAAAATTTCATACTTCAGAGAAGTGAACCACAGCCTAGGGACATGAAGAATCATCTTACTGACCCTCACAGTAACTATGAAACTTAATGGATTCAGATACAGAAGAGTCATTTTCATTTGTTTAGGACATACATTATCTTTGAGCCTAAGCCAGAAATAAGAATGAGAAGCAACCTCTAAAGATCAAAACACCTTTTCCCAGCCTCACTCACTATATAATACTGTACTCAGTTCTTGCCTAAATTCTAAACATCTACTCCCCATTGCTCAGAGAGTCTACCTCAATAAAGATGTTTCACTTTCTATCTTCAAAGTTAAAATATAGGGCCAAAGAGATAGTACAGCAGTAGGACATTTGCCTTGCAAGTTGCTGACGGGTTTGATACCTGGCACTCCATATGGTCCCCTGAACCAGGCCAGAAATGATCCTTGAATGTAGAGGCAGGAGTCAACCCAGAGCATAGGCATGTGTGCCTCCACAAAAATAAAAACTCTCAATTAACTAGGACAGATAAGATACCGTACTCTCTTATATTTACCACTATATAGCAATAGTACCAGATTTCCAAACCCAAACTTGCCCCAATTCCATCCAAATATCTTTTGATGTCAATAATTGACTACCAGTTATGCGATCCCACACTATCAGCTTGGGTATTTTCTGATTTTTCTCCAACCATAGATACTTATATAAATACTGAAGCCTATCTATTTTAACATCTCTCCTTGCATATGGCTAAAGATTTTTAAAAGAAAAGAATCACAAAATTATAAAATATGCATTCACCCCAGGTTTGTGAAATTGGAGCCAAGAGGAAACCTCGTCTAATGTGCAATCTTTATATGTTTAAGAAAACAGAATACTGTGTTTGAGTCAAAATTGTATATGTTCATAGCTTCCTGGCTCTGAAGTGAACCTTAAAGTATATTATTATTTTAAATCTCCCTGGGGACAGAAATAATACAGTAGGTAGAGCACTTGCGTTAAACATAGCTGTTCTGGGGCCAGAGAGATAGCACAGCCATAAGGCGTTTGTCTTGCACACAGTCAACTAAGGAAGGACGGTGATTCAAATCCTGGCATCCCATATGGTCCCCTGAGCCTGCCAGGAGCGATTTCTGAACATAGAGCCAGGAGTAACCCCTGAGCGTTGCCGAGTATGAACCCCCCACAAAAAGTACAGACAAAATACCTAAGTGAGAAGTTGCATTTCAAACTTTGGTTCTACAAAGTTATGCCTCATTTTATTAAAAAAAAAAGTGCTGTCCATTTTTTTAAATTAACTTATCTCCCGAGTTTATATTAGCAATAACTAATCATTAACATGTGTGTCATTTTTGAAGAACATATGAATCATTGATTCCAATCTGTTGTGATGTGATTATTGACCATCTAAAAGCTTCAACACAGGCAGGATATTGCTGAGTCTATATTCTGACATGAAGCTTTAACTACTTATGTTTTCGCTATCCTTAGCCAAATGTTTTAGACCATAAGTTCATCTTTACATTTAGTATATGAATAGAAATTCAATTATCATAAATCTTAAAATATTTTTTATTTCTGTAAAAATAATCCACACCTGACCAAAACAAATTTGGCTAACTCAGGTTATAAAAATATATGTAAAATTTCTAAGACAACAATTCCAAAAAAAGAATTCAGGATGGGACTTGTCTAAAAGAGCAAATTCCTTGAAGGGAAGTCATAGTTCAGCCACATGCATTAGTTGAGATTTCACACTTGACCTTGGGGTTGTTTTTTTGGCGGGGGGAGATGTTTGTTTTAGGGACACATTCAGCAGTAAGCTCACACACAGTAAGCTCAAGGTTCTAGGTCTGTGCTCAGGACCTCAGGCTATGAGAAACATATGAGTTGCAAGGGATCCAAACCTGGCTGGCCACATTGAAGGGAAGCATCTTACCTGCTTGTACTATCGCTCTGGCCCCATACTTGACCTTGTTTTGAAAAGTGTCTATTAGGGCAAAACTTTTGTTTATCTACTTATCTTAGCCACCTATTCTAGGGAATAAAAGGAGATATGGGCTTGTATTGCTGTATAAATAAAGAAAAAGTCCATATTAGCCATCTAGAATTATTAAACAATGATAATATTTACTTTCTTCCAGAAAAAGAAAATGTGTCTCTGATTAAGAATAATAATCTTTACAGTAAGATTGAGAATGGGAAACTTCTCTGTTCAAATTTGCATATGTCCAAATTTGTAACTTATTAGAAAAAATAAATTATGTGTTGTAGTTATGGAATTTAGCTGAATTCATAATAGAATTTGTTTTAGTTGTATAATTTAATTAATCTAAGTATTTTAATGCCTAATAATAACCACAAAATGACCAATTTAGTATATGGTTAACAGAGAGAACGTGCACATAAGAGAACAATATTTTGGAGGGCCGGAGCAGTGGTGGTGCAGAGCAGTGCCTGTGCTAGCCTAGGACCGACTGCAGCTCGATCCCCCAGCGTCCCATATGGTCCCCCAAGCAGGGAGCAATTTCTGAGCGAATAGCCAGGAGTAACTCCTGAGCATCACCAGGTGTGGTCCAAAATATCAAAAAAAAAATATTATCTTGGAGCCAGCAATTAACACACTTGCCTTCCACAGAGCTAACCCAGATCCCTGAGCACAAAGCCAGGAGTAAGTCTGAATAACGAAGATGTGGTCCCAAAGTAAACAAATAAAACAAGAACATTATCTTTCATTAACAAGAACAGTTTTGTGGAAAAAATTAAAGAAATTTATTTCATGGGAAAAAATGTACTTTGGGGCCAGAGAGGTAACTCAGCAGTGCAATGCAAGAGGTGCCACATTTGATCTCTAGAACCATATTGTACCATGAGTACTATGAGAACTGACCCCTAAGCACTGCTGGTGGTGTACCAAAAAAGAAACAACAACAATAATAAACCAAAAATAAAACCTTACGTTTGCAAACAAAATAAAACAGGAAAAAACAGACTTATTTCACAGTACAAATTTTTTTTTACAACTTTTTTTTTAATTATAGTTTTATCCCATTCATTCCTATCTACTGAAACCAGGGTTGGTTATAAATAAAGGAAAAATAAATTAAATAAATTAAAATTAAATTAAAAAGTAAGGATAAAACATAATAAAAGTAGTTAGAGCATGTCCTGTGTGTTTTTTAGAGTGAAACTTCCTTGATTTTTATATAGAAGTGCATAGCATAATTTTTAGAAGAGAAATAATCATTGAGACCTTTTTTCTTTTGAGATAATTGCATGATTGATAGGATTAGTAAACAAATAATATAGATAAACCCTATCTACCTTTAGCCTATTTTCTCTTGATTGTAAGTGACATCTAACATCAATATCCCACAGCATCACAATCAAGAATTAGATACTAATAGAACTTTCTTCTTTAAATTTCACCAGTTTTGCATACACTCATTCTTGTATATGTGCATGAGTGTTTAACTCTGTGTGCAGTTTTATTACCCATATAAATTCATGTAACAATTATCAACTAGTATTATAATTATCCCTAGTATTTGGCGGGGTTGGGGGAAGGCCCACACATGGCTATGGTCGAGGCTAACTCTTTTGTTGTTGTTGTCGCTTTTTGTTTTTGGGTCACACCCGAAAGCGCGCTCAGGAGTTACTCTTGACTCTATGCTCAGAAATCACTCCTGGCAGAGGGACCATATGGGATGCTAGGATTTGAACCACCAACCTTCTGCATGCAAGGCAAATACCTTACCTCCATGCTATCTCTCTGGCCCCAAGGCTCACTCTTGACTACACTCAGAGATCACTCCTAGCAGGCTTTCTGCAAGGCAAACAAACAACCTACTTGCTCCAGTCCCACCCTAATATTCTTTATATCCTATCCTATCTTCCTAACCGCTCATTGCTCCTAAACTCTATCTTAATTATTATTTTCTCTTAAGAAATTAAATTATCCCCGAAGTCCTCAGAGTGGGAGGAAACTGCACTTTCCAAACAAGTGGAAGCAGAGATTAACAGATGGGAATACATTAAACTGAAAAGCTTCTGCACCTCAAAAGAAATAGTGCCCAGGATACAAGAGTCACCCACTGAGTGGGAGAAACTATTCACCCAACATCCTTCAGATAAGGGGCTAATATCCAAAATATACAGGGCACTGACAGAACTTTACAAAAAAAAAACATCTAATCCCATCAAAAAATGGGGAAAAGAAATGAACAGACACTTTGATAAAAAAGAAATACAAATGGCCAAAAGACACATGAAAAAATGCTCCTCGTCACTAATCATCAGAGAGATGCAAATCAAAACAACGATGAGATACCACCTCACACCACAGAGATTGGCGCACATCACAAAGAATGAGAACAATCAGTGCTGGCGGGGATGTGGAGAGAAAGGAACTCTTATCCACTGCTGGTGGGAATGCCGTCTAGTACAGCCTCTATGGAAAGCGATATGGAGGTTTCTTCAAAAACTGGAAATTGAGCTCCCATTCGACCCAGCTATTCCACTCCTAGGGATATACCCTAGGAGCACAAGAATACAATACAAAAACCCCTTCCTCACACCTATATTTATTGCAGCACTATTCACAATAGCCAGGCTCTGGAAACAACCAAGATGCCCTTCAACAGACGAATGGCTAAAGAAATTGTGTACATATACACAATGGAATATTATGCAGCCGTCAGGAGAGATGAAGTCATGAAATTTTCCTATACATGGATGTACATGGAATCTATCATGCTCAGTGAAATAAGTCAGAGGGAGAGAGAGAGACGCAGAATAGTCTCACTCATCTATGGGTCTTAAGAAAAATAAAAGTCATTTTTGTAACAATCCTCAGAGACAATTAGAGGAGAGCTGGAACACCAGCTCACTCCATGAAGCTCACCACAAGAGTGATGAGCACAGTTATAGAAATAACTACACTGAGACTACCATAATCAAGTGAATGAATGAGGGAACTGGAAAGCCTGTCTGGAGTACAGGTGGGGGTGGGGTGGGATGGAGGGAGATTTGGGACTTTGGTGGCGGGAATGTTGCACTGGTGAAGAGGGGTGATCTTTATAGGACTGAAACCTTATCACAATCATTTATGTAATCAAGATATCCAAATAAAGAGAAAAAAAATAATCTTAAAAAAAAATAATAATAAATTTGAAATAAATAAAAAAAAAAAAGAAATTAAATTATGTGATGTGTAACCTACTAGATTGCTTTTTTTAAAATCATTCAAATTGGGGCCGGAGCGATAAGCACAGCAGTAGGGCGTTTGCCTTGCATGCAGCAAATCCAGGACAGACTTGGTTCGATCCCCGGCATCGCATATGGTCCCCCTAGCTAGGAGAGATTTCTGAGCACATAGCCAGGAGTAACCCCTGAGCATCACTGGTTGTGGCCTGCCCCCCAAAAAATCCAAATTTAGATTCATTAAAGTTGTTGAGAATCCATGGTAAAGATGTGCCTCATTTTGTTATACTGTTTGCTATTGAAGGATGTCTATGTTTCATTTTGGAGCTATTGTAAATAAATTGTAAATAAAGATTCACGAAATGAGGTTTTTCTGAGCATAAGTTAAATTTCTTGGGATAAGTGCCTAATGTACAATTATTAATTTTTATCATTATGGGGATCACACTCAGTGGCTTTGAGGAAAAATTACCTTGGAAAATAAATGTTCTGATGAGGGCCAATTTTACCAATTTTTTTTCCCTTGCCTTCTTTCTTTCTTTGTTGTGCCATAACTGGCAGGCTCAAGGGCTATTCTTATTCCCACCAGTATTGTGCAGAGACAGAACTCTGCACAATGATACAAAACATGGTTTCCAGTTCTTTACGCTATCTTCCCTGGCCCCAGTGGTATTTTATAATACATAAAAAGTTCTACATTTCACTTTCAGTCCTCACTATTTTTCCTATATATTTTATATCTGAGTGTTTTAATATTTTGCATTTATATCCATGATCTGTTTGCAGTTAATATTTGTATAAGATGTGAAATTATTGTTGCAATTCTTTCTTCCCCCTATAGATAGCCAATTGCTCCAGCACCATTTATTATAAAGATTAATCATCTTTATTGAATTGCCTTTGCACCTCAAAAGTCAGCTGAGCATGTTTTGTAGATTCCTTATTCTAGTGCAGTGTTCCTTGGTTCTATCACTTCACCAATAGGACTCTCTCTTATTTATTTTAGTACTGTCAACTTGATTTTTTGGTGTAAATCTCAATATAAAGTAATTTTCAAAATGTTTTTAACTGTTCTAATTCCTTTGCCTTTATATTCCAAAGGCTATTTTATTGCTGCAAAATTACCATGTATTACATTAATGTCAAACAAAAGAAAACAAATGCCTGGATATGGCCTTAAGAATCAGATCCCAATATTTTATTTTTATTTTTAGAAGATATTATAATATCCAATTTAAACTTGGAATAAAAGGGTTGAGCCATGCATGTTAATGTTTGATGCTTGGGGGCTGTTTATGGTTTTCTACTCAGGAATGACCCCTGGTGATGCCAAGGCTTTGAATTAAGGTCACAGATATCAGAGCTACATGCAAGACAAGTACCTTACCTCCTGTAATTATTTTTCCAGCCCCTCAAGCAATATTAAAAGAAGAAATACAACTCTTTAAATATTTGTCAATAAAATACTCACTAGACTCACATTGTATCATTTTACCTTCCAGATGTATTAAATTTAGTTCTTCACCCCAGAGAGATTTTGCTTTGTTTCATAAAATATTCTACCAATACACAAAGCTAGTAATATATTCTGAGTTACAGAACATGTAACTTTAACATAACAGAGGAAAGATAATAAGTAAAAAATGCTTCAGAAAATTATTTTCACCTCATTTTCCTAGCAATAGTTAACAGCTGTCTTATTTCAAATTTTTAACAATTTAAAACAATCGATTTTTTAAATTATTTTCTAAATTGATATTTAAAGTTATTAGCTCAGAGGCTGCAGCTGGAAAGTGGAGAATTGAAGTTGTAATTGAGTTGTGGCTTCTGTGATAATTTTACTCCCCTTGTAGCTAAGTCCCTTAATGATAGTGTGTCTGTTGGATTCCTAGTATTTAAAGCCCAGTGAGCTATACAGATAGAGCTATATAGCTATATCTTCATCTTTCAACTTTTCCCAAGAGGCAAGATTATAAGGCATGGCACATATAAACCCAACAACTCATGCTATAAAGGAGTCCATTTATACTTTTTAAAAAGAAAGTATTTCCCAGGATTTGTTAAATTCCCCTGCTGATATTTTTTATAGGTAGGAAGAGGTACAAGAGGCAGATTTTAGATTTTCCTTCATTGGATCTATGTATCAATCTTTTTTATATGTCCTAAAAATAACCCAAAGAGTTCTCAGTAAATAAAGGTTGTCTCAGATCAAGTTTCCTAGGAGTATATCCTGAAACAGAGATTTGTGTTCCAGTGATTTACTAAGACAGGGGCTTGAGGAATAAGAGTGGGGGAAGTAGAGACCAATTGTGCTCCCACCTGTAGTCAGGCTTAAAATTCACCCCAGGAAGGGTTATGAGCATAAATTATGCCATAGAGCTGGTCCCAGCCAGAGATCTGGTGCCAACCTTGTGAATTATAGACCCACTAGTTATTGACCCAGGCAAGGACCTGAACAAGGCTGGTAAAGATTTGAAAGTTCCTGCATCCATGACTAGCACCTTACTTAAAAGCAGAACTGGTGTTAGAAATCAAGGATTGTTAGTGTTCCAAGTTAACCAGGTGTTTCCTTGACCTTGTGCGCCTGTGTGGCTGCCTTATATGTGACTGTTTCTATTATGTTCAAAGGTTGCTCAGTTACACCAAAGATCAAGGGGAATGCATCATGGGTGCCTGCCGTGCCCCTACTGGCAACGTCCTTGTGGGCCATGGTGCACAGCTTGCAACATCTTCCATCTACCTGCTCAGCAGAATCCAAAAATACTGCATCCTCAGCTAGCTTGAGGTGGGTTGTTTGATTTTTTATTTATTTATTTATTTATTTATTTATTTATTTATTTATTTATTTATTTTACTGTTGGAGAATTAAAAAATGTTGGAAATTCTTCCAAATACCACTGGAATTATTCTTTCTGAATGACAGAGACATTGGGTATACAACTCCAAATCCAAAAAAAACCTTGGCTAAGCAGAAAATAAGAAAGATCTGCCTTGTTTAATTCTTGCTACCTTTAGAATCAGTCAGAAAAAAAAGACTTTTGGGTTCAGTCTTTAAAGATAATTACTGTAAACTGTAAAGTTCTGTTTATCTGACTTAGATAACTGCCAAAGAGTAGGTAGGCATTATTGATGTGCTTTTAGTAATAATCCCTCAGGACCTCAAGGCTATTAAACTGAGCATGAGTTGTTCTGCCTTAGACAGAAACAGATGGGATGTGGGGCTTTTTATTGATTGTACATCAGCCTCATGATGACATTTGGAAATTGTGCTATCTGAAACGTTAAAATCCCAATGTGGTGTCTGGAGAGATAATACAACAGGTAGAAAAATTGCCTTATGGGTGACACTCTGATTCAATCTCCAACATCACATAAGGTCCCCAACATCTCCAATAGTAATCCCTGAGCACAGGTCCAAAAAATAATTCAAAGCACCACAGAGTGTGACCCAAAAATAACAATAACAACAAAATCCCAGTGTAAATAATTTTTGTGTTTTTTTTAAGACAGGTTTTAGAAAAGAACCGGTTGCTTTCCAACTTTCTTCCTTTCCTATTCTTTGGTAGCAGAACAAGAATCAAAGGTCCTTTGAGTATCATACCTGCTGAAAATCAGAGGCAATCACGTCAGCACCTTAAATAAGAGGATGTTCAAGGAAGGAAGTTGGACAGAAGCCTAAAGTTGGAGGTTCAGGCTTTTCCATGTATTGTTCATCTAAGGCAATCCATGGATATCTCTGGGAAATGTTTTGAAAATGGAGACCATATTTGGATGCTTAATACTGTTCCAAGTTTGGAAAATACTTGTAAAGGAAGGAGATTCTCCACATAAGCAAGGAAATGCTTGACCAACTCAGTGGAGTAGATGGCCCCCAAATCCCTGAACTAATTCTACCTTATTATACCCACATCATGTACCTCATTCTTCAGCCACTGCATTTGTTTGCTTGTCATGAACCAACATACTCTGACAATAATTAAACATTGGTATTACTGATCTGGGAAAATAATTTGAAGAGCATGTGCTTTGCATTTGGGAGTCTTGGCATTGAAAGGTCTCCCGGGTACCACTGGAAGTGGCATCCAAACACTACCAATTGTGTCCTCACAAAAGCTTAACATAACTAAATTTATAAGTGAATATTCCTATAATCTCAAAATGACAGTTCCAGAAATAGAAGGAAATTAAACTTCAGAGACTTCTTTGGTCTAAAGAACCATAGAAATCCCAGTGCTACCAACAAAATGTCCAAATAATATTCTGGCTGACAGAATATTTCAGGACAGACCACAGGTATTAGTCTACATAAATATTTAGGCATTTGGGGATGATTTTTACCATTTGTTACCTAACAAAAAGCCACAAGTGAAACATTCTCTTCAGAAGCTTCCAGTAAATACTGACCTGTTCCTGACCCAAAATGAACTCCCACAGTTAGTGCACAATTAAGTATCCTCTGTAGCTGCCTCATCAAGGAGCATGCTTCTAAAATATCTTTTAAAAATTGACCTACCTGAGATCTGTTGGGGGGGGTCTAAAGTAAGGGAGTTTGCCTCTCCTTGAACTTCCACACTTCTGAAATTCCAGGGAGCCACTCCCACAACCCATAGCTACCTCCATGTCAGTTCATCTGCCTAACTCCACAGAGCCTTGACCATCTTCGACTGTGGAGCCACAGACTTGGCCACACAATACCCCCAAATTTTTTCAATATTGACATCTCAGGAGAAATGCACCAAACTAGACTGAAATTTTCATAAAACTAGCAGCAGCTTAGTTTACTTCGAGCTTACTTCAAGTTTACTTCAAGCTTAGGTTTACTTCAAACAATGACATAATGATCCTATTATGAAATATGACTTTTCTGAATTTTCCTTTAAAGACATTTTTATAATAATTCTATTACCATTTAGTTGTAAACAAGCAATGTTAAGTAAATTATTTGTGCCTGCCAAAAGGCTGTCTTGAGGTGGGTGAGGAACTAGAAACAATGGTGGAGGGAATGTTACAATGGTGATGGGGTTGGGATGGAAACATTGAATGCTAAAAATAATCTTATTAGGAGCAACTTTGTAAATCACACTGTTTAAAAAAAAGTAATTTTTAATGACACATTTATGAATACTTTCCTCAGTCATTTCTATTTTATTATTGGATATATTTTGAATTTTTACATCTTTATATGGACTTCTGCTCCTTTAGATAAACCTGGGATAAGTTTCCCCATGTCTAGAATTTATTTCACTTTAATTGTACCTTAATTTTTGAAAGATATCTTAATTTTCTTCAAGAATAAAGCTTATTATGAACAGTAAAAGAGAATTTATCTATTTTGAGAGAGCCCAACTGAAATAATCATCAATGTCATTCATTAACTCACTTAATTTTATGAGCACCACTGTGTGTTAGTCACCATAGAAATAAAACAAAGGGGGCCGGGTGGTGGCGCTAAAGGTAAGGTGCCTGCCTTGCCTGCGCTAGCCTTGGACGGACCGCGGTTCGATCCCCCGGTGTCCCATATGGTCCCCCAAGCCAGGAGCAACTTCTGAGCACATAGCCAGGAGTAACCCCTGAGCATTACCGGGTGTGGCCCAAAAATCAAAAAAAAAAAAAAAAAAAGAAATAAAACAAAGCCCAAATCCTCATTCAGCTTAAATTCTATTGATGGAGAAAAACTATTATACAACAACTATATAAAATAGTTTCAAATAGAAAGCACAACTTTAAAATTACATAAAGTTAAAAGATATAAAGTATTAAAATCTTCAAGATAGGGAGGTAATATAAATTTAGATGAGAGAGTCAAGAAAGTTTCTCTTAAATGATGATGACATTTAAAGGGACCTGAAAGAGGGGTGAGTGAACGTAAGAGATGTGA
The DNA here is from genome assembly GCF_024139225.1 of Suncus etruscus. Taxonomy (NCBI): domain Eukaryota; kingdom Metazoa; phylum Chordata; class Mammalia; order Eulipotyphla; family Soricidae; genus Suncus; species Suncus etruscus. Next base: position 116,943,499 of record NC_064848.1, on the reverse strand, counting down.
GTATTTTAGAAAATACATGAGAGGACAACTATTGGTCTCAAGACTCTAAGGAGGAGAATTCTTGTTGTACTCTAGGAATGGCAAGAATACAGTTAACTAGAGCTGAGTGTATTGAAGTAGTGTAGAAGCAAAGATTATACTTTCAGGGATCATTTCTATAGTATGTGAAGTAGTGTAGAAGCAATAAACAACTTTTAGTAATAATTATAGACACTTTTGCTATTGTAGGCAATTCCCAGCACAGACAATAAATATAATAAATAACCCAATTTTTTTAAAACTTTGCCCATAAAGCTCTTCCAATGGATTATGAATATTATCCAGGAACAACTGTGCAGGCCATTGGGAAATATTTCCTTGGAGTTTTCAGTAAAACTACAAATGAATATAAAATGAATTCAAAAGCCAGCATGAACTGTTGTATTCCTTAAAAAATTATCTTAAGAGACATTATTTAGAATATGTTAATAAGATATTCTATTCCATAACACAAGAGAGTAGGCCTCATTCATTGTGTTGTAGAATTAATGAAAAACATAAATTCTCCATGTGTGATATAAAGGTTTTAGTCATTAATTTTTCCCACTAAAATGCATGCCTAAGAACAAAAAGATGATGGTTGTAGTTAACTGAGTGGTTTTTTATTGATTTCTTGCCAAATATTCTTTAATTTGTTTTGGTTTTGTATCTTTTCATTTACTTCCAATTTGGTTTCCAGATGTTCTCTGATGACCATATAGTGCTGGGAATTGAACCTGAATCTTCTATATACAAAGCATGTTCTCCAGCTCTTTGAGCTATCTCCATAGTCCCTAGATATTGTTTTATGACTAAAAAAAGTAATTATTATTAATCAATACTAATTATCTATAATTTAAAAGAACAAAAAAAATAAAAGAACGTCTAGCTCATCTGACCTATCAGAAAACATATATGACTTCATATAATTGTATAAATTTATAAAATATGTACATGATCATATTTTAATTTCATTTAGCTTCTATTGATAGAAAAATGATGTCTTCACTTCCTGTTTTTTTATTTTTATCCAGACAGCAAGACAAATATAGTAAGTACAGCTTGTTTTTAAATTCAGATCAACAATAAGCAATTACTATTCTCTATTTTTAATTTTAATGATGGTGTTCTTCCGGGGGAACAAAAATGCTTCATCTGTGACTCCAGATTTCCAAATGAATCATACACCCCTCCAACAGCCACACTATTGAGAATGTAATTACAAGTCTCAAGTCAGATAGAGAAATGAAATGGTGGCAATCTGAAAATGGTATGATTAAGTTTCTTTCCAATTCTTTATTTCTTCATTGTCTTAATAAGTCATCATTCTAACTTTAATAACGTTCACTGCAAGGCATTGTATTGGAATGAATCTGTATATGCCAAGAATAAAGAGGACACAATTTATTTTCTTTTTTTGTTTTGTTTTGTTTTTGGCCACACCTGGTGGCACTCAGGGGTTACTCCTGGCTCTGAGCTCAGAATCGCTCCTGGTAGGCATGGTGGACCATATGGGATGCAGGGATTTGAACCACCGTCCCTCCACGATTGGCTGCTTGCAAGGCAAACACGCTACCGCTGTGCTATCTCTCTGGCCCTTATTTTCTTTTTTTGTTTATTTGTTTGTTTGTTTGTTTTGGTCACACCCGATGACGCTCAGGGTTTACTCCTGGCTATGTGCTCAGAAATCGCTCCTGGCTCGGGGAATCATATTGGAATTCGTCCTGTGCAAGGAGAACACCCTACAGCTGCACTATCACTCTGGCCCCTTATTTTCATTTTTCAAAGATTATTTTTCCTTACAGAAACTGAAGTATATTTAAAACACATAATTCTTCCTTATAGAAACTAAAGTATATTTAAAACACATAACTCAGATTGCTCAGTCTTTCCATATGGGGGGGGGGAGAAAATATCTCTATATTCTTTTGTTCTTTTTATATGTCTTAAAAGAGGATATTTAGGAAAAGATGTTTATTGGCCATAAAGATAAAGCAAGCACAGAGCTAAAAGCTAACACACTTGCCTTGCATGTGGCAAACCCTGGTTTGATCATCGGCAGGACATATGGTCCCTAAGTACCATCCAGAATCATTGTTCAACACAGAGCCGGGAATAGCCTTGAGCACTGCCTGGTGTGAGACCAAAAAACAAACAAACAACAAAGCAAAACAAAACAAATTTAAAATAATGCTTATGAGGTGTTGGTAAATTAAGATTAATACAGAACATATGGTTGCAAAATGTGAAAGTAAACCTCAGACACATTTTCTTTCTCAAACACATTAAGACTTTTGAAAGGATGTTACATTAATTACTGCAAGTCAAATGTTTAAAATTAAATTGAGTAGAAAGATTAATTGGCTACTGACTGAAATTCTTTTCCTTCTATCCACTTTGCTCATGAGCAATTGTGACACAAAACACCACATTAACCAGCCATATGTCCTCAGTATCTGATGAAATTTGAAACTGATAAGCAATTGTTTTGTGTCCCATCCAAGCACATTTCATATAGACTGAACTTCCCAATATTGGCTAGCTCACTCACAAAGTCGTCTGGAATTGTTTCATTTTCCTTAGTCTTCACAAATTGATTCCATTTGCCACATCTCTGTATAGTGCATGCCTGCCTACAATTCCTTAATTGTCTTCAGATGTCTAAATGTATTTCCCTAAACATTTGAGAGAAATGTAAGAATAAGAAGATAGTCTAAGGGGCTGGCGCAGTGGCGCAAGCTGTAAGGTGCCTGCCTTGCCCAAGCGAGCCTAGGATGGACCTTGGTTTGATCCCCCTGCCGTCCCATATGGTCCCCACGCCTGGAGCAATTTCTGAGCGTATATCCAGGAGTAACCCCTGAGTTTCACTGGCTGTGGCCAAAATACAAAAACAAACAAGCAAGCAAAAAAAAATCAGAATGTGTTTTTGAACTTTGGCACATCCAAGTTTGAATCAACCATACTGGAAGTGTTCAGTAGCTACATGTGACTAGACATTATAGTCTTGGGTCTCACAACTCTAAAGAACAGTGACTGGAGGTCAGAGAAGTTGCACAGGGGTTAAGGCACTTGCATGTATTGATCCTGAGCACCAAATAAAGTCCACTGAGCATTGCAAGAATGATCCAAAGCAGAGTCCAATGTAAGCTGATGTAAGTACAGCTGGGTGTGCCCTTCTCCCACTCCCAACCCCAACCCTAAAAAACAATGACTGCATTACAGTGGGTTAGGGTTCAGCTTAAAGTTTTGGAATTCAGAGGTGAATGATTCATAGAGAATTTGCTGCTGAGTGCAGCCATTTCCCATGTGTCAAATGTTTCTAATTTTTTTGTAGGAAGATTTACTTTCCCATGTCTTTAGTTGAGAACCTTGTTCCATATAGCCAGCTTTGACAGAGGGTGTTCCTTTTTTGAGAGGATGTGAACAACAGTTAATATGCAATGTCAAGATCAATGAACTCTAAAGCAAAAATAATGTACCCAGCTGTGTACAAAATCACTTGTGTTCATAAGGAAGAAGCCAACAAAAGACTGAGAATTTGTGTTCAAACTGACCTGTCATTTAGTAAAAATCAATTGTGTTCTGGTCCCATGAATAAATTAGGAAAAGTCTCATTTGACTTAAATTATCTTTTCTTTTTCTTTTCTTTTTTTTTTTTGGCCACACCTGGTGCGCGCTCAGGGGTTACTCTGGCTATGTGCTCAGAATAGCGCAAGCAAGGCAGGCATGTTACCGCTTGCACCACCGCTCTCCGGCCTCACACATCCTGAATATTTAAGACTTGGTTTTGGGGAAAATATATAATAAAATTGGATTGATATTTAAAATAGTTATTACATGTTAAAATAAAAATTTTTATATATTGCATAAAATATTTAAAAATAACTTCAACTATTTATTTTTGGTTATCAAAATGTGGCTTCTAGATTTCAAATTATACATCTACTCACATTATATTTCTATTGCATGTCTAAAGCATTTCTCAATATCCAGGATATTTCAAAGAGTCCATACCACATGTGAAAATCATGTAAATTGAGCCTACAGAGCTGGTGGAGAGGTGAACAGTAGACTGGAGTCTGGGAGGAAACACAGAAAAGAAATAAAGTTGGAAGAAAGATACAGTCAGAAAAAAATAAGAGAAATACTGTTCTGGATCAGTGCCATTGTGTTTAGAATGGACCAATTCTCTATGTCTATGTTAGAGATGAATGGCAGCTATCTCAGTGCAATGTCTTCACCAGGCTACTTTTGTCATCTCAGATAGTGATGCTCAGAGATCACCAGTCTAGGGGAAATATTTTAAACCAGGGTCTCAAACTCTTGGCCCACGGGCCACAAATGGCCCTCCATACAACATTTTGTGGCCCTGCCCTAGAGGAATCCTTTTTTGTTTTGTTTTGTTTTAGTTGTTTGGGTCACACCCCTCAATGTTCAAGGCTTACTACTGACTTTGCACTCAAGGATCACCCCAACTTTGTCTCCTGCGGCCCGCAGGTAAATTGAATTTGAGACCCCTGTAAACTATGTCTTCTATGTCTTATGCTAAATTTTAAAAAGTCCTAGTTTAAATCATTGTTAGTTTTATTAATATTATTATTATTAGTTTTATTATTGTTGTTAGTTAACTTTTGGAAAAAAGGGATGTGTTGATTTTATCATGCTCTGACTAGCAAGCTTATGTGTAGCCAAGTTTTAAGTTTAAGGAAATTAGTTCTTTCTTTACATCTATGGGAAATATCCCAGAATGCCCTGAATGAAAAGTAATACTGCCACATGGTGGCCATATACATTGCCACCAAAAATTGTATAGGTAAAGCCTATATATATTGTAAACACTTAGCCCTTGCATAAAATGGCTTAAGAAATGATAACAGGGCCCAGAGAGATAGCACAGCGGCGTTTGTCTTGCAAGCAGCCGATCCAGGAACAACAGTGGTTGGTTCAAATCCGGTGTCCCATAAGGTTCCCCGTGCCTGCCAGGAGCTATTTCTGAGTAGACAGCCAGGAGTAACCCCTGAGCACCGCCGGGTGTGGCCCAAAAACCAAAAAAAAAAAAAAAAAGAAAAAAAAAAAGAAAAAGAAAAAAACATGATAACAATAGAAAAAAATGGTCACCTGTCATGTGGACTCCCAAGAGTTTTAATACAAATCAAATGCAAGAATGGACTTACTATGATAAGCAAGTCTCTCAAATCACTGGTTTTCTTCTTTCTGTTTTGCTGTCTAGGTCTTGATCATGTCAGCATCAGACTGGACCTAGAAGCATTGTTTCTGTTCATCAACCTTATTCTGAAATTTAAGATACAGTCATAGAGTTTTGCTGTGCATTCACTTACAAATACTGAATGTATTTGGAATTTCACTTATTTGCTTTCTTGCAGAACAAATCACTTTGTAAATCTGCTCTGGACTTTGCCATTTGGGTCTTATAATTAAATAGAAACATACCACTTATTATTTGTAAATAACTTGTATGGTTAACTAAAAATAAAATTCTTAGAAGATACAAGAGCAACAAAAAAAACTCTAAGTACTGTGATGACAGGAACTATAGGAACTGCAAAGACAGTTTTCAGGAGAAAGGGGCAAGACCTAAAAAGTACTTAGAGAGATATAGAAAAGTTATAAAAAGTGAAAGAAAAATCAGAAGGATTTTACAATGGTTAGTTAGATGTCAAACAAACCTTATACTGTGGTCATTTTTTAATTATTTTCAGGAAATCCTATTTTTAGATTTTTTGACCAGAGAGATATTGATCAAGGCATTTGCTTTGTGTGCAACTGACCCATATTTTATTCCCAACACCCAAGTTTGTTCCCTGAGCTGCTCCAGGAATGATTACTGAGAACAGAGCCAATAGTAAGCCCTTAGAACAGCTAAGTGTGGCCCCAACAAAATACTAATTTTGAGTAGGCCTGATGCTAGGTTTTGATAATAAAAGGGGGCATATAATATAATAAAAATGCAAAGGCTCTAATTCTAGGCCTTGAATAATTGAGACTATGTATTGATACAAGCATAGATAGCAATAATAAACTATAGTACAAAGTGTAAGGGCAGAAATACACATATGATTATAACTCTAGGGAGTTTATTGAGGAAGTTTAATTAGTATAGACTATATTGCAAGGTTTTTATAGGGTTCAGCAGGACTCCATCCAATGACACAGGGTCAGGGAGGTGGCCTGAGTGCTGGGGATAAATCTCAGAGCCTTAAATGTTTGTGTCCTATGCTCTACCATATATAATCACTTGTCGAAAAGAAACGTTGATATGTATCTTGGATAATATATTTTATTTTATTAGACTGTAAATGATGCACATAAAGATAATAAAAAGAATTAGAAAATGCAAACATTCGATCTGAAGTGGGTCATGGAATCTGTTGGGTATTTTTTGTTTTGTTTTGTTTTTTGTTGTTTTTTTTTTTTATAATAGACCTTTCAGCCTGCTGCGATGTTAGTCGAACATTTCATAGACTATGGGCATTCCTGGAAAGGGTTCAAGTATTTGACAAAGGACTGTGCTGCTTCCTTCCCCAATATCACATCTGGCCAGGCTCAGGGAGTTGGAGTTCTTGTTTGTGACTCCAAATACTCGAATATTGAACTCTCAACTGGTAGTGATGTAGCAAGTTCTTTCTTGAATTTCAACAATACAAATCAGGCTTTTTTTTTTTTTAATGAGGTTAAGATAGATAAAAACAACAACAAAACCATAGTGTATACTAAACTAGGGCATGTTAAATTTTGTTTTGTTTTGTTTTGGTTTGGTTTTTGGGTCACACCTGGCAGTGTTCAGGGGCTACTCCTGGCTCTATGCTCAGAAATCACCCTTGGTAGGTTCAGGGGACCATATGGGACACTGGGATTCAAACCACTGTCCTTCTGCATGCAAGGCACCACCTTACTGCTGTGCTCTCTTCGGCCTGTGCTAATTTTTTTTTTTTTTAAGAATGAAAATAGCACAGCAGTAGGGTGTTTCCCTTGCACCCAGCCAACCCAGGACGGACTCAGGTTCAATTCCCAGCAATCTATATAGTACCCAGAGTCTGCCAGGAGAGATTTCTGAGCACAGAGCCAGTAATAACCCCTGAGCGTCACAGGGTGTGACCCAAAACAATAAATAAATAAATAAATAAATAAATATAAATAAATAAATAAATAAAAGTATTGAAACAAATTTTGAATCCATCACAAATGCAGGCAAATAACAAGTATCTTGTAGGGAGTAATCCTGCAAGTGCCTAGCTAATGGTAAACTGGTACTAAAATTCTAGTTGGTTGCTCCAGTGGAGGACACCTAGAAGAAAGAATTTCTGCTTTTCACCTTGTGACATTAACAAACCTGAGGATAATTTTAACCAAACTCTACACCCTTGGGAATACTTGGCTGGCAAGGTGACAAAATGATTCGTTTGACAAATACTACTATACAATGTCAGAAATGGTGGCATGCCAGTGAATGTGGGCCCAGACAGAAGGTGTGAAGAGATGTTTTTAACCCAGGTGGTCCTATCTTGGTGTGCTGGATATAATTCAGATTCAGTATATGCATCAGCAATTGAACAGCCAGATATGTGTTGAGGTGGGCATTTTCTCACATGCTCCAAGAGGCCATATGGAGGGCCTTGATTCTCCAACCCAAAATTCTCTGCATTCTTCCACATTGGCATTGTTGAACACAGAACAAATCTGTCCTATGGTTTCAAGATAACTCATTTGCGGGTTTTACTTTAGTATTTTTTTAAGGAACTGAGGTGAATGCAGAAAAACTTAATGTCATGTGCATCCTCTCTTGAAAATTTACTGAAGCTCACTGTGTAAGAAAGCCTGGTCAGATAAGAAGGTTTAATATCTAATGTTGTTGAAACCTTAATTCCTAACAATGCTTTAACCATGTAGTGAGTAAATGTATTGAGAATGAAGAGCTCATCCATTCTTGGAACTAATTTTTTTCTTTACCTTTGCGCCACATATACCCAGCAATGCTCAGGAATTACTCCTACTTCTCTATTCAGGAATTACTCCTAGTGGTGCTCAGGAGACAATATGGGATACAGAGGATCAAACTTGGGTGGCCACATACAAGGCTACCACTTACCTGTTGTACTATTGCTCCAGCCCCAGAAGCTAGTCTTAAAAGAGAAAGTTGTAATTAAATAATTGTATTTTTATGAGGCCGGAATGATAGCACAGTGGTAGGGCATTTATCTTGCAGGTGGCTAACCCAGGACGGACCTCAGGTCGATCCCTGGCGTCCCATAATGTCCTCTGAGCCAGGGAGCGATTTCTGAGCACTTAGCCAGGAGTAACCCCTGAGCATCAGCAGGTGTGGGCCACCACCACCCCCAAAAAAAAAAGAATTGTATTTTTTTTTCACAATTCCAGGGCTTGTCTATTGAATAATTTAAAACTATTCATTGTAATTATATAAGGCTGAGGCTCTTGTGCATTCTCACTCAGCTATATGCTTCAATATAAAAACCTGCATTTGAGTTTGGGAACTTATCACATTTTGTGTAAAGCTAAGAAAATTACATTCCTTCATTTAATTTATGTCTGTTTTCTAACTCTCTATATTCCATTAGTCTCCTAAATGCCTCCCACTCATTCTGTTCTTTATTTTATTAATGGCTGCAGTATATTACCATGGTTATTAATGGTTATTACAAATAAAATACTATTTAAAGCAAAACAAATTATAAATGAATAGTAAAAGTAGAAGTATTATTAAAGTAAAAAATACCAAAACTTATTATAATTATTTACTGGACACCTTACATTAGACAAAATATTCTAAGTCAGTTAAGCAAATAATAAGAGAAATCCAGCAATGCTGCTGAATTTAATATATCAGAAGTTAAGATCCAGAAAGGCTTTGTGGCCTGGTATTTCATTTTCCACTTAAAGAAAGCTTTTTGGGAGGCTGAAGAGATAAGACAGGGCTAAGACTCTTGTCTTGCATGCCGCTAACTCTAGTTTTAATCCTTACTATCACATATAGTCTCCTGAGCACTACCAGGAGAGACCTCAAGCACCGTTAGGGTTACCAGAAAACTTCCAAGTACTCAAAGATGCAACACAAAGATGCAGAGTCCATGTCTTGTGGCTTCCATTGTGGAAAAAGTTCATTTCTTTCATGATGCCATGTGGAAGACTCAGCAACTTCTCAAACTCTCACACCCAAAAGTAACAAAGATTTAGAAAGTAAAATGATATATCTTGTGGGGATAGGGAGATGACTCAAAGGCCTGGAAGACCTACTTTGCAGACAGGAGCCCCAAATTCAGATCCCAGTACTGATGGTCCCCCACACAATGCTAGATGAGACCCCAATAGACATGTGTGAACTTTTCAGGGAAGGGGCAGAACATGGAATAGTGATATCAGTGGGCACAGTGTCACTCCAGAAACTTGTTGAGGACAAGAGTTGGCTTAGAGATATTGTGTAATTTTGTGTAATATTTCCCTCAATAAACATACACTTCATGAATATAGCCTTAACCTCAATATCAGATAATAGAAGGAATGAGGCCTAGAATTAAATTTAATAAACTGTTTTATGTGTGTGCATTGTGTTTTATTGTTGTGTTTTTGCTTGTTTTTGTTTTAGGGCTACACTCACGGTGATGCTCAGGGGTTACTACTGGCTATGCACTCAGAAATCGCTCCTGGCTTGGAGGACCATATGGAACACAGGGAATCAAATTGAGGTTGGTCCCAGATTAGCCACATGCAAGGCAAACCTCCTACCACTAAGATAGCACTCCAGCCCCTTCATTGTTGTTTTGTTTTGTTTTTAGGCCATACCAGTTGGCACTCAGAAGTTACTCCTGGCTCTATACTCATAAATTACTCCTGGGTTTAGAGGATCATCTGGGATGCTGGGGATCGAACCTGACTCTGTAACATAAAGCAAACACCCTACCTGCTGATCTACCATTCTGGTCCTATGTGTTCGTGTTTCTTAGTAAAATATTTAGGCCAGTGAGATTTGGGGTAATATGTTTGCTGCTTCCCTTTTTCATGAACTTCAAACAATTGTATTCTGCCTTTTTTTTTCTCCATCTTGAGGGAAAAAATGAGATTTGGGGGAGATAAAGATCACTAGAAGTTGTAAAAAAAAAGGGGGGGGGCCAGCTTTACATAAAAGGCACAACACATGAGATTGCAGTCTGAGCTTAAGCTGTTGTGAATGAGAAGAAAAAGAAGAAAAATAAAAAACCAACATAACCAATAGCTAAGACATTAGCAATAAAACAACAAATTTTTCTAAACATTCAACCTTCCTCTCTTGCTAGTCAGCAAGATGGGGTGAAAAGCTGCAAATGCAAAGACCTGTGCTCATCTGTTCACAGAAGAGGAAACTGAGGTTGGTGTGGGAGGTGGGGGCTGCACACCCCAGTACTTTCAGAATCCCTGAACAAAGAACACTCCATGGAATAAATTCTACTTAGAAAGTGTCCTGAGTCAAGAAAGAGATTCTTTACTGAACAAGAAAAGCATTGCTACAAAAGCATAATAACAGCATATGGCTTCTAGACCACCCTAATAGTGTTGTTGTTTACTTGGTTTTTTTAGTAAATATCATGTTTCAGAGCACAGTTTTATCTAGCTCATGAGCAGAATTAGAGTGCTAATAGGGGTCCTTGAGAATGTCTGTTTGCAGACGGTGATGGGGGTGCAAGAACGGGATCCTCCTTGCTCAGTGTCTTTGTTCTTAGCCTGTCTTTGTAACAACCAGCACTAGCACTGTCACTGGTCAGAGACGGCCTGTTTGAGGGCTGCCGGCACTACAGTGAAGGGCCGTACTGTAAGCCTGTGACACCTCTTCTACCGAGAACCTGGCACACCCCTCTCTAATTCTTACCTTCTTGAGTCCAGCACCTGCTGAAGCCCCTGGGGGTCCAGGTATAAGGGGACTCAATCTGAAGTGACTGGACAAGGAAGGACTTCCATGGCAGCCTGGAGCTTTTTTCCACCTCCTCCCCAAAATTTGGTCCCTTGATCATTGGAGCTGGAAACTGACATGAAATCAGCGACAACATGGGGCTAGCCGGACACGTTTTTGTTTTACTATTAAGATTCATGACATTTTGAGATGGGAAGATAGAACTGTGTTTAGGGCATGTACCTAGCATGCAACCACCAGAGTTCAAGTCCTCAAATCAATTTGTTCCAGCAGCATCACCATGTGCAACCTTGGAGCCAACCTCCCTTTCTCTCACCCCCATCACCACCAAGGTGACCTGGTTATCTCCAGCTCTGTAGTGCTCCAACAGCATGCATTCTCAGGCCCTTGAATTCACTCACTTACCTGGTTAGCCAGCAGCATCTGCTCAATGCTACCTCCAAGGACTCATGACTTCTTGTCCTTATTTTCAACATTTAAAAAGCTTTCAGATAGTACAGGCATTAAGATGCATACCTTGTAAAAAATTAATCTGGCTATCACATGTTCCCCCAACCACTTTGAGGTATAGCCTTGGAGGCCCCAGAGCTTGTGGGAGGAGTTGGACCATCCCCTGTACTGCAGGACATGAGCAGAATTTGGTCTTCCTCGCATCTAACTGCAGGCAGGTTGGCTCAACAGCCCTGAAACCTCCCAAGTAACCTTTGGAAAACCAAATAAAAAAGAATGGAACCCCAAAATTTATTTAACAACTGTTTTTCTAAATTAATTATTTCAAACATGTAAAAGAGTAAAGAAGGATATCAATTGCCCCCTGATTCATACTCCTACCCTACCCCAGCCTTGTTCAAGTTTCTTCTCTTGCCTAATCCCCTTCAAGACACTAATGAGGTATCACAGATGTAATGGGGGCCCAGGTGCATCTTTGTGCCATTTATCTCCCTCCTAACTGAGGATAGAGGAGGTTTGGTGTGGCCATTCATCATCACCATGTTGATTTTTACACTCGTACTCCTGGTTTTGATCTTCAAACAGCATGTGTTGGCATGTTTCCAAACTTTAGATAAATGAGACTATGCTGTAGGTAGCTTTGAGTATTCCAGTTAACATTCTATTTTTGAGATGTGTCTAGAATAAGCAGCCCTAGTTTTTCAGGTTTGATTTCTGCATAATATTCCTTCATATAAATATGGTAAATATCTATTGGTTCTCATATGATGCTTCAATAAATATTTTCATAGGCATGGTCTTGTGTGAAGACTGTTCCTAAGGATAGTGAGTCTTTAACCTAAAGACAGGGTTATAGAATATAACTGAACCATAGAATATGAACTTCTTCATTTGATTAGCTATGGGAATGTACTGAGGAACCTACTCCCACAATGTAGGAAGATTCCTATTGCTCTCTATCCTGGCCACACTTGGTTTTTCACACTTTCATTTTTTATAAATAAAATGATAACTCCTGGTTGCTACAGCTTGCATTTTCCTACAGGAACTAAACTGGAGTGACAACAGCAAATCACCTGCTGTACTATCACTCCAGCTCCAGAGTCCTGATTCTTAAAAGCATTAAGTATTAATCTAGGGGCCGGAGTGACAGCACAGCAGGACTTTTGCCTTGCATGCAGCTGACCTAGGATGGACCTGGGTTCAATCCCCTGGGTTTCAATCCCATATGGTCTCCCAAGCCAGAAGCAATCTCTGAGCACATAGCCAGGAGTAACACACACCAGGTGTTGCCCAAAACAAACAAAAAATAGTATTAATTTAATGGTGCTTTTTGAGGATTAAAAAAAAAAAACCTAGCACCTTTGAAGAAATGTCATTTTTTGTAAATAAAATTTTCAAGGGAAGGCAGATGAGGAGCTTATTAAAAATGATCACCATGAGGGCCTGGAGAGATAGCACAGCGGTGTTTGCCTTGTAAGCAGCCGATCCAGGACCAAAGGTGGTTGGTTCGAATCCCGGTGTCCCATATGGTCCCCCGTGCCTGCCAGGAGCTATTTCTGAGCAGACAGCCAGGAGTCACCCCTGAGCACCGCCGGGTGTGGCCCAAAAACCAAAAAAAAAAAAAAAAAATTATCACCATGATAGGACCAAAGAGATAATACAGGAGTTAAGGCATTTGCCTTGCCTCATATCAATCCTGGTTCAAATCTTTAGTACTACATATGGTCACTCCTGAGCACAGAGTTAAGAAAAAATAGTCCCTAAGTACTGCAGGATGTGTTCTCACACACACCACACACACACACACAACACACACACACACACACACAGATTTACCATCATGAGATTTCCCAGTTTACCTAATCCTTCCTATGTTTATGCTTATTTAAGTGTATATACAAGCAGCATGTATTAAGACAAACTAGCAATCACATTTTCTCTGAGTCTGCCTTTAGCCTAAATATTTACATAAAATGATTCCAGGCCTAAGATCAAACTAATTATGTCTTCTATGATTAAAACAGTATATAGCACAGGAAAAATATGGGAAACAATTTGGCAGGCTCAACCACTAAATAATGAAAGTTTGCTAAAATTAAATTATGTAACACCACAAAATTTTTATCAAACTGCTAGTCTAGAAGCCATCACCTAGGATTACTTAAAAGTAAGGCTATTGCTCTCTCATTCATGCCCCATCCCAAAGGATACTTCTTTTTGTTTTGTTTTGCTTTAGGGGACACACCCTGCAGTGCTCAGGGGATACTCTTGACTCTGTGCTCAGAAATCACTCCTGGCAGGCTCGGGGACCATATGGGATGCCGGGGATCAAACCCCAGGTTGGCAGCCTGCAAGGTAAATTGTACTCTAGAATTCATTGCTGGCCCTTTGGTGTGTCTCCCAAACAAAGCTGAAATTTTTCCTTTGACTTCTCTAAAATGAACTTAATTTTTTGTCTTCCTTTTAGAAGCAATGGCTTTAATTAGAAGTGAAGTATGTTATTTCCAAATGTAAGAGAACCCAAAGCTGCTTTTTCCATAGTAAGATTTTATCACCAGTCACAATCAAGTAACAAAAATTGAAATTGAAAAATTCTGTCAGACAAGCAAGTTTGCTTCAATGACATCAAACAACTGGTTTGACTGGATTTTTTCCACTAACCTCACTAACCTCAATGGTTGTTAGGTAGTTAGTATTTTTTTTACTTCAGAGTTTTGTTTTTATCATGCAAAACAAACACACAAATGTAAACATGAATGGTCCTTAAACATAGGATAATCATTTTCTATCATTATTGCATTTTTTAAAAGTGGAGCAAATGTTAGGACCAGAGAGATGTACAAGGGGTAGGTACTTGCCTTGCACATAGGTGAACCAGTTTGATCCCCAGCACAGCAAACCTAAGAATGATCCCTGGGCAAACAGCCAGGAGTAATCTCTGAATCAGGCATGGTCCAAAACAAACGAGAGAGAGAGAGAGAGAGAGAGCGAGAGAGAGAGAGAGAGAGAGAGAGAGAGAGAGAGAGAAGGAAAGGAAGGAAGGAAGGAAGGAAGGAAGGAAGGAAGGAAGGAAGGAAGGAAGGAAGGAAGAAGGAAGGAAGGAAGGAAGGAAGGAGAAGGAAGGAAGGAAGAAGAAGAAAGAAAGAGAAAGAAAGAGAAAGGAAAGAGAGAAGAAAGAAAGAAAGAAAGAAAAAAGAAAGAAGAAAGAAGAAAGAGAAGAAAGAAAGGAAAGAAAGGAAAGGAGAAAGAAAGAAGAAAGAAAGAAGAAAGAAAGAAAGAAAAGAAAGAAAGAAAGAAAGAAAAGAAAAGAAAGAAAGAAAAGAAAGAAGGAAAAGAGAAGAAAGAAAGAAGAGAAAAGATAAGAAAGAAAGAAAAGAAAGAAAGAGAAGAAAGAAAAGAAAAAAAAAAGAAAGAAAGAAAGAAAGAAAGAAAGAAAGAAAGAAAGAAAGAAAGAAAGAAGAAAGAAAGAAAGAAAAAAGAAAGAAAGAAAGAAACAAAGAAAGAAACAAAGAAACAAAGAAAGAAACAAAGAAACAAAGAAAGAAAGAAACAAAGAAAGAAACAAAGAAACAAAGAAAGAAACAAAGAAAGACAGAAAGAAACAAAGAGGGGCCGGGCGGTGGCTCTAAAGGTAAGGTGCCTGCCTTGCCTGCGCCTTGGACGGACCGCGGTTCGATCCCCCGGTGTCCCATATGGTCCCCCAAGCCAGGAGCAACTTCTGAGCACATAGCCAGGAGTAACCCCTGAGCGTTACCGGGTGTGGCCCAAAAACCAAAAAAAAAAAAAAAAAAAAAAAAAGAAAGAAACAAAGAAACAAAGAAAGAAAGAAAGAAAGAAAAGAAACAAAGAAAGAAAAATGTTGGTCAAAATGCCTCATAAACATAACAGCACAGATATAACAGCTGTCAGAGGCATCAAGTGCCTACAAATTTCTAGCCCTCTATGCCAAAGCCACCGCAGGGCTCCAGCTTCCACCTTAACATTGCCAGTTAAGAAGATTGATCTGTTGGGAGATCTTATTGCTAGTTTTTCTATGTGCTCGTCAAACACTTTCGATTAATCTCTTACTGCTGTAACTGCTGCCCTCTGAAGTTACTGATAAGATCAGTGTCCTTTTCCATACTGCATTCCTTCCTTGAATTGTTTAAGTCTCTTTGAAAAAAGAGGAGGGGGAGGGGCTACTACTTTCATTACTCCTTTGCTACAGGTGACCTTATCAAATTTTCCAGGACCATTTTATCCAACCTTTTGTCCCAGCAGTAGATATCCAAAAAGAAAGCAAGACAGGAGCATGTCTTGCTGGAGGCAATAATAAGAATGAAAAGGCTTACCCTTGCCACTTATTTTCTGTTACGGAAAAGGACAGGTTTACTTTCTTAACCATAAATCACTGACTTGGTAGATGTAGATATTTTATGTGAATTTTTACCTTTCTCATATCTCTTGATGTCTTTAATGTATTTTGTGTATACATTAATGCATAGCCTATATTTATTAAATACATAAATATGTGTGTGACTATAGGTATCAGTCTGATCTCAGCCTTATTTTTATCTTTAGAGTTTTCTTTGTTTTGTCCTTCATTGAAGTAAAATTCACATAACAAAAAAACATTCTAAAGTGAATAATTCACTGGCACAATATTGTGCAACTTCCCCTTCAATCTAGCTCTAAAATCTTTTTATCGCCCCAAAAGTAACCTATTATGAAATTTAGTTTTTGCATTAGCAATATTTCATGTGATTCTTTTGATTATTTTGGGGGCCCAGTAGTGCACAGGGTTTACTTCTGGTTCTGTGTTTAGATTCATTGCCAGTACTACTGGTAGTACTCAGAGTACCATATGCGATGCTGGGAATGGAAGTAAGGTTGACCACATACATGCAAGGGAAGTACCTTACAACCCATACTATATCTCTCCAGCCCCTCTTCAACTATTACTTTTAAGTATTATATGTATGTTTCCAAGCAATTCATTCTCGCTGATATAACTCAAACATATAATGATTTAAGTGAAGAGAATTATTCACAGCATGGATAACATGCTTTATTTGTTTGTAGGGTTTCTTGAAATATGTAGTTAGCTAAGATTATGCATGTCTGTGTGCCCAGCTGTGAGTGTAACCCTAATGGGACCATATCAGATGACATTTGTGTGAGTCACACAGATCCTGCCTCAGGGACTGTGGCAGGCCAATACTTTTGTAAGAAATATATGGAAGTTAGCCAAGTGTGACGGGTGCAAGCCCAACTGAACATCACTGAACATGGACTGAACATCACTGACCCCCTGGGCTGTCAGAGTAAGTCCGTGATGTCTGACCACCAACGTATTTAATGGTATTTTAAAATCTTGGTATACCACCCTTGAGAAGGAATGCTGAACCTCCAGCAAATCAAATTAGCAGGAGGACTTTTCTCTTACTAGATTGATGCACTTGCCACAAAGGTCCAGCAGGGGGCACTCACAGTTTCCTCGCTGGCACCAACTCGGTAATGTGGCAAGAAATTCAATGCCAAGTTGTGAAATCTTACCAAAAAAATTAGTCTCCACAGGACTCTTCTATCCAAATTCATCAAAGTGCATTCTACATTTTTGGTATACTGATGATTTCTTGAGAATTCTCAAGTAATGGTTTCTTTTCTAGTTGGCTTGCTCTCTACTTCCAACAATTCTACAGTGTTGGTCCTGTAGTGTGTTCTCTGAGAAAGAAAGAAAAAATTAAAAAGAAAGAGCTAAAGGAGGGAACATAGAAAAATAGAAAGAATTTTCTGCCAAATGGAATACGCTTGATCCTATGATTACAATAAGTAGATCTCTTGAGGCCTTCTAAAGCCGCAGATTCCTTAGGGAACCTAGGTAAATAATTTTCCTTTTGGTCACACTGTCATGCTCTGTAATTTTTATCCTTATAAGGAACTGTGTGTTATTTGCATGTTTAGAAAGCTTATGCATGGGGGAAGGGAGGAGAAGAAGGCTTCAAGCCAAATCTTTCTCTAAGAATATGCTGCTCTTCTTGGTTTTGAAGACAAGTTCAAGTTGAAAGTATTATATCATCACACCTTTTAGCGTAACAGGAGTGGGCCGTGGCTCTCTGACTAACCTGATGATCTTCTGGTCTTTTGTTAGGGGTTTTATTTTTTTCTTTTGTAACAGGTTTAGTGAAACCTAGTTCACATACTACTCATCACTAAAGTGCAAATATGATGCTTTTAGAATGTTTAGAGTTGTGACTTTCACTACAATCTCATGCTCTGTTTTGGACTGTATAACCAAAAGAGAAATATTTGTGTTTCCACATTCATAGCAATATATGAACAATAGCTAGAAGTGGAAACAACACAAATACAAATTATTTTCTTGGTTTTTAGTTTTAGGACCACACCCAGCAGCACTCAGGGGTTACTCCCGACTGTGTGCTCAGAAGTTACACCTGGTAGGCTCAAGATACAAGGCAGGGATCGAACCCGGGTTAGTTATCAGCATGCAAGACAAACTCACTCTGCTATTATCCTGCCCCTGAATTTTTCTTTAAAAAATATGGCATAGGGCCAGCAAGATGCCTCAAAGCATTAGAGTACATCATGAAGGAGTTTCAGGTTGAATTCCTAGAACCACATTTTCCCCCGAAGCAAAAGTGAGAGAACTGCCAGCATGGTCACATATGCTGGCATATGTTGTCACCAACAAAAAAAGTAGCATATACACAGAGGAATATCACTTAGCCTTTAAAAGGAAGGAAATCTTGATGGGCCTTGGAAACTAGGTACTCATAACAGACACAAATGAATCAATATTATGTCTCTTTAAATCCATAGAAGCAAAAAAAAAAAAATAGTGGAAGCCAGGAGTTGAGAGGAGTGAGGAAAGGAAAGCCATACTATTTAATGGGTACAGTATTCACTTGTGCAAGATGAATGTAAGTTTTGGAGACTGCTTGCACAACACTGTGAGGGACTTTAAAATCACAAACTGAGGCCAGAGAGGTGGCGCTAGAGGTAAGGTGTCTGCCTTGCAAGTGCTAGCCAAGGAAGGACCACGGTTCGATCCCCAGGCATCCATATGGTCCCCCCAAGCCAGGGGCGATTTCTGAGAGCTTAGCCAGGAGTAACCCCTGAGCATCAAACGGGTGTGGTCCAAAAAAACGGAAAAAAAAAAAAAAAACAAATCACAAACTGTTTACTTCGAAAAGGTGAAGGGGATAAATTTTATGCTATATATTAGTATAAAACAGAAAAAGAAGCCTCCCCCTTTAATCCCCACCCCTATATGTTTCTCTTGCCCCAATTCTGGCAAGCATTTATTTCTGTTTCTATAGATTTGACTATGATTAACTTCTCAAAGTGAACTGTTATGAGATCCTGGTAACTGAGTTCTCCAGTAGCATAATGTTTCAGCATTCACATTACAATTTCTGTCAGGACTTCATTTCTTTTTATTGATGGGTAATATCCCATTCTAGGCATCCTCCCCTATTTTATCTAGGCATTGGCTGGTGGACATTTGGGATATTTCCATGGTCTTGCCAAAAAGGCAATTATATATCTTGCTCTGGGATATAATTTCTTAGCTTTTACAACAGAAACAGGTTTCAGCACTATCCAGCTATGGGTGGAAAATAAAGAGGACGGAGAGAATGAAAAACACACAGGAGAGGTGAGAGGTGAGAGTGGGAAATGCAAAGTGCCTGCGGTGGGGGAGGAAACATCAGTACTAACCAGGGCCACAGACGGCCTCAGTGCCTCTGGTCGCAACTTATCCTCACATCTCAGCTTGTGCTGGAAGACACTGTCTTGTCTCTTCCTGCTTGCCATCCATCTAAACTGCCTGGGGCACTGGATATTCTGGGCAGTTGGAGGAAGCACCTCACTAATACATTCAGTCGACTATAAGCTTGCAGCCACATGTTCTGTTCAGTGGGCTCTCTGAAGGGCCAGAGTGAGAAAATAAAAACAAGAGTCACTGGGTGTGCTGGGCTTTTAGCCTGCATCTGCCACCCTCAGGGGAGTCTGCCACCCTCGACCTGTGACATGGACACAGGCCAGTACCTGTGCCAGCTTTTTGCCACTTTTGCCACCTTTGCTTTCTCTCGTAGCCAGAAAAATACCCAGTATTGCTCATTGCTTTCTGTGTCCTCATCTTTATAGATACTCCTGTAGTAAAGTATTTACTTGACAGAAATTAGCAAATATTATAAATCAGCTCTGGCTCTCCAACAGAGAGCTGCTGCTTAAACATTTACCAGCAAACCACTGGAGTGGGCTAAATCGCCCAAGGCATTGATATCAATGATTGCATCCATTGTCCTCCTGAAAGCACCAAGCAGTTGGATGCAGGAGCATTTATTTGCTTCCTTTTCTATTCAACAAACCTTGGAAGGTGGGGAGGGTTGCACTTTATCTCATGCATACAAATCCCTTACCACTCCTCCTATTCCTTGCCAGGCAAAAATGTTAGAAGGAGCTCATTAGAAAACAAAACAAAAAGCTTAGGTTTAAATGTAACATAGATTCCTGTAAAAAACAAACTCTTGGAAGGTTCAATGAGTCCACTAAATCTATGAGCATGTATGTCTCCACTTAATGAAATAAAACACGCTTTACTTCTTTAGAAATGTGCTATGCAATTAGGGAGTTCAAACCCAACCATTTAATTGTTTTTAGAGAATTATTATTATTATTTTTGTTCTCTATTCTAGGCAGCCCACTACGACATTTTAGAAAGAAAAGCACTAAGATTTAGCCTAATAAAAGAACAGCAACCTTGATGTTGTCTTAAAAAATGTAGCCGATAATAAGAAACAGCTGCCTCTTCGAGGACATAGTTTTGTGCTATGTAGTCATTTTACTGGAAACATATGGGCATTAGGCTGAGAAGGGGGTGAGGAGAGGAAAAGAGTCACAGGAACTGATTCTGTAGATTAGGTAAATTGCATCCTGTTCAGACAGTCTTTGGGGCACCCCCCCCCTCCCCAAGAACACACAGGTTCACTTTACAAAATCTATGAAGACACCATGGCAGATCTTTCCACACAAACCTCAGGATCAGGATGACTTTTCACTGGCAGGAGAAGTGGTGCCCTGAACTCCATTTAGTTTGCAAGAGGAAAATGAGCCCCCTTTCACTGGCTCCCCCTAGTCTTAACCTGTCCCTAGATACCCCGGGCCTGCAGGGGGGCACCACAGGGACAGCATGTCCTACCTAGAGGGCATTTTCACAACCACATCTGGAATGAAGCAGCTCTTGGCACATCATTTTTTCCTAAATTAAAGATGATGTTAGGGGAAAATATCAAAAACCCTTTACCAGTAGGGTAAATTTGATTTGTAGCAAATTGTATTAACTTTTAATATGTAAAATAGATTATTATGAGTAAAACTTCACCAAGATACAACGAAAAGGGAGGAGCAGATTTCTTAACAAACTCATTTTAAATAAGAGTATTATTTAAGGGGCTGGTGCAGTGGTGCAGTGGTAGGTGCAGCCTTGCACGTGGCTGACCTAGGACAGACCGCAGTTCGATCCCCAGTGTCTCATATGGTCCCCCTAGCCAGGAGCAATTTCTGAGCACAGAGCCAGGAGTAACCCCAGAGTGGGTGTAGCCCAAAAAAACAAAAACAAAAAAAGAGTATTATTTAAAATTAAATTTTATCTGAGTATGATATGAGAGAAAAAGAGAAGAGAGAGAGTGCATTTGGGGGGCCACACCCTGTGGTGTTTGGGGTTTACTCCTTGCTCTGTGCTCAGGGATCACTCCTGGCAATGCTCAGGGGACCGTATGTGAGCATGCTTATAATCATGGTGCTTAAATAAAGATTTATTAAAAAAAAAAGTGAAAAAAAAAAAGAAATCAAATCAGGTCAGTCCCATGCAAGGCAAGGACTTAAATCCCTATACTATCACTCCAGCTCCTTATCTGGGCATATTAAATTGAGATCTGAAAGGCAAGTTTTTTTTTCCTCTGAGAATTTTATAGTCAATGGTTATCAGGCTGAAGAAATAGTTGTTTCTGTCTCACCAGCTGTTTATACTGAATAAAGGGCAAGATGTTGCAATGATGAAATGTCTTGAACCACAAAGCTGTTCTCTCATGCAGCCTGTCATGCCAAAACAACTTATTTAAAAAAGGAACAATTCTCCTCAACTGGGTTATTCCATCTCAAAATCAGTTTGAGTTTTTATTCTCCAAACATCTCAGTATTGTGTAAGTGAAGATCCCTCTGGATTTGTGGTGAGGGGATCATTTGGTGTCATAAAAGCAGCTGTCAGGAGGAGACTTCTCCAGCAGCCCCGGTGGGTTCTACGGGTACCATTGGGGGATGCTGGGGTTTGCATTCCATTTCCTCATGAAGCAATAATTTGACAAGCTACCCAAACCTTTCACTCCAAGTCTTGAGAACAAGAGGGAAGCGTTGATTAAAGATCATTACTATAGGCAGGAAAGATCCTTGTGGAGTTCAGCTGTTTGGTTCTTGGATGTGCATTAGTTGAATTGTTCTGATCATATTATTGACTGCAGAGAATCAAATATCTTCATAACATCCATTACCTGAGCATTTTTCTCTTGGTAGGGTGGATACTGGGGACTGGAAAATCATCTCCATGAATGTTCTCCCTGTGATTGTGATGTTGGTGGTGTTTATCTGATGTATAAGTCGGGAAGCTGGACAGTTTTGTGACCATAGTACTCACTCCTCTCTCCACACACACAAAAATACACTTCAAAAGATAATATGGTAATAATATCTAAAGACAATAGAGGTTAGGTCCAGGAGGACTGGTCCATGGTAGAAAGCTTTCCACAAAGAGCTGGAGGTGCAGTTAGGAAAGAGAAGAGACCACTATGACAATGATAGTTGGAAATGAACATGCTGGATAAGAACTGGGTATTGAAAGGAAGTAAAGTGACATTCATGATACCCCGTCGGTAACAACATTGCAAACCATAATGTCTAAAATGAAGAAAAAAGGAATGGAGGGGAAGAGAGAGGGGGAGAGAGAGAGAGAGAGAGAGAGAGAGAGAGAGAGAGAAGAGAGAAGAGAGAAGAAAGAGAGGAAAGAGAGAGGAAGAGAGAGACAGACACAGAGAGAGACACAGAGAGACAGAGAGAAAGAGAAGAAAAATTCCTGTCATAAAGGCAACCTGGGCTTGGGGCAGGAAATTGGGGACACTGGTGGTGGGAAATGTGCACCGATGAAGAGATGGGTGTTGGACATTGTATAATTGAAACTCAAGGTTCAATTCATTCTAAATCAATTTAAATTTGTCTTTAAGTGCATTTTTTTTCTGGAATGCTCCTGATCATAGATGCAGAATATTATTCTATGCCAGGCAAAGAATTTTGAAAAGCAACAATCTTGAGAAATGAATGACGGCCCAAACTACTTATTTTACTTCAAATATTTCTTTTTATGTTTTGTTTTGTTTTGTTTTTGGGTCACACCAGGCAGCGCTCAGGGGTTGCTCCTGGCTCTGAGCTCAGAAATCGCTTGTGGCAGGCTTGGGGGACCATTTGGGATGCCAGGATTTGAACCACCGTCCCTTTGCATGCAAGGCAAATACCCTACCTCCATGCTATCTCTCTGGCCCCACTTCAAATATTTCTGAGGGTGAGACAAACAGTTCTGCTTGCATATTTTATGAGGTCATATGACAAATGCCTGGAAATGTCTGCTTTGACCTGTCTAAAACACCAACTCTCTCTCATCCTGTAAGAAAGGGTCACCTATACATCTTTCCCAGTTTGGTTTAGGATCACACCCAGTGATACCCAGGGTCTGTCTACTCCTGTTGTGCTGTTCCATAGACCATGCGATACCCAGGATCCCCACGTGCAAAGCTTACTCAGGTCTTTGAAGCATCACGCAGTGTTTAGAGCAGAATCATAGAGCTTCTGAGAAAATAAATGTGTCTTGAGTTTTCTGCCTCTCAATAGCACCCCACAAGAAAAACCATTGATCAAGTCAAAAGATGGGTTTTACTATGGGATCATTTAGCCTAGTTACACTCACCCTATCTGTGATATTTTCCCAATGGACTTGTTTATTCTAGAAGCTCACCCCAATCTGGAAAGTGTGAATGCTGCTCCCACACATCATGGGCCAAGCCTGCACTAAGCCAGCCTCTGGCTACTTCTTTGCTCTTTTGAATTTCTATTTCTACAAGGCAGATGAAGCCACATAGCTCCAAGGATGTACACCTTTGTATTTTGGTTCATCTCCTTATAGATGTCATTTGACACAGCAGTTTTGGTAAATACATACAACATACTCTGTGATCATGGCTGGAAAAGATCAGATTTATTTCTTTTTCTTTTTTGAAAAAGGGGAGTGTTGAAGCCCTGTGCTAGTTTCTGTCTCGGGTCACCAGGACCCCAGGCGGTGGTGCTGGGGAGTCAGGGGTATCAGATGTCAAATCCAGGGCCTGGTACATGTAAGACATGTGCTCTGCTATATGAGCCAAACCAAAAATCTCTGGGAAAGATTGATTTTGCCCACAAATGCAAATCAGAGTTTATTAATATCACATAATTCTTCTTGACCAAATCTGTTTTTTGTTTGCCTTTGTATCATGGTTTATATATAGTTCTGCACAAACTTTATGACTTGGAATTACATTGTGATGAAATAAACTTCACTTTTGCTCCTGATATTTCCCTGGAATAGGATGTGTTCACCTGCCTAGAGTCAGGAGATAAACATGGAACCCATTCATCATTGATGCATTTGTGCTTTGCTCAGTGCCAAACCACAGTGGGAATTTCATGGATATCTATAATAAATAAAGTTCATAAAGGAAGTACAAGAAGTGATCTCTGGCCTTATGAGCTCAGATTATCAGTTTTGATATCAGTGATGTTCACAGGAGGGTGTGATTATAAATGTGACTTGACACCCCTCTGTCATTTCCTGAAAGTTACAGTTCTATAGGATATTTTCCCTATGTTTCCAAAAGTCTTGCAAACATAAGCAATCACACACACTGGAAACTCTCTAGTTTAAGTCTTCGAGGAGAGAAAAGATGAAGCACATGGAAAGGAATTTTGAAGGTAAGATTCAGATAGAAAATGGTGGATTTCAAATTTCACATTCCAGTGACTAAATCAGCTCCTGAAATCTTTTCATTACTGAGATACTGCTAGTGGGAAGAGTAAAAGCCTCCTTAGAAAGCCAGGAACTTACTTCTAACTGCAACTGGAATAGGAGGCTTTCATTTTCTCAACTTAAAACTGTAGTAGATAGCATCAAAATGAAATGTTCATATATCTGTATTCTTAGTCATGACTTTTGTTTATTTAATACATAAAAATAGTGAGGTAATAAAATTTGTTTCCAAGAATATATATACATATGTATGTATGTATGTATGTATGTATGTATGTACGTACATATAATGTTATCACATCACACAAAAAGAAAGTACCAATTTCCCTCCACCTTCAGCCCAGTTCCTCCCTCCTCCAATAAAAACTTAGTTTTCATTGGGCCGGAGAAATAGCATGGAGGCAGGCATTTGCCTTTCATGCAGAAGGTCGGTGTTTCGAATCCCAACATCCCACATGGTCCCCTGAGCCTGCCAGAAGCGATTTCTGAGCTTAGAGCCAGGAGTAACCCCTGAGCAATGCCGGGAGTGACCCAAAAAACAAAAAAAAAAAAAACACAAAAAAATTTAGTTTTCAT
Organism: Suncus etruscus; assembly: GCF_024139225.1. Lineage (NCBI taxonomy): Eukaryota > Metazoa > Chordata > Mammalia > Eulipotyphla > Soricidae > Suncus > Suncus etruscus. The sequence goes on along the minus strand of NC_064848.1, from coordinate 116,918,429 downwards.
TGAACACTGCCTCTTCTCTTGCTTTACTTCTTTTTGTTATCATATATGAGTGATATTATTAGTATTTAAATTTATCCTTCTGATTCATTTCACTTTGCACAGTCTCCTCCAATATCCATATTATAGAATAAGCCAAAATTTTACCTTTCAATGTATCTTTATAATGGTAACTTAAAAAATGTAGTATTATGCTAATTTTAGAAAGAAAGATAGAACAGTAAGATTTATATTTAGGCCCTAACTATTAAGGAATGATATGAACATAGATATATTGATAGATTGGTCTTGGACTCTAATTCCTATTTAAGAGCTCCTAGTACTTTTCCAATTTCACTTCTTAAGATTTCATAACTTTCTAAGTGCTTTCTAGGAGCATCTTTTGTTCAGATATTTGCTCTTTGACCTTAATACCTCCTAAATCCCTTGGAATTTCTTGGGCCACAACAAAGTCTTTTGTTCCCATGAGTAGATTCCTGGGTAGGTTCCTTGGATGGGAGTGGCTACCAAATCCTGATTAGAAGCTTGGAATGTTCAATCCAAACCCACCCCTCTCAAAAAAGAGAGGGGCAGCTGGATATATGAGTTAATGATTGTGCATATCTATCTACATGGAGAAGTCTCCATAAAAAATTCCAAAAGGGGCCCAGAGAGATAGCACAGCAGCGTTTGCCTTGCAAGCAGCTGATCCAGGACCAAAGGTGGTTGGTTCGAATCCCGGTGTCCCATATGGTCCCCGTGCCAGCCAGGAGTAACCCCCGAGCACCGCTGGGTGTGGCCCAGAAACAAAACAAAACAAAACAAAACAAAAATCCAAAAGAAGGGGCCAGAGAGGTGGCGCTAGAGATAGAAGATAAGGTGTCTGCCTTGCAAGCGATAGCCAAGGAAGGACCGCGGTTCGATCCCCTGGCATCCCATATGGTACCCCCAAGCCAGCTTAGCCAGGAGTAACCCCTGAGCATCAAATGGGTGTGGCCCAAAAAAACAAACAAAAAAAATTCCAAAAGAATATAAGCTTTAGAGAACTCCCAGGTATGGAATTAAGCATATGTATGTAACTAGATATGTGGCACAATTGCACTTCACAGGACCAGAAGCTCTCACGTCTGGAAATTCAAATCACCATCATCTTCATCAGATTACATCCTTTAATTATGTTATATCCCTCTAGTATTTCACAGAATATTAGAGTTCTGTAAGCTATTCTAATTATCAACCCCAAGAAAAAGGTCTTGAGAACCCAAATTATAATTAGTTCATAAGAAGTACAAGCAATAACCTGGAGTTTTGACTGGAAGTGGAGGCGGAATAGAAGTTTCATGGCACTGATTACTGTGCAGCATAGGTAGAGTATAAGCTGGTACTTCATTAGATTTGGAGAATCTCAAGCCATATCCCAGGCCTACTTAGTGAGATCTGCATGCTAACAAGATTTCCAGATGATTATGTGCATTTTGGGAAGCACTTCTTTGTGATAGAAATAGGATATCTTGGGCCCAGAGAGATAGCACAGTGGCGTTTGCCTTGCAAGCAGCCGATCCAGGACCAAAGGTGGTTGGTTCAAATCCTGGTGTCCCATATGGTCCCCCGTGCCTGCCAGGAGCTATTTCTGAGCAGACAGCCAGAAGTAACCCCTGAGCAATGCCGGATGTGGCCCGAAAACCAAAAGAAAAGAAAGAACTAGGATATCTTGGTATAGTCTCTAGAAATAATTAGTAAGATCAACTCCTATCTACTGGCAACCAAGAACAATTGGCCTGGAATACATTAAAAAAAAATACCATTCTTTAATAAATCTTTTGAGTCTCTAGCCCATACCTATTGTGGAATTTCTACAACTTTCTTCTCAAACATGTCACATGGAAACATAGCGTTTGTACTTTTTACCAAAAGATTTATGATCAATAGATAAATTAAAATAACAGCAGCAACAACAGCAAAACAAGAATCAGGGAGATAGCTGAAGCTGAATGGCAGAGCACAGGCCTAATGCCCACTTTACTCATACACACCCCCACACACACCACTTACTTTTGTTTAGAAAAGAAACAACTTAAAGAAGAAAAAATCTTATAAGCACCCACACTTCCTCATTTTCAGAGAGAAAAATTAGAAACAGGTTCCATAACTTCTTTCTGGAGTTATTAAAAACAATCAGGATTATCTTTTCAATTATAATATCTAAAACTGAATGGAGGTATAATTGGAACTTCTCTTAAATTCCTAAAATGTCCTTTCTTTTCTTTCTAAGATATTAGCAACAGCTTTGCCAACATGCAATATGTACTTCCAACCACAAGGGAATGATTTCATAGTCGACAGAAAACATTCTACTGGAGAAATCAGAAGCAAAACACGCTTGCCCCTGAGCCAAGTGAGGTAAACCATTGCTTCAGGGTCATGGTCTGTCCTATTATAAACAGTCAAGGCATTACATGTAGAATGCTACTTGGCTTGCATAAATGCTTAATGTAAGCTCATCTACTGTCAAGGATAGAACAGAGGAAAGGAACAACTCTGCTCAATGAATTTTGAAGTCTAAAGGAACACCCATTGCTCGATTTCTTTTCAAGAGGAAAATCTCTGGAAAATTGGATTAGGAGAGCTATGGAGTCATGCACTTTGAGGTCACTTTTTTTTTTTGTCATTTTAGTAGGATAGATTCAGTGCAGAGGATAGATTGTTCTGCTGGTTGCAGATGCTGATGTTTCTGTGATGCAGTTCCAGACCCTCATTTCCCAGATGCTTATTCTTTGGTTCATGCAAGGTAGTGCCAAGATGATTCTGATTCCTTCTAGGCAGTTTCCCCATTGATTTCAAGAGAAAGAGGTGGCTAAAGGAGCCCCAAATACTTGGGCACCAGTTAACAACCCCTCCCTGAAGTTTAAAGCCTATTTGTTGATTCAATTGCTCTTTATAGAAGTTTTTTTTAATCAAGCATGTTATAGGGTACTTTA